>NC_054383.1:131759220-132359220 GCF_017654675.1 Xenopus laevis | reverse complement strand
AAATTTTTCTAACTTTTTCATCAGATTTTCGAGATTTTCATGATTTTTTTTATGATTTTCACCTGAAAACTCTGAAAACTTCAGGTATTGCCTGAAACCCAACGCACGTCAAAAAATCATTGGGACTTCACCAATTGACTTATATGCTAGCTCGACCGGTCTGAGACTTTTCCATCCTCAGGGTTTAACCCTTTAAGTGCCAGCAGAATTTCACATTTTGGTTACGTGAAATGCCAGCCATTTTTTAAACATTTGTGCTCTCTCACTTTAGGGGCATTTTCTGAGGGGAAACCTATAGTTTACCTAGGAAAACTATACATTGTTTTTTTTTTTTGGGAGAAACCGAGCTTTCTAAATCTGCCTGAGTTTTCATGTATTTCCACCTCTGCAAAAAGATTTATAGTGCTAAATACAAAACAAATTTAAAATTTATATTTTTCACAATATATGAATTTATACTAGAAAAATATTTCATTTTACGCATGAAAATCCAACTGATTTGGAAAGCCTCATGTCTCTCGAACGTGCCAATACCAGATATGTATAGTTTTAGGCAGATTTAGGACTTCTGTACAGCAAAAACTCCTGGCAGTATATTACCGAATTTTGAAAGCAGAAGGCAGAAAATGGCATACTTTAGATTCCAAGTCCACAAAATCCTGAAACATTAGGTTTACCCCAGAAACCTATATATTTTTGAAAAGTATACATTCTGCTGATTCCAAAATGGGTAACTATGTCTCTCTACTAGTAAATACCAAACATCAAAGCTTGTCTCAACGTAGTGGTTTTTATAAAAATTTATCAAAATTCAGAAAAATCACTTCAAAGGTTTTATTTTGCTGCTCCGCATATCCCACACTGTAATAAGTACCAAGAAAAAGGACCCTGAATATGATTGTCAGGGGTCCACTGAATAGTTTAATGCACATTGTGCATAGGTTTACCAATTTATCTGGCATTTAGAGACCCCAAAATGAAGTTAGCGCATACAAATAACTTCAGCTACTGAAAAATCAACACGTTGACTGCATTTTTTCTGGGGTAAAAACACAGAAATATATGTTTACCCCCCCAAAACCATATATTTTTGGAAAGTACACATTCTACCGAATCTAAAATGGGTACCCATGCCTTTCTGCTCCAAACTACCAAGTCGCAAGGCTTTTCCAAAATTATAGGTTTTGGTGAAATATCTGAAAATTGCCTCACAGCATCAACTTTCCAGCACCATATTGCCCACTAATCATTACGTACCAAGAAAAAGCACCCTAATTATGATTGCCAGGGGTCCACTGAACAGTTTGGTGCCCAATGTGCATTGGATTAGCAAAGTATCTGGCATTTAGAGGCCCCAAAATGAAGTTAGCGCATACAAATAATCCTGTGGGTAACTTCAGCTAATGAAAAATCAACACATTGACTGCATTTTTTGTGGGGTAAAAACACAGAAATATATGATTACCCCCCAAAACCATGTCTTTTTGGAAAGCACACATTCTACTGAATCTAAAATGTGTACCCATGCCTTTCTGCTCCAAACTACCGAGTCTCAAGGCTTTCCCAAAATTGTCGGTTTTGGTGAAATATCTGACAATTGCCTCAAAGCTTCAACTTTCCAGCACAATATCACCCATGAATCATTACTTACCAAGAAAACGCACCCTAAATATTATTGCCAGGGGTCCACTGAACAGTTTGGTGCCCATGGTGCATAGGTTTACCAAAGTATCTGGCATTTAGAGGCCCCAAAATGAAGTTAGCGCATACAAATAGTCCTGTGGGTAACTTCAGCTAATAAAAAATCAACACATGGACTGCATTTTTTTGTGGGGTAAAAACACAGAAATATATGTTTATCCCCCAAAACCATATATTTTTGGAAAGTACACATTCTACCGAATCTAAAATGTGTACCCATGTCTTTCTGCTCCAAACAAGGCTTTCCCAAAATTGGTGGTTTTGGAGAAATACCTGAAAATTGCCTCAAAGCTTCAACTTTCCAGTATTGTACAATGCATGTATCATTACCAGCATAAAGCATCCTAAATATGAATGTGGGGGGTCTACTAAACAGTTTGATGTCCGATATGCATAGATTTATCAAACTATGTTGCATACAGAGACCCCCAAATCCAAATAGGGCGTATTAATTTTCATGTATGACACTACAATATAAGCACCCGGTATGTGTATTATGTGCCATGAGACCCCTACCAGTATGGAGACCCTAGAAAACCATATATTTTCCAAAAGTATGCATTTTGATAAATCTAAAGCTCGTAATGAAATCTTTCTACTGCAAACGACCAAACTGCAAAGCTATGCTAAACATAACGCTTTTTTTGGAAATTTCTGAAAATTGTTACAAAGCTTGCATTTTACCCCATTATATACCCCTCATTTTGTAACGTACCAGCAAAATATGAATGCCAGGGGTGTGCTGAACAGTTTGATGCCTGATATGAAAACATTTACTAAACTAGGTGGCATACCGAGACCTCCAAATGAAAATAGTACATATGAATTTTCACGTATGACACGCTGACTGCTACAATCAAAGCATCCAGTATGTGTATTATGCACCATAAGACCCCCTTATAATATGGAGACCCTATAAAACCATATATTTTCCGAAAGAACACATTCTGACGAATCTAAAGCAGGTAATTATATCTTTCTACTAAAATACCCCACATTTTGTAACGTACCAGCAAAAGGCATCCAAATATGAACACCAGGGGTGTACTGAACAGTTCGATGCCTGATATGAAAAGATTTACCAAACTAGGTGGCATACAGAGACCCCCAAATGAAAATAGTACATATGAATTTTCACATATGACACTCTGACTGCTACAATAAGCACCGGGTAGGTGTATTATGCACCATCATTTTCACACCACATTTTCCAAAAGTACACATTCTGACGAATCTAAAGCAGGTAATTACATCTTTCTACTGCAAACTGCCAAACTGCAAAGCTATACTAAACATAACGTTTTTTATGAAATTTCGAAAAATAGTCACAAAGCTTGTATTTTACCCTATTATATACCCCACATTTTGTAACGTACCAGGAAAAGGCATCCTAAGTATGAACGCCAGGGGTCTACTAAACAGGTTGATGCCTGATATGCATAGATAAACCAAACTATGTCAGGCACATAGACCCCTAAATGAATATATAGCAGACACAATTTTCATGGGCAAAACAAAGTAACAAATAACTGAGTTAAATGGTATAAAATCAGTAAAATCCAACAAAAGCACAAAAATCAATGTTTTTTTTTTTAGCCTAATTTTAGCCAATGATTATTTTAGCATGGCAAAATAGGTTTTACGGAAAGAAATAAGCGAACAACACCTACGCAAAACTGAAAATGAAATAAAATGGCTAAACATGCAATAAAATGTGTAAAAATGCTTCAATATCATTGAAATTGCAAGATAGTCATCAAATTAACAAACAAGAGGTATTGCGCAATTAGCAAATTGCTATTCGCAATGGCAATAAAAGAGTTTTTACAGGCAAAAAAACAGACAATGCAATAAATATGTGTGTACAACAGGCAAATTGTGTGTTGTATGTGTGTTGTATGCATGTTGTATGCGTGTGTAAGCATGTGTAAGTGCTGTGAATATGTGTGACTCCCCCCGATCCCCTAAACTTTAATGTATGTGTGTGTAAGTGTGAATGTAAGTGTTTTAGTACAATAAGTGTGTGTGTGTGGGGGGGGCACTAACCTGGGGTGGCAGGCTGTAGGTAGTCCAGGAGGGCTGGAGGCTGAGTTGGAACATTTGGAGACCGTCTTCTTTTTTGGCCCTGGTGAGTAGGCGGGGTTTGAGGATCAGGAAGCGCAGGCAGCAGCAGGGCACCTAGATTTTCCTTGCCTGCTGCTGCCTTGGGGCCCCTGGGCCATCGCACCCCAGGGGCCACTTGTTCCCCACTTCTGCTCGTTGCCTAGGGACTGGGGGACAAGTTGGAATGGAGTGAGCGGCTTTACAAGCTGCTCCTCTGTTCAGAAAATGCAGGCAGCAGCACGTACATTTCGCGTGCCTGCTGCTGCATTGGGGCCCCATGGCGATCGCGACACAGGGGCCCATCTTTCCCCACCTAGGCTCATTGCCTAGGGGCTGGGGATCCTGCTGGGAACACTAAGAACAGAGTGAGCGGCTTGTAAAGCCACTCCAATGTTCTGAAAGTGCAGAGAGAAGCAGGGCACATATGCTGCACGTGCCTGCTGCTGCCTTGGGGCCCCTGGGCTATCGCGACCCAGGGGCCACTTGTTCTCCACCTAGGCTCATCGCCTAGGGACTGGGGAACAAGTCGGAACAGAGCGAGCGGCCGCTTCTCCGTTTCCAAACCTGCAAATGCTGCAGAACGTAGAATCTACGATCTGTGGCATTTCAAGTTACTTTGCCACAGAACGTGGATCGAATTTGTATGTTGTCATTAGTCATTTATAAATATCGATACGCTGTATTGGGAATGAGTTAATTGTAATATGTCTTCAGTTTAGACAACTACAATAGAACTATATGAACGTGCTGAGTATCATCTGTGCTGTAGGTAAGTGTGCACTCAACTTTCTGTAGTTTCTTAGCATATAGGAAATAATAAAGAGAATACAGTCATTTAGAGATTTTGGAGTTATTTATCAAAATCCAAATTTTTCTCCGCGGGGTATAAAAAATCTCAAACATTTTTAGTTCTTTTTTGGTTTTTGGACTTTAATAAATAACCCTTTAGAGAGAGCCTATCTGATCTTACAGATTTGACTTGTTAATCTTTACATTTTCTTCCCTCTAACACCTGAAGACAGAATAATTAATATTTTCCATCATCTGATAACTTCTTGTTCTATTTTAACCATAGATTGTGTTTTATAAAGTATGAAATTCAACATAGCTATTTATGTTTGAGGCTTATGGGCAAAACTTGTCTATGGGGCACATTTACTAAGCTCGAGTGAAGGATTAGAATAAAAAATACTTCGAATTTCGAAGTACTTTTTTGGCTACTTCGACCATCAAATTGGCTACATTGTCCTTCAACTATGACTTTGAATCGAATGATTTGAACTAAAAATCGTTCAACTATTCAACCATTCGATAGTCGAAGTACTGTCTCTTTAACAAAAACTTGGACCCCCTACTTCGCCACCTAAAACCTACCGAGCACCAATGTTACCCTATGGGGAAGGTCATTATAGGCTTTCCTAGCAATTTCTGATCAAAGGAAAATCGCTCGATCGTTGGATTAAAATCCTTCGAATCATTCGACCGAACGATTTTTCCTTTGATCGTTCTATCGAACTAATTGCGGTAACTTCGATGGTCGAATATTGAGGGTTAATTAACCCTCGATATTTGACCCATAGTAAATGTGCCCCTTAGTCTAAGTTTGTCTAAGTTTGTTATAGTTATACAGGAGCAGTGACCAGCCCCATGTTGTAGCTCCCACCCTTCCCAGCTATAGTCAGGTGATCCCACTGGTGTCTAATAAAAGGGCAGCCAAGTTTGGGAGTTTTACTTTGAAAGCAGCAAGTAAGTTGCAGGTAAAACTTAGTCCCTTTGTAAAATGTATAATGAAGCAATAGAATTCTTAATGAATCAGATGAAAATTGAGCGTAGGACTGGCCAGATATGGGATGACTTTGATATAGTTGTTCAGCTTAAATATATTGCAATATATGGACAGACAGTCCCTGTTTTGTTTAAAGGGTAAGGCATTTTTAGTAGCTCAAGGCATAAAATGTCTCAATGTCTTTAATATATTGATAATGGGTTGCGTTAGTGTCCTGCGCGGGTCCATTTTTTGGAACCCATACCTGACCCATACCTGCAACCCACAACCCAGACCCGCAAAACGCATTTTTACCCGCTTGGACCCGCTACCCGACCCACAGATATCTTATCCGCAACCCGGACCTGTGGCCCGCTGACCATCAAGAATCAGGAAGTTCTGTCATTGTAAACAGGACGTGACATCATCGGAAGTAAGCGTGATCATAAAACCGGAAGTGCTTATATTTTCTGCACTAGCACTTGGCCTGGACCCTATATATATATATAGTGGGGAATAGCAGCAGGTAGGGCTCAGGTGAAACAGTTCTTACAGAGGAGACAGGAGACTTAGGTTTGCAACACAAATGAAACAGGCTCCTGCCTGGGGTTTTATTGTTCAAACCGGACAACTTAAACAGGCGCAAGTTCCGTGCTATAACAGTCAATAATAAGGAAAACCTCACCGGTTTGCAGTGTTACAGTCCATAGGAAAGTTCCCTGCGATGGTAACAAACAGTCGCTCTTTTGAGTTGCAGTCAAATACAGTTTGTGCAAATCACTTCACAGCGTGTGTTCAAAGGTTCTCTCCGACTCCCCGCCAGGCTCTCTTAACCAGTCCCACCTGTGGAATAATTGAGCAGCATATTGAACTATCCTTGCTCCAGGGTCCTAGCCTGTCTTACCCTGGAGATTTAACCCTTTGCCTGCCAAGCACGTACGCTGTACGTTCTGGCAGGCAAGGGCTTTAACTGCCAAGCACGTACATTGTACGTTCTTGCAGTTTAACATGCTGTACTCTGCATCAGCGGCTTTAGCCGCCTCTGCAGAGACTTAGCAGTGCTGACAGCCCGCTGGGCAACAAGGCTGGGGGGCTGTCATGTCGGTCCTGTTGCAGGATCGACCTTAAATCGCAGAACCGTCTTCCTTCTGCGTCTCTGGCGACGCCCACGCACTTCCTGGCTGCAGTGACTCAGCACACACGCTGCTGAAAGAAGATTAGACTCTCTCTCCTGCTCCAGCAATGGTAAGTGGACTTTATTTGATAAATTACACACTACACAAACACTATATACACACTACACTACATTGTATAGATCTGTACACAGTTACACAATCATTTTAGTAAAGATTTTTTTTTTTTTTTTTTTTTGGGAAAGTTATGTACACTTATTTGCACTTATTTCACACTTATATACACACTGTCACACCACTTTTAGAAGTGTATACACATGTATACACAAAAAACTCACAAAGAGGGATTTTTTTTTTTTACTTTTTCATTTTACTAATTTGTGTTTTTTTACCCCTAAAAAACATTTGTTTTGGCAGCATGACTATTGGGTAATCGATTTTGGCCACTAATTATGCTGTTGGATCAGTAATTTTGTTATTTCATTGATTTACACAATTTTTGTGGTTTTATTGCAATTTTATCCCTGCATTATTTTTCCTTATGTATCTTTAGTATAGTTTTGCTGTTTGGTGCTTTGGTATAGAAAGATAGATTTTACTTTGTTTGATCCGTCAGAATATGTATTTTCCAAAAATGTATGCTGTTCTGGGGGCTTTTTACAGTTTGGGGGTCTTACAACACATAACGCAAAGTTGGGGTACTGTTTTCAGCAGCTTAGTTGGTTAGTGTGAAAATTCATATGCATGTTTTTCATTTGGGGCCGTACACACCACATACTTTGGTCAATCTATGCATATTGGGCATCAAGCTATTCATCAGACCTCTGACGTCCATATTTAGGGTGATTTTTCTTTGTACGTAAAACATTGTGTGCGAATAATGCGGCAAACTGCAGCATTTTTAGGCAATTTTCAGAAATGTTGTAAAAACCTCTATGTCATGCCAAGGCCACCTTGCACTGGCATTTTAAAAGTTAATACTTTAATTACTCAGTCTCAGGCTCACACAGAGACCCTTAATTGTATATCTCACCAGGGGGCTGTGGAAAGGTGACATCCATATCTGTCATCTGAGACGGTCTGGAGCCACACCATTTGGGCAAGGAAGCTGGGCCAGTCTGTTCTTTGATCGGCTGATCAAAGAACAGAGCTGTGGACCTAGAGCAGCAGGGGGGGATAGCTAGTAGAAAATTATGGATTATAGGAAAGTATCCATATCTCCTGTGTCATAGGATTCACAACCTCATAACTTACATATTAGTTATGAGGAGGTCACATGCTTCCTAACAATACCAAACAGGGCTAGCCTATACCCACCTGTTAGGAGGGCTGGTTCCTGGGGGACTGGAAAGTGGGAACCTATTAGTGTTTGGTATTGTTCTTCTTGCCCACATATGAATCACAGCCTGCCCATGTTTTTATTATAGTATTGGGTACTGGCAAGTACCAGTATTATATTAAGGGATATTGGGGAATATTGCCTGAGAGTAGCAAACCCCCTGCAGGGGGTTGTAAACGACATGTTCCTGGGCACTCCTACCTCATGCATAAGGTAATGAGGGGAGTGTCCCAGCAGGAAATAAAAAGGTGACATTCCCAATATCACATTGTCATACAAGGAGGCTCGATTTTTTCAGTGGATTGTATGTCCAGCTTCCAACTGGTGCCTCAGAGGAAATACACTGACAACTTCAAAACTTGGTAAAGTAAGGGTTTTCTTTGTGTTTTTACTCCCTTTTATTTTATTTACTGTATTTGCAACTGTGTCATCTTTGTAAAATCATTTTTTTATATATATACATATGCACTGTTTCTTTTAAATATTAAATATCATTTAATACGTTAGTCCTTGTGCTCTAAACGAACTCATTGCCCATATGAATGCTTGTGCCTACATGTGTGAACTCTTCGTATGTGTGGAAAGGGAAAGTTGCCTATTTGTATGTTGGATAACTAGTACGGCTAGCGGGGAAAGTGCGTTTGAATGTAGATTAACCCTTTGGCTGCTGGAGTGCTTGTTAGACTAGTAGGATCTTACCCTGAGTAACTACCATAGGAGAGAGTGTTTGATGCATTGTGTAGTGTGAATTATTACCTGTTATAGAGGGCAGGGGAATAGTCACATTAGGTTTCTATCGCCTGTTAATGATAGATGGTGGCAGCGAATGAACTTTGTGGGTGTTGGTGTGTTTTTGGGGTGTCTGATGTTAGTCTAACCTGTGTGTAAGGTGATTGAGAGACTGATTGTAACCCCTTGTAGCCAAACCCAAGAGTTAAGTGTGGTTAAGTGAGTCGCTTTTGTGACACTCTAAGTTTAGAAAAGCTTTGCAGTTTGGTAGTTTGGTGTAGAAAGACGTCTTTATCTTTGTTGGATTCGTCAGAATGTGTACTTTCCAAAAACATATGGTTTTGGGGGGTCTTTGCTGTAAGGAGGGTCTTGAGGCACATAATATGAAGTCAATGGTCTATGTTCACAGAAGGCGAATCGGCAGCGGAGAAAACTCATATGCACTATTTTTATTTGGGGTCTGCACATGCCAGCTGCCTTGGTGTATCTATGCATATTGGGCATCAAACTGTTCAGTAGTCCCTTGGCATCAATATTTATGTTATTTTACAATTTTATGCAAGAAATTGGGTGAGATAAATGCGGCAAATTGCAATATTTTTAGGCGATTTTCAAAAATGTAAAAACCGTTGCTTTTATCGCCAAATTATGAAAGACTTGCGACTTGGTACTTTGGAGTACAAGGACATGTATACCCAATTTGGGTTTGTGGGAATGTGTACTTTCCAAAAATATATGGTTTTCTGGGGTGAACTTACTTTTTTCTACATTTGCCCCCCTCAAAACAATATAAATGTGTTGATTTTGCAGTATCTGAAATGACAGACTATATGGGGGGTCTTCTTTTGGGGCCCCTATATGCCACATGCTTAGGTACACCTATACATATTGGGCATCAAACTGTTCAGAGGACCCTAAGCTTTCATATTTGGGGTGATTACTCTTGATACCTAAAAGTATGTGGGTAATACGATGCTGCAGGGTAGAAATGTTGAGGTGATTTTTGGAAATGTCACCGAAATCACCACATTTAGGAATGGTTTGCGGCTTGCTACTTTGGAGTACAAAGACATGCATACCCAATTTAGATTCGTGGGAATGTGTACTTTCCGAAAATATATGGTTTTCTGGGGTGAACTTACCCTTTTCTAATTTTGCCCCCCCCAAAACAATGTAAATGTCTTGATTTTGCAGTATCTGAAATGACAGACCATATGGGGGGGTCTTAATTTTAGGGCCCTTATATGCCACATGCTTAGATACACCTATACATATTTGGCATCAAACTGTTCAGGGGACCCTAGGCTTTCATATTTGGGGTGATTTCTCTTGATACCTAAAAGTATGTGGGTAATACGATGCTGCAGGGTAGAAATTTTGAGGTGATTTTTGGAAATGTCGCCAAAATCACCAAATTTAGGAATGGTTTGCGGTTTGGTACTTTGGAGTACAAAGACATGCATACCCAATTTAGATTTGTGGGAATGTGTACTTTCCGAAAATATATGGTTTTCTGGGGTGAACCTACTTTTTCCTTTTTTTGCCCCCCCCCCCAAAACGATGTAAATGTCTTGATTTTGCTGTACCTGAAATGACAGACCATATGGGGGTCTTCCTTTTGGGGCCCCTGTATGCCACGTGCTTGGGTACACCTATACATGTTGGGCATCAAACTGTTCAGTGGACCCTAGGCTTTCATATTTGGGGTGATTTCTCTTGATACCTAAAAGTATGTGGGTAATACGATGCTGCAGGGTAGAAATTTTGCGGTGATTTTTGGAAATATCACCGAAATCCACATTTAGGAATGATTTGCAGCTTGGTACTTTGTAGTACAAAGACATGCATACCCAATTTAGATTCGTGGGAATGTGTACTTTCCGAAAATATATGGTTTTCTGGGGTGAACTTACTTTTTCTACTTTTACCCCCCCCCCCAAAACGATGCAAATGTGTTGATTTTGCAGTATCTGGAATTACAGAACTGATAGCTCAAATGAGGTGTCTACATTTTAGGGCCCCTATATGCCACATGTTTGGGTACACCTATATATATTGGGCATCAAAATTGTTCAGCGGACCCCAGGCTTTCATATTTGGGGTGTTTTTACATTGATACCTAATGATTTGTGGGAGATATGATTCTGTAGATTGGAAGCTTTGAGGTAATTTTTCAAAAATTCACCAATTTCTATAAAACATTATAACTTTAGGAAACAATTGCAACTTGGTAGTTTGGAGTACAACGATATATTTACCCATTTTTGATTCACCAGAATCTGTTCTTTCTAATAATGGCTAGTTTTCTAGGGTAAACCTACTGTTAGTGGAATGTTTGGCCTTGAAAGCAGAAGTATGCCGTTTGGGGAGCGGTGCTTTGGAAATTTGGTTGTGTACTGCTTGTAGATTTTGATCTATACAAGTGAGAAATCTCCATAAAACGATATATATTTGGTATTGCCGCATTCAGGAGACATAGACCTTTCCAAATAGGCTGTGTTTTTCATACATAAAGTAAATGATGTTTCTGATATATGTGATTGTTCTTTGTGAAACATGATTTTTTTCATTTTATTGGACACTTAGAAGCCAATATTTTTTTACAGAAGTAGAATTACACCAAAATTCCTGCATATTTTGAAAGTTCAGGTTGTCCTGAAAAAAACAATATATTGTTTTGCTGGGTAAAACTAAAAGACCGCCCCAGGAAAGGCCCTTAAAGTGAAAGAGTGCAAAATATCTAAAAACTGCTTGGCAGTAGATGTTCGCATCTAGGACAAAACTGCTGGCAGGGAAAGGGTTAAAGGAGCCAATACCTCAGGCTGGGTGCTATATACCTCCCATCATATACAGGCAGCCTATTGGGACATAGCTCTTTGTCACTATATATATATATATATATATATATATATATATATATATATATATATATATATATATATATATATATATATATATATATATATATATATATATATATATAATATATATATAATACACAAAGCCATGAATATCCTGTATTATAAACGGAGAGTTCTGGTGTCATCAGTTATAAACGGTGAGTTCTGAAGTCATTTCTGTCACATGACTCACTGAAACTTGTGTATTATAATAAATAAAGTGGAGCCCCATAGCACTTATTTATGCCACTGCTAGACAAGTGACTCTTTTGCCTTCCCCCTTGTTCTTGCCCTGGACCCAATGCATCCTATTATGTTACATTCAAAGCAAACATACAGATCTTGGTTTAGATACAATTATTACACTTTCTTCTATTCAGATCATTGTCCACAAATAACCCCTATTGAGCATTTGGCTGTTTTTTTAAAATAGACAAAAACATAGTCAGGGACAATAATGCTCTGGGACAAATGTTACGAAAGTTGGGGCTGTCCCTAGAAATAAGAAATGTAAATGAGATCCTGAGACGGGTGTTATTTCCAGTCTGATCCCTAATTACCTTCTTAATTGTAAGCCAATAATTCTTACCCAAGGTGACATTACATCAACAAATCAAATGGACAAGAAAGGAATGCTCTGGGCTCACAACAAACTCAATCAGTCATTGGGGCACATTTACTAAAGTGTGAATTTCCTCCTCGAATAAATTATCTGTGAAAATGTTCCAGTATAGCATTTTCGCCATGAAAAAATGAATTATTGAGAATTAGCTTGGGGGGGGTGATGTGCATAAAGAGATTCAAAAGTGGCTCTATTTTTCAAATTTTTCACTGAAGCAAAATGGGAGAAATTCGCCCATTACTAGTCGTGGCTGAAAATTTCAACTGTGAAAAATTTGCACAATGCATGGGTGTTTTTCACTGTTTTTACCAAGCACTGTAAGAAAAAACAACCATTGTGTTGTGTGTTTTTGAAAGTGCTTGAAAAATAAAACTTGATGGATTTGATTTTTCTCAAGCATAGCATTAGTACATGCAGCGTTTCATTTATGGACCACAATGACCTGTTGCAATTCTTCCTGTGAATAGTGCAGAAATCATGTGGGATTGCATACCTCCCAACATTTTGGAAATAGAAAGAGGGACAAAAAGATTGCGTGGCAAATTTTTGACCACACCATTTTCCCTGATTACCATGTCAATTTTACAGGTTATGAAAGTTTGAACACATTTCTGTGGTTTTTATGTGTTAATACAGTTTTGCTAACGAAGGTTAAGCTGTGAGTCGCAGTTTCCCAAAGAGACCTGCTTATCTTAAATTGTTACAATTGCGTCTTTGCTTATCTTAAATTGTTACAAACGTATCCAAATGCTCCTGCCAAGTATTCTGGCCTCTCTACCAAAAGCCAATTGAGTTAGAAACATGGTGGGGCTCATTTATAAACATTGGAAAAATTTGGAAGTTAAACCCCCCCCCCCCCAAAAAACAAAAATATAAAACAACTGTGACTAAAAGATTATAAATAGCTTTTGCACCAAAAGAGAAAATCTTGTTATATTTCATTGTAAGGAACACAAAGGTACTTTATTAAGCAAGAACATTGGGACGAGACTGTAACCATCAGCAATTCATCAAATTCCACCCTGTAATTGCTTCACATGTTCTGCTTGTGCAATACTGTAATTAACCAAACATTAAGGTGTCGGCTAGTTATGGAGCTAAAAAACGTCAGCAGTGTAGCGCATATAAATACTCATGGCATGGGTTGGTATCATTTAACAAGGCACTTGCAAGCTAACGAGTTCTTCTAATGTAAGTAAATCTTTTGTATGGATGAGCATTAACCATGGAAAGAGGAGTGTGGTTAGTAGGAAAGAGAACTGGAGAGAGTTGTAATGTAAATTTAGCATTTTTACATTTTAATTTAACTTAAACAATGTAATTTATGTAAAATTTTAATTTTAAAGGGGTGGTTCACCTTTAAGTTAACTTTTAGTTTGTTATAAAATAGCCAATTCTAAGCAAGTTTTCAAATGGCCTTCATTTTTTCTTTTTTGTAGTGTTTTAATTATCTGCCTTATTCTTCTTCTGACTCCTTCCAACTTTCAAATGGGGGTCACTGACCTCATTTAAAAAGAAACACTCTCCAAGGCTACACATGTATTATTGTTACTTTTTATTAATCTTTCAAATCAATACATGATTGCTAGGGTAATTTGGAGTCTTGAAAACAAATGGCCGAAATTGCAAACCGGAGATCTGCTGAATAAAAAGCTAAATAACTTGAAAACCACAAATAAAAAAAAAACTTTTGTAAATTGTCTCTCTACATCATAAAAAAATCGTGTTTTATAATTATAGATTGACAAAGAAAATAAATTAACCGTGTAATCTTAACAGACTCCCTAGACTGAACTGATTCGATTAATGGATTAACTTGCACCAGAGGAAGGACCCTTGAGGTCTGAAACATGTAGTGCGTCAATAAAAGCTACATTTATTCACACTGGAAGGCTCTCCGGTTTTTTTCATTAACTATGATACTATAGTGGAGATGGCTACTCTACTCAGCTGTTGATGAGCCTGACCATAAGTCATCTGGAGGATCATTTGGGGATTAATTGAATATATTTGATCAATGGAAACAAATGAATGTTTCAGTTACTCAGATTCGCCATGAAAATGGTGCCTATAGACTCAATTGGGAGAAAAAAAAATAGTTGCTCGTCAAAAAAATTGTCGCCCAAAGACTTCAATGCTTTTTAATGGATTTTTGCCGTTTCCTATTATTTTTATGGCCAAAACTCTCAAATTCAAATTGGGAATTATCCAAATTTGATTAAAATTTTAATTTTAATTTCAAAATGTATCATACCCTGGCCTTTTAAGAACTCAAATTCGACTATTCCCCACCTAAAACCTGCCAAGTTCATGCATAAGTCAATGGGAGAGGTCCAGGGACCAATTTTGACATCTTAGTAGCCTTCCTGACATTTTTCAGAGAAATAACTCAAATTTAATTTAGATTCAAGTTTTCATGTCGGTAAAATTCATTCAAGTTTTAGATAATCAATTTTTTTAAAAAAAACTCACATGAATTCTAGGGAATTTTCCCTATATAACTGCAGCAATACCATACAGTAGGTGAGGCTCTTTAGATTGGGAGTTGACTATGAACATGGCAACATTTTTCTTGGTGAAAATTCATTTTTGTACTGTTGATAAAACTGTCGATTTGCAAAAACTTGCTGCACTGTCCTTTTTGTAAATGTAAATTTTCATTTCAAAACACCTTCCATGCTGGCATGGAAGGTGTTTTGAAATGAAAATTTACATTTACAAAAAGGACAGTGCATACAAATGCAACTCTCCAGTTGCATTTGTATGCAATCTCCGAGTTCAGTGTGTTTTATATTTCCCAACTACACCCCTCTTCCCAGTTTTACACACTTGTATATACACACTTGATTGGGGACTAAATCATTTCAAAATATCTTTTCTTCAGATAACGACAAGAAAATAAAAATAGAAAAATGCTGAGAGTGAGCACCATGTTTATCGTCTGCGCTCTAGGTAAGTGTGAACTGAAATCCTTGTGTATTTTTATTATTTTATTTATTAGTAGAGAAAACAAAATTAAAAACAAATAACAACATCCAGACCGTACCTACTGTAAATTACACTTCCCTATATCCTTCTGAGCAATCTGTCTCTCTTCTTGCAGGAGCTGGAGTCAGATTTTAATGAACAGTTACAGTATATCAGATACATTGGTATGTGCTCCCTATGCCTAGACAATTAGCATTAGAGCTAACTGTTTTTCAAGATAACCGACTCCGACACAATGCTGTATGTAGAGAGACAGATTGTTGAGAAGCTTTTATTACATTTTTTTTTTCAATACATTTTTCTTTAACAATAGATTGTTTATTATTGACATAACTTTGTACATTATTTCTTTTTTAGCATTACATCCACTTTATGTCTATGGAGATGATGGAAGTAAGTAAAATACCAATAAAGAAATATATCAAATAACTCTTATATTTCATCTACAATATATAAACATTATGTCTTACATTCACATAAATTAGCTCTACGTTGGAATGCAGTATTTTGTATTCTAATGGCTTTTTCCAATCTTTTTCCTATCTTTATCCCTTTGTAAGGGGCTGGTATGTAAAATGGCCAGTATACTGAATCCAATTGGTCAAAATGAGCCAAAATAAATAAATAAAAGTTGAAATGCATATTTCTTTTGTCGTTTTGCCTTATGCCTCTTTCAGCCTCTCCCAAAAGTGATACAGAGCTGTGTATAATCAGAGCCCTTTACTTTTGCTAATTGATGTCTGTGTTTCAGGCTTACAGATAAGGAGTTTATTATACAGAGAGTATATATAGAAATACGTTAAACTGATTTAATAACTGCCCAACCACCCACAATTGCTGTGAAATAAAAAAGGGCTGAATTAAGTTACAGGGGTTTTCTGTGTTGAGATGTTATTATCTCCCCACAGAGAGATTGGAGAGAGGGGTATGTATTGATTCAAATAAAATCACATTACATTATTCTCTACCAGAAATCCATGCCTGATCCAATAAAAATAGTGTCTTAGGAGGTCTATTTACTAATATTTGGATTTCTTTTTTTTTTTTACATATCACATTTTCTCTTTAAAAACACGTTTTTTTTCCTCTAAAACTCAAAAAATGTAAGATTTATACATGGAGTTATTATTGAAATCTGATTTTTTTCTCATCAGCCTTTTAAAGTAAAAAAACACACATTTTTCATGGAAAATAAACCAACTCAAATTTTTATTTATTAAACCCAGAGGTTGTTAAAATTTCAAATAAAAAAGAACTCCAACTCAGACCTGCCGAGTTCATGTAGAAGTCAATGGCAGATGTCGCAAACATATACTGATTTGCACCGGGTTTCCAAAAAAGTTGTGGTATTCAGGCATCAAATCCGAAAAAGTAGCGGTTTTCGGGCATCAAATCAAAAAAGTCAGATTTTTTCATGATTTTATCCAGTTTTTTCCCCAAACAAGACATTCTATGGAAAATTTATTGATATATAAGGGAGAAAAATCTGTGTGGATTTGGTCTGAGTAGTTTTCAGAAAATCAGACGTTTTTCGGGTTTTGCTAAATAACCCCCTAAGTGTTGTATGTTGAATGTAAATTTTGGGTTTAGTATTTCAATTCAATACATTATTCTCTACCAGAAATACATGCCTGATCCAATAAAAATATTGTTTAAGGAGGTCTATTTACTAATATTCGGATTTCTTTTTTTAGCAAATCACATTTTTTCTATAAAAATTCATGTTTTTTATTTCTCAAAAAATTTAAGATTTATACATGTGGTTATTTATTAAAGTCAGATTTTTTTCTCATCTGCATTTTAAAGGGAAAAGTCAAAAATCTTTCATGGAAAAAAAATAACTCAAATCGAAAAATTTGTTTTTATTGAGTTTTTTTTCCCCAGACATTTTCGGGGGAAAATGTATTGATATTTAAGGGGAAAAAATCTGTGGGGATTTGGTCGGAGTAGTTTTCAGAAAATTCTAAGACATTTTCGGATTTTACGAAATAACCCTTTAAGTATAAAAACACAAAAAAAAACTTCAATACAAAACTAGTTGAGGTCCTATAGAAGTCAATGGGAGCTGTGCTGATTGGACCTTTCTTTTAGCCTTTCAGACTTTTAGAGGTGTTTGGATTGTTTTGCTAGTAAAAGCTGTAGAGGTTTTTGTATATTTTAGCACATCAATCAGCATTTTTTTCATTCATGCTTTATATATTCGGTTCATTTAATAATGTGGTTTTAGAGAAAATAAGTTTAATCCTGGTTTCAAAAAGTTCTAATGTCACTAAAATCTGACCTTTAATAAATGGGCCTCCCAGTATATTGTATGTAAATTTTGGGTTTTGTATTTCAATTTATAGAATATACATACTCACTGTTTATCTTTTAAATGATCAGACTTATAAACTTATAAAGCATTTCCATACTTAAGGTTGTCTCTTTTCTGACAGTTGAGAGCTGCGCGCCTAATCAAGTCTGGAATTCTTGTGGAACTGCCTGTCCCTTGAATTGTCAGAACTTCAGAACCCCACCAGATGTGTGCATATTGTCCTGCAACAGAGGGTGCTTCTGCAAGGAACCCTATATTTTTCAAAATGGAACCTCGGGCCCCTGTGTTCTGCCCAGTCAATGCCCTCCTTCTCAAGGTAAAGGAAAACTCTTAACTTTGTATATTTGGCTCTTGAACATTTCTTCAACCTTTCTTTCCATGGCAGAAAGTTTTTTTCCCCCAAACAAGAAATATTCGGGAAAATGTATTGAAATATAAGGGGAAAAATCTGTGCGGATTTGGTCGAAGTTGTTTTCAGGAAATTCTGATTTTGCTAAACAACCCCCTAAGTGTAAAACCACAAATAAATCTTGAATACAAAACATCTGCAAATAAAACTAGTCGAGGTCCTATAGAAGTCAATGGGAGCTGTGCTGATTGGACCTTTTTTTTTTTTGTTAGCCTTTCAGACTTTTAAAGGGGCACATTTACCTAGGGTCGAATATCGAGGGTTAATTAACCCTGATATTCGACCGTCGAAGTAAAATCCTTCGACTCCGAATATCGAAGTCGAAGAATTTTGCACTATTCCTACGATCGAACGATCGAAGGATTTTAATCCATCGATCGAAGGATATTCCTTTGATCAGGAAATTGTTAGGAAGCCTATGGGGACCTTCCCCATAGGCTAACATTGGCCTCGGTAGGTTTTAGGTGGCGAACTAGGGGTCGAAGAAATTTTTTAAAGAGACAGTACTTCGACTATCGAATGGTCGAATAGTCAAACTATTTTTAGTTCGAATCGTTTGATTCGAAGTCGAAGGTCATAGTCGAAGGTCAAAGTAGCCCATTCGATGGTCAAAGTAGCCATATTCGACCATTTGTAATTCAAACTTTTTTTCCTCTATTCCTTCACTCGAACTAAGTAAATGGGCCCTTAGAGTTATTTGGATTTTGTTTTGCTAGTAAAAGTTTTAAATGATTTAGAGAAAATGAGTTTAATCTCAAAGCATTAATTCACTAAAATTTGACCTTTAATTAATGGGCCTCCCAGTATGTTTTTGGGTTTGGTATTTCAACTTATAGAATATATATAAAATATATTATATATATATATATATATATATATATATATATATATATATATATATATATATATATTTTATATATATATATATATATATATATATATATATATATATATATATATATATATAATATATATATATATATATATACACTGTTTATCTTTTTAAATGATCAGACTTATAAACTTATAAAGCATTTTCATATTTAAGGTTATCTCTTTTCTGACAGTTGAGAGCTGCGCGCCTAATCAAGTCTGGAATTCGTGTGGAACTGCCTGTCCCTTGAATTGTCAGAACTTCAGAAACCCACCAGATGTGTGCATATTGTCCTGCCAGAGAGGGTGCTTCTGCAAGGAACCCTATATTTTTCAAAATGGCACCTCGGGCCCCTGTGTTCTGCCCAGTCAATGCCCTCCTTCTCAAGGTAAAGGAAAACTCTTAACTTTGTATATTTGGCTCTTGAACATTTCTTCACCCTTTCTTTCCATGGCAGAAAGTTTTTTTCCCCCAAACAAGAAATATTCGGGAAAATGTATTGAACTATAAGGGGAAAAATCTGTGCGGATTTGGTCGAAGTTGTTTTCAGGAAATTCTGATTTTGCTAAACAACCCCCTAAGTGTAAAACCACAAAAAAATCTTGAATACAAAACATCTGCAAATAAAACTAGTCGAGGTCCTATAGAAGTCAATGGGAGCTGTGCTGATTGGACCTTTTTTTTTTAGCCTTTCAGACTTTTAAAGGGGCACATTTACCTAGGGTCGAATATCGAGGGTTAATTAACCCTGATATTCGACCGTCGAAGTAAAATCCTTCGACTCCGAATATCGAAGTCGAAGAATTTTGCACTATTCCTACGATCGAACGATCGAAGGATTTTAATCCATCGATCGAAGGATATTCCTTTGATCAGGAAATTGTTAGGAAGCCTATGGGGACCTTCCCCATAGGCTAACATTGGCCTCGGTAGGTTTTAGGTGGCGAACTAGGGGGTCGAAGAAATTTTTAAAGAGACAGTACTTCGACTATCGAATGGTCGAATAGTCAAACTATTTTTAGTTCGAATCGTTTGATTCGAAGTCGAAGGTCATAGTCGAAGGTCAAAGTAGCCCATTCTATGGTCAAAGTAGCCATATTCGACCATTTGAAATTCAAACTTTTTTTCCTCTATTCCTTCACTCGAACTAAGTAAATGGGCCCCTTAGAGTTATTTGGATTTTGTTTTTGCTAGTAAAAGTTTTAAATGATTTAGAGAAAATGAGTTTAATCTCAAAGCATTAATTCCACTAAAATTTGACCTTTAATTAATGGGCCTCCCAGTATGTTTTTGGGTTTGGTATTTCAACTTATAGAATATATATATATATATATATATATATATATATATATATATATATATATATATATATATATATATATATATATATATATATATATATCTCTATATACACTGTTTATCTTTTAATGATCAGACTTATAAACTTATAAAGCATTTTCATATTTATGGTTATCTCTTTTCTGACAGTTGAGAGCTGCGCGCCTAATCAAGTCTGGAATTCTTGTGGAACTGCCTGTCCCTTGAATTGTCAGAACTTCAGAAACCCACCAGCTGCGTGCATATTGTCCTGCCAGAGAGGGTGCTTCTGCAAGCAACCCTATATTTTTCAAAATGGCACCTCGGGCCCCTGTGTTCTGCCCAGTCAATGCCCTCCTTCTCAAGGTAAAGGAAAACTCTTAACTTTGTATATTTGGCTCTTGAACATGTCTTCACCCTTTCTTTCCATGGCATAAAGCTCTAACTAAATATCTAAAGCAAATATTATTAATTAATTTAATGCAGAAGCAGCAAATCACAGAAGGATTCCTTTTCTCCCACATACTTCTTAAAATACAAACATCACATCATATATAGGTAATGTAGGGGATCAGACAAATCCTTCCCCTGTTTTTATGTCTGTGACATCATCCAGCCCAGTTACAGGGTGGAAAGCCATCCGATGGCTGGGCGCCCCAGTGCATCCTTTGGAGAGAGGGAGTGCCTGACTTTGGAGCCAAATGTACAGGTTCTCAAAGTTCCAACAGAGCTTAACAGGGGTTCTATGCTGCAGCAGCCAGAGAGATACAGATCTGTGGTGTGTGACAGTGCTGCATAAAAAGGAGTTCCAGGGAGAGCCTGTTTCTATCTTCTGCCTGTGGATACTTTGGCCATTATGTGTTGCCCAGGGTGAGGACAGGTCTTTCTCATGTACCTGCCACATGGGAGCAGCTACTACTTTCAAAGGGAAAGGTACCTTTGGGCAGGTAGCGCTACATAGGGATATAAGAGCTCTTGGGGAAGGGACATTGAACTGACTGGATTTATTCTGTATTTATCCACCCAGTGTGGGATTGCGGCATTGAGAGACTGTGCCAGGGGTTAATATTGTGTGATTTTCATTTACAGTTACTAAATAGAGTTTACATAAAGTTTATACGGTATACTGCAAACTGTGTGTGTTTTATTTTTCCTAGTGGAAACCCCCTCAGGTGTGCTCCTCAGTGTTACCTAGGTGGAGGCGCTGTGCTGTAAATTCCAGTTCCCAGTACTTTTCATACGCCAAAGGGACCCAGGGCTCTTGATTGCGAAGGGTTAATTGCTATTTCAAGAGACAGTAACCAAATAAGGGTTATGGTTGGAGGCACTGCTGAGATGTCGACTGGGAAGCTGGATATGTTTGATGAAAATATGTCTGCCTTTGAAAAATCACAAAGTGTTTGCCAGTGGTGTACTGCATTGGGACTTAACGCCCGAAAGGTTGCCGCTGTGGGGGAACAGACGTTTTACTGCCCAAGGGTGGCTGCCTCACAGCAAGATTCTGCTGGGGTCCTGCTGAATATTCTTATAGAGAGAGAGCCCCAGAGAGATAGATAGTGACCTGGTTCCCCCTGATATTGATACTGAAAGTGTAGGGCCATGGAAGATTGTTCTGCCTGACATGCCTGATGCAGACCAATTAGAGTGAGAGGAGAGTGTGCCGCTGAACAAGACATTGTTTGATTCACCAGCTGAAAAGAGTCAGGTAAAGATATGTCCATCCTGTCAGGAGTTGGCATAGCTCTGGTGGCTGACTGGCTTCCCCAGGGACAACTGACTGACTAATTGACACAGCTGGCCTGGAATGGTAATTTTAAGAGACTTAAAGTGTTTTCAGGCACAGATCCTGTACCCGCAGGTGAAGAGTCCTTTGACAGTTGGAGAGACTCCACTGTTGTGTCTGTGAGAGACTAGCCCCGAGACAACTATGAGAAGGAAGATCATTGAGAGTCTCCACAGTGTTGCCGTGAATGTTGTCAAATCCTATATGGTCGGTCACCCCGACGCTACTTCAGGTGAAATGTATAAACTGATTTAATTTCCCCACTGCCCCAAAATTTATCTGAAGTTCCCAAGAGGCGGGATGAAGTTTATAGACAGTGGTCCTCCAAAGCACTATTCTGCAAATATAAAAAACATTAGTTTTGTCCCTTTAAAACAGTGATCCCTAAACAGTGGCATGTGAGTAACATATTGCTCACCAACCCCTTGGATGTTGCTCCCAGTGGCCTCAAAGCAGGTGCTTATTTTTGAATTCTGAGCTTCGGGGCAAGTTTTGGTTACATAAAAACCATGTGTACTGCCAAACAGACTCTCCTGTAGGCTTATCTTTGTATATCTGGCTCTTTGTCTTGAATATGTCTTAACCCTTTCTTTCCCTTTTGGAAATCTCTAAGTAAAAAAACATGTATTATTAATTAATTTAACACAGAAGCGGCAAATCAGAGAAGGGATCCCTTTTTCCCATATACTTCTTAACATAAAAACATCACATCATAGATAGGCAACATAAGTTCCTCTGGAAGGGAATACAGGAACCAGGCAAGAACTAGGAACCAGACAGTGAATCAGGAACCAGGCAGGGGATTCTTCATGATATATAGACTAATATACTAGTTCTAAGCAAATGAGCTAATAACCAAGCACTAGTATCAAGAGGCAGGCTTATTTGGCCCCTAAACAGACTAATGCACTGCTACATTATCACACAGAACAGATTTTGAATCCAGAGAGGTCCTAACAAAGAGTTTATTATACAGGGAATCTAAAAAGAAATGTATAAAGTGATTTAAATTTCCAACTGCCCAAAATTTCTCTGAAGTTCCCAAGAAGCAGGATGACAGTGGTCCTACAAGGCACTATTCTGCTCTCTGTGATCCATCAAATATCAAGAACATTAGTTTAGTCCTTTTAAGACAGTGATCCCCAACCAGTGGCATGTTAGCAACATATTCCTCACCAACCCCTTGGATGTTGCTCCCAGTGGCCTCAAAGCAGGTGATTATTTTTGAGTTCCAGGCTTAGAGACAAGTTTTGGTTGCATAAAAACCAGGTGTCCTGCCAAACCAGGTGTCCTGCCAGTTCATATAGGGGCTACCAAATAGCCAATCACAGCCCTTATTTGGCACCCCCAGGGACTTTTCATTTCTGGTGTTGCTCCCCAACTCTTTTTTACATTTGAATGTGGCTCACGGGTAAAAAAGATTGTACGCAGTATCTGTCTATATTGATTTCAATAGAATTATGGCACTTCATCCTCTACCAAAAATCCATGCTAATGTGATTTTTAAAAAAATATAATTTTTCATTGTCTTCACATACTTTGTAGATCTTAGGCATGGTGCTTGAAATTATAGAGAATATATACATACTGAACTGTTCATCTTTAATATTGTTAATGCTTATGCTTACAACTGTATTTTTTTCTGACAGAGCAAAGGTGCCCACTTAATCAATTCTGGGAATCATGTGGATATGCCTGTCCCTTGAATTGTCAGAATTTTAGAAACCCACCCAAGATCTGTCCGACAGTCTGCAGGACTGGGTGTTCCTGCAAGGGACCTCATATCTTTCTACGTGGCAAATCTGGACTCTGCGTTCTCCCTAAGCAATGCCCTCCTTCTAAAATTTAAGGAAAATTCTTGAAGTGCATATTTGGCTCTTTATCTTTAAAATCTGTTGGCTTATCATCTTCACTGTGCTGGACAGCTCTTACCAGATGTAAAATGTATAAAGTTTAATATGAAACATTCATCTTTCCCAGTGAATGAGTAAACGTAACACAAAAAAGAATTTACCGCTTTTGCTTATTTATTCCATTCTTTTGAATCAAGATCATTGATCATTATCTGTAGAGTCAAATGAATCATCTAGTTTATAAGTTACAGCCTCACATCTTGGAAACAAAAACAAACTAACCATTAGGTATATACATTTTGGGAGCGTTAGCAATTTGAAGAACTGCTTTTCATTTTCCTGGCGGTCAGCTCATAATCCAGCCACCGAAATGCCCTTCAGCCCACCATTGTGAGGAAAGCTCTTCAGCCAAAAAAGACTTTTGGGTAGCAATGTTTCAGTCATTTTTACACCAGTCATCTTGCCAGGACCTTAGCTCTATTGTTTCTTCTCTATCCTGGAATTTCCCACTTACATTTTTTTTGCTGTCTCAAATGTTAGTTGCTACGGGAGGGTGATTTCCTTGAACAGGGTAGACCCTTTACTCGTCTCTAAGCTACTTGAGCACCAAGTTTATAACTGACTAATGCTATTCCTCTCTGACAATAACCTGCTGGGCACCCTACAATCTAGTTTTAGGCAACAACTCCATTGAGACTGCCGACTAACAAATGACTTTTAACAGCTAAAGTCGCTAAAGTCCAGTCACTTGTTAAATAATGCCACTTTCACCTATGCAACATATCCCACATATGATCATTTATCACCCAAGATGTCAAAACTCTTATTCACACCGTCATCAGATCATGTGTAGACTACTGTAACTTTCTATTAATTGGCCTTCCCTGATAGAGACTCTCCAGTCCATAATGAACACTGGCGCTAGGCTTATACACCTCAGTAACTGCTCCTCCTCTCCAATGCCATTCTTCAAATCTTTGCACTGGCTTCCACTACCCTTCAGAATAAAATTCAAACGAATGAATCTTACATTCAAAGCACTTCATAACTCCCCTCCCACCCTGCATCTCTGAACTCATCTCTAGATTCTCACCCACCACTAACTACGCTCCTCTACTGACTTGTTCCTTAACTCTTATCTCTTATCACATCCTCACATGCTTTCCTTCAAGACTTTGCAATGGCTTCACCCCTCCTCTGGAATTCTCTCCAACAGTCTGTCTGATTTTCTCCCAAACTTTTTGCTTTCAAAATATCTCTTAAATCACACTTATTTAGATTACCCTACCCTCATTCTGTTTAGCTACCATATGCAACACCATATGCTACATCTCCCATCTCTCTTTCTGATCTTGGCCAAGCCCTTACCTTATGTCTTATTCCCTTTCCATTTTAGTTTGTAAGATCTTTTACATAGGGCCATCCTCACCTTTTGTATTGGTACTGGTCGCTATAAAAATGCATGTTATTATTATTATTAATAATAATAATAATAATATAATAGTAACTGCTGTGACATTGACCCCATGGGACAGAGACTTGATTATTATTTAACACCGTCATTATTCCACTAGTCTCAGGAAAGATCCCAACTGGCATGTTCGCATTCTAGCGGAAATCAGGAATGATCATAGGATCTGGAAGGAATTCCTGCAGTTGCACCTGTAGGCAGGAGAACTTTGCAGACAGTAAACCGCTGCAAATGTTTAGAGATGAGGCTACATCTGTGGGCTTTGAATCATTATTGCAAAACCAATGTTGTGTATGAGCCTAACCAAACCTAAGGATAGAGGCAAGTCTGAACAAGAATTTGGCTTTCCTAGAAGTGTTCCCAATCCTGGTAGCACTGGGAGATTGGGGATCTCATTTGGCTAATAAGAACTTTTTTATGTTACAATATGGGACTAATGAATGTTGTTCATAATATATCTTTCACATCACCTCCAGTCACCTCCAACGTTGAAGTTCAACATAATTCTGAAGGCTAATCATAAACCTTCTGGAAAAAGGGAAAGTTGTGCTCACTGCTAAATTTTAAACCATAAGGAGGGGGTACAATGAGCCTGTGACCACAAAACGTTGAGTACAATGTAGTCCCTGTTTAATATGTATAACGAAGCAATAGAATACCTAATGAATCAGATGAAAAATTGAGTGTAAGACTGGCCAGATCAGGGATGACTTTGACATAGTTGATCAGCTTAAATATATTGTAAAATATGGGCAAACAATCCCTGTTTCATTTAAAGGGTAAGGCATTTTTTAGTAGCTTGAGGCACAAAATGTTTCACTTTCCCCTGATATATTGATAATAGATTGATGTCACGTTCGGTACCCTAACTCCAGAACCAATTCTAGGCTCCCTAGTCTCGGCTCTTGCTTCTGCCTTTAACAGTCGCCTTTCACCTCGGGAGAAGCCCTCGGCTAATTGGATGCCGCCAGGTCTTACTAAGAGAGGAGCAAAGCTACAGGTTCTGGATGAGCAAAAGGGGCACAATCGTTTCACCAAGGATACTGGATGGAAGACAACACAGCTTGGAAGACAGACCAGACAATGCAGCGTGGACGGACAGGCTGGGCCAGTACTAGCAGAGTTAAGAATAATCAGACAGGCCGGAATCGGGATTGGAGAGTGTAGAATTGTCAGACAGGCCGGAATCGGGATTGGAGAGCGTAGAATAGTCAGACAGGCCTGAATCAGGATTGGAGAGCGTAGAATAGTCATGCTGACAAATTTTCGCTAGTGTTTTTTTTCTCTTTAGTAAATCTGGCCCTTAGCATGTATCTCTCAGACTACTACTTCTTGCTTCCCCTGGGTGGACAACTCCCATCCCCCAGATGGTGAGTCATCAGTCATTTGAATTTTTGGAGCATCAGGCTTTAATAAATCCCGAAAGATGTAAGTTTTTAATATAAAATCCACATATTTAGTGGGAAAAAAAACATTTTCGAGATTAATTAAAGCCTGATGCTCCAAAAAATCAGAATCCCAAAATCTGGCATCTCAGACCTGCTGAGGTTGTATATAAGTCAATGGGAGAGGTCCCTATCCTATTAGGAAGTTTCTGTGGTCTGCGCTGGAATTAGCCCTAAAATCTGACTATTTCTGACTTTTCAGGCAAAAAGATGAAAAATTCTGGCTTTTTGGGAAAAGACCTGAAAAAAATGGATTTTCACTCGATTTTATTGAGTTTGTCCCAGATCTGATTAAATCATACTTTTTTGTAATTATAAATAAGGTCCAATCGTGGAAGAAAGATACATATTGTTATAGTGATATCAACCAAATATTATGTGTCAATATGTTGTTGTACCAAACAAACTTGGGAGCATCACATGAATAAATACTGCTGGTGTGGGTCATTAGCATTTAGTAAGGCACTTCCAAACTAAACAGCCCTTTTAATGTAAGTACGGAGCTAAGTCTGATTCATTAGTACATGTTAAGGTTTTCTCATATAGATGTCCGGGATTGAGAAGTGCTAAGGAGACATAATCTTGGTAAATAGGAAAGGGTTTTACAGGTTTTAATTTAGTTTTAGCAAACATTTTGCTCCTTTTTGGAGGTTTTCTGTATAACGTATCTTTCCGTAATTAGGATGTTCATACCGTAAGTCTACTAGAAAATCAAGTAAACATTAAATAAACCCAATAGGCTGGTTTGGTTCCAATAAGGATTATTTATACAGCTCCATGTTGTAGCTCCCACCCTTCCCAGCTATAGTCAGGTGATCCCAGTGGTGGCCAATAAAAGGTCAGCCAAGTTTGGGAGTTTTAACCTTGAAAGCAGCAAATAAGTTACAGGTAAAACTTAGTCCCTGTGCAAAATGTATAATGAAGCAATAGAATTGTTAATAAATCAGATGAAAATTGAGTGTAGGACTGGCCAGATATGGGATGACTTTGACGAAGTTGTTCAGGTTAAATATATTGCAATATATGGACAAACAATCCCTGTTTTGTTTAAAGGGTAAGGCATTTTTTAGTAGCTCAAGGCACAAAATGTCTCAATGTCTTAAATATATTGATAATGGGTTGAGTGCAGAGGACTCTTGTATTTGTCTATGTGAATTTTGTGGTCACAGCCTCATTGCACCCCCGATTAATATTGTTAAAAATTTTAGTGGTGAGCACAACTTTCCCTTGTTTGTTATTATCTATGGACAGAGGTTAGCAAAACACCAATAATAATAATATGTATAGATGTATATATAAAACAGTCCAACATCTGTAATGCACACTCACTTACGTTGAAAAATCAGTTGGGTGGCTAAACTCATATGTGGCGAGTCAATCCATATAGATTCCAGCAGAGTCGCCACCATACTTGTAAAAAAAGGTAAAACATATTGTAGCATTTATTGTTCATCATAAACGATATGCAGATTAGAATGAATACTCATTCTAAACATAGAAGGCACAGTATTTAGCATTAAATTTAGCATTATATCCCATATTGTGAGAGCCCATAATCATTACCCAAACGTAAATATATACAAGAGGGCTAATCAAGGAACAGTTAACCAGTAAATGCTGGCGATTTTCGCCAGCGTTAGTCCGTTTTCCCCCGTAGTATGTAATTACGAGTATTCACTGTAGAGCTGTGTTGGGAAAACCTATCCCTAATTTTTTGTACCGTTTCTCCCACATAAATAAGATCAAGTGTCCTCTAATATTGAAAGTCCTATGAGTGACTGGATTTTCAAAATGTAAACAAATCGACATTGGACACAACCCTTACACCGGAACATACCATCCTTGGGAGGACCCAAGAACGTATATTGTCTGGGTGAAGGAGTTACTTTTCTGAACGAGATCATAGGCATCTGTTTAAAATCTGTAACTGTGGGATAGACATCTTTTAACAGGTACCAGTGTTTACAAAGTATCTGTCAAAAGTGCTCACTTTGAGAGTGATATATATATATATATTAGATAACTATCATCTATATCAAATATCATCTAATTATATATATAGTGAATAAAGTACCCCCTATTGTAAAATATAAGGATATTATAACTTACTGAGGAGTTTCATGACCATATAAAAACACAAGGCCGAAGGCCGAGTGTTTTTATACAGGTCATGGAACTCAGAGGTAATATACAGAAGCAGCAAATCAGAGAAGGAATCCTTGTCTCCCACATACTTTTTAACATAAAAACATGACATCATAGATAGGCAACATAAGTTCCTCTGGCAGGGAATACAGGAACCAGACAGTGAATCAGGAACCAAGTAGAGGATGCTTCATAATAAATCGACTAGTTTCAGCAAATGAGCGAATAACCAAGCACCAGTATCCAGAGGCAGGCTTATATGGCCCCTAAACAGACTAATATATAGTGAATAAAGTACCCCCTCTTGTAAAATATAAGGATATTATTAGTTACCGAGGAGTTTCATGACCATATAAAAGTACGAGGCTGAAGGCTGAGTTTTTATACAGGTCATGGAACTCCGAGGTAACTTCTAATATCCTCATATTTTGCAACTGGGGGTACTTTATTTATTATAATACACAAATTTTAGTGAGTCATGTGACAGAAATGACATCACTACTCACCGTTTATAACTGATGACATCACTACTCACCGTTTATAAGGATATAATTTACAGGATATTCATGGCTTTTGTGTATTATACTGCTATATTGTCACACAGAACAGGGTTTGAATCCAGAGAGGTCCTAACATGGAATTTATTATCCACAATTATATATAAGGTAAGAAAAAGGTCATACGCAGAATTGCTGCAAAAATTCCAGGTGCTCTTTTATTCCACTACATGTTTCGAGCTGGCGCTCTTTGTCAAAGAGCGCCAGCTCGAAACATGTAGTGGAATAAAAGAGCACCTGGAATTTTTGCAGCAATTCTGCGTATGACCTTTTTCTTACCTTCTATATAATTGTGGATACAAGGCTTCAAAGGACGGAAGCAGTAAGAAGTGGTCGAATTTGGAGGTGAATCAATTTTTAAACATATGAGAATGGAATTTATTATACTAGCTAGAAATGTATAAACTGATTTAATTTCCCCGCTGCCAAAATTTCTCTGAAGTTCCCAAGAGGCTGGATGAAGTTTAAAGACAGTGGTCCTCCAAGGCACTATTCTGCAAATAACTTAGTTTAGTCCCTTTAAGACAGTGTTCCCCAACCAGTAGCTCACGAGCAACATGTTACTCACCAACCCCTTGTATGTTGCTCCCAGTGGCCTCAAAGCAGGAGCTTGTCTAAACACATTCTTTGCAGATCTTAGGCATGTTGCTTGACATTATAGAGGATATATATCCACTGAACTGTCCATCTTTAATATTAATATCACACTCATACTTAACAATTTTATTTTTTTCTGACAGAGCAGAATTGCCTACCTAATCAATTCTGGGAATCATGTGGATCTTACTGTTCCTTGCATGGTCAGAACTTTAAAAATCCACTCAAGATCTGTCCGACAGTCTGCAAGACTGGGTGTTCCTGCAAGGGACCTCATATCTTTCTACGTGGCAAATCTGGTCCTGTCTTCTGCCCAGGCAATGCCTTCCTTCTAAAAATTAAGAAAAACTCCAGAAGTGCATATGTGGGTCTTTATCTCTAAAATCTGTTGGTTTATCATCTTCACTGTGCTGGACAACTCTTTTAAGATGTAAAATGTATAAAGTTTAATAAGAATTATTCATCATTCCCAGTGAATGAATGAATGTTATACAAAAATAATTTACTGTTATTGGTTATTTATTCCATTCTTTTTTGTGAATCGGGATCATTGAATCAAATGAATCATCTTGTTCAAAAGTTACAGCCTCACATCTTGGAAATGGGGTGGGATGGGGACATGACTGGAATGGGCAGTGCACCATATTCCATTATCTATATAGACTTTCCATATTCAGGAATATATGACCCCAATGAGATAAAGCAAAATATTCTCCAATGTGCATAAAATTTATACAAAATATGTTAATGGATTCAATGATTGATTTAGGCATTTACAAAAATACCTGACTCTAATCTGCTCAATGTGGGGAACAAATGTTGTTAGTCCTCTGGACTCTCCATTTCCCATTACTGCTATTTTGCTTCTCCACATAAAGTTAAATTATGCTTCATAAACTCTGTAATATCTTTGTACATAATTAACAAAAGTAAACTAACATTAGGGGGCCGATTCACTAACTTCGAGTGAAGGATTCGAAGTTAAAAAACTTCGAATTTTGAAGTTTTTTTTGGGCTACTTCGACCTTCGACTACGACTACGACTTCGAATCGAAGGATTCGAAGTAAAAATCGTTCGACTATTCGACCATTCGATAGTCGAAGTACTGTCTCTTTAAAAAAAACTTCGACCCCCTAGTTCGGCATCTAAAAGCTACCGAAGTCAATGTTAGCCTATGGGGAAGGTCCCCATAGGCTTGGCTAACTTTTTTTGATCGAAGGATATTCCTTTGATCGTTGGATTAAAATCCTTCGAATCATTCGTTTCGAAGGATTTAATCGTTCGTTCGAAGGAATAATCCTTCGATCATTCGATGTACTATCTGCCCTAAATCCTTCGTCTTCGATATTCGAAGTCGAAGGATTTTAGTTCCTAGTCGAATATCGAGGGTTAATTAACCCTCGATATTCGACCCTTGGTGAATCGGCCCCTAGGTATATACATATTGGGAGTTGAAGAACTGCTTTTAATTTTCCTGAGGGTCATTTCATAATCCAGCCATCCTAAATGCCCTTCAGGCCACCCTTGGAGACATAATCCAGCCATCCTAAATGCCCTTCAGGCCACCCTTGGAGATTTGTACCCTCCCTTTTTAATTGCTTTTTCTTTTTCAAGAAAGATTAGTGTTGTGCAATATTGTTATCAACCAAATTTTAATATATCAATATGTCAATATGTCAATATGTCAATATGTACCAAGCAAACTAGGGAGCTTCATGTGTATAAATACTGCTGGCGAGGGCCATTATCATTTAATAAGGCACTTCCAAGCTAAAGAGTCCTTCTAATTAGTGATGGCCGAATTTGCGCCGTTTCGCTTCTCCGAAAAATTCTACTTGTGTTTGCTCACCTCTGTCTTCTGCCCTCTCCTCTGAAACTCTCCCCACCCCTGCTGCTCTTTATACTTTTCCCTGACGCTCTCCCTTGTCACTGCAGCCCCTCCACCTGGTTTACCAATGGCACCCAGTTGGCTTGGCCTGGCCTTGCTTGTGGGGTATCCTTCTTTCTGTTAATCCAGCAGTAACCAACTTGACCTTAGCTAGAACACCTTCCCAAAGCTAAAGCTTTAAATGTGTCCCTACCCCCATCACAGATATCTATGTTATGGTATAACGCTGTGTTCAAGTGTCAATAAAACCTCCTGGTTCTTTTCTGATTTTTTGTAGTAAATCAATGCTGTTATCCAAATCCAGTGTGGAAAACATGTACCCAAAGAACTGTCACAACTATACCAAAACAAACTCATGTGTCCTGTCAAGTTCATAAGGATGATCCTGACTTTGTAATGACTGAAATGATGTCGAAAATATCAAAATAATATTGGGAAAAAATGACTACAGCTGTAATTTTGTCATAAAAATATTTGCCCAATTCTTTTACATTACCAATCTGATCCCCCATGTTTTTCTATGAGGGGGCTGCCATATTGGTGCAGCATTAGAAACTCTAACTGACAACTAGAGAAGGGACAGTCAGGTTGGAAAAACAGACAGGTTTAGGAGCTTCAAGTGGCAATTACTAAAAAAAAGTAACCCTATCAGGGAAAAACCATCAACGTGACTTTTAAAGAGGAAAACTCACATTTTTCGTAGAAAAAAACCTCACATTTTTAGAGATTTATTATACCCCAAAGCTGCTAAAAATCGAAATCTGGAAAATCCTCCAACTCAAAAGTGTTGAGGTCATGTAGAAGTCAATGGCAGATGTCCCTGAAGTTGTTTTTTCGACATCGGAATCCGCGCTGGATAATCGGAAAAATTCAGGGCTTTGGTATGATAATCCAAAAAGTCGAATTTTTGCAGCGACAATTCGATAAAGTCGAGTTTTCAGAGCGTTAATCGTATGATACTAATTGATGCTGAATTTTGTCGCAACATTTTTTCTCTATGACTTTTTCGAGAAAAATGATTGATCAATGAGTTCAATTTGTGGAAGGGAGATTAATTTGAGTTTTAATAAATAAACCCCCTTAAAGTATATGAATATTTTGAAGAGTAGTTTTTGTGTCAGTATCACTTTAAGGTTGATGGATGAACAAAGTCAGGTGGGGCCTGAATTGAGTGGACTTTAGAATTACAGATGAAGCCATTGTTGTAGTACTATGCTTATTTTAGTGCTAAATCCTGCCTCTAGATGGTGCTATTGCAACCTCCAGCACCATCTAGAGGCAGGATTAAAAAATGACACTTTGCGATAAAATGTGAAATCCTGATGGCTTCATATGGATGCAGTTTAACTTTATAGCAGGACCCATAAAGGGCGTCTTAAACTGCATAGTGACAATTACATCAATGCATTCTTGTAACTTTGTTATGGGCTAATTGCATTGATGTAATTGCATATCTGTTGAGCTATGTTGCATTAAAAGTATTTAGCAAATGCTGGTATGTTTGCTCCAAGCATTTAAAGGTCAACACAATGTCTGCATGAACCTATATTTCCATTGAGTACACACGAAGGGGGGTTTTTTATTAAAGTTTGAATAGTAAAATCTCTAAAAATGTAGGTTTTTTTTCTAGAAAACTCTAATTTTTAGAGGCAAAAAAACCTTACATTTTTAGAGATGTATTATACCCAATGCTACAACAGGCCTGAATCTGAAAATCCACCATCACAGACCTGTCTAGGTCCTTTATAAGTCAATGGGAGAAGCGTCAATCTCAATTAGAATTATTGGGGTCTTCGGTGGTTTTAGCCCAAAAATCTGACTTTTTCAGGGTTTTTGGGCAAAAGCTTGTATAATTTAGGAAGAATCCATAAAATTCTAGCATTTGGGGTTTTGCTAGATTTTATTCAGTTTTCCCATGATCTGCTTAATTCAGGTTATTTTGTTAATAAATAAGGTCAAATCGAGCATGAAAGTTTGGTCCTGATTTTTTTTAAATAAAATATGAGATAAATTCAGATATTAGTAAATAACCCCTGAAACGTGGGGAAATTACTCATGTGCACAACTGATAACGCACGATACACTATAAGTTCACCACTTACATAATTGTATAACTAGGGGAACTGTTTAGAGTATAAATTATAAAAACCAACTGCATGCAGAGCTGTCAAGATGTGGTGATTACACCCTTAAATATGACGTCCATTTTACCAAAGCATACCCCAGACATGCCACTATAATTACTACAGGAAATTTATAACTAGCATATTAACCCTAGATGAGCCACAAAATCCACAATTACCATGGAAAATGGACAACCTACATATTAACCCCAAACATGCCAGTAAAACTACAGGTATGGGACTTTTTATCCACAATGCTCGGGACCTGGAGTTTTGTTGATATGTAATTTGGATCTGCATTACTTAAAGGGATACTGTCATGGGAAAACATGTTTTTTTCAAAACACATCAGTTAATAGTGCTGCTCCAGCAGAATTCTGCACTGAAATCCATTTTTCAAAATAGCAAACAGATTTTTTTATATTCAATTTTGAAATCTGACATGGGGCTAGACATATTGTCAGTTTCCCACCTGCCCCCAGTCATGTGACTTGTGCCTGCACTTTAGGATGGAAATCTGTTTGCTCTTTTGAGAATTGGTTTTCAGTGTTGAATTCTGCTGGAGTAGCACTATTAAAGGGCCAGTAATATTAATATTTTTTTTTTTAAAAAATTCCTTTCTTTTTAATGAAAAAAAAAACCACCAACCCAGTTTAATCTTTTAATTCGCAAATCTTTTATTAAGAAATTACTTACCGATTATCTGCATGTGCTCCTCTTCTGAAAGGTGACAGGGCAACGATCCATCGTGCGGCGCTCAATTTCTCCTCCCTGCCTTCTATAGGAGATAGCCAGAGAGGAGAAATCACCCTGTCACTGTTTCAGAAGAGGAGCACATGTACTTATTAAGTAAGTAATTTCTTAATCTTAATAAAAGCTTTGCGAATTAAACTGTGTTGGTAGTTTTTTTTTGTTAAAAAGAAACAACTTTAAAAAAAAAATTACTGTTACTGGTCCTTTAACTGATGCGTTTTGAAAAAAACATGTTTTCCCATGACAGTATCCCTTTAAGTCTACTAAAAAATCATTTGAGCATTAAATAAACCCAGCAGGATTGTTTTGCCTCCAATTAATTATATCAAGTACAAGGGACTGTTTTATTAGTACAGAGAAAAAGGAAATCATTTTTAAAAATTTGATTACATTGATTAAAATGGAGTCAATGTGAGATGACCTTCCCGTAAATCGGAGCTTCCTGGATAATGGGTTTCTGGATGATGGATTTCTGAATAATGGACCCTATACCTGTACTATAAAAATAAGACATGCCAGTACATTTGCGACATAAAATGCATAATCCACATATAAACCTCAGATGTGCCAATATGACTGCTACTGAAAATGGATAATCAGCATATTAACCGAAGACGTACAAGTATAATTATTGTAGAAATAACCAATGAGCACTGCTTTACCCCAGACAGTGAGGTCACGTAAAAAATGGCCAGTGACCACTCCATTAACTCCAGACATGCCAGTCAATTGAATGTACTTGTACAGGAAGAATTCCAACAATTTAGTTATTCTTTTCTGCTGCTCACATGCTGCTTATCACTCTCTCTGGCTCCTGCAAAATATCCAAGATGGCTGTGTGTTCCACAGTGGAATGCATGGCCATCTTGGATTTTTTTTTCTAAAGAAGCGGGGAGCTAAGAAGAAAAAAGGACAAGCAGGGCAAAGTGGGACATTAAAAAAGCGATCCTGGATTGTGGGCTGTGAGCTGTGAGGTATTCAAAATCCCCCTGTGCATTTCAGAAACATTGGGGTGATAATCACTATGCCAGTGGCATAACTATAGAGGAAGGAGATCCCATAGTTGCAGGGGGGGCAGGGAACTGGGGGGGGCAGACTGTGGGGTCTGCTCCCCAGCAGCTCTCTTACCTGCATTTGCAGGGGGGCCAGGTGCACTCTAGTTACTCCACTGCACCCTGGTATAGTTCCAGGGGTATCCAGGGCACAAATAAGCACTCACCCCAAATCTCCCCTTAACTGACCTTGAGGCTGGGCCCCCTTAGCTCATAACAATGTTACAGATATATAGGAACATTGGGGTAACAGTCACCCTGCTATAGTTCCAGGGTTATCCAGGGTACAAATAATCACTCACCCCAAATCTCCCCCTAACTGACCTTCAGGCTGGGCCCCCTTAACTCATAACAAGGTTACAGATATATAGAAACATTGGGGTAACAGTCACCCTGCTATAGTTCCAGGGATACCCAGGGTACAAATAAGCACTCACCCCAAATCTCCCCCTAACTGGCCTTCAGACTGGGCCCCCTTAGCTCATAACAAGGTTACAGATATATAGAAACATTGGGGTGTCACCCTGCTATAGTTCCTGGGGTACCAGGGCACAAATAAACACTCACCCCATATCTCTCCCTAACTGACCTTCAGACTGGGCCCCCTTAGCTCATAACAAGGTTACAGATATATAGAAACATTGGGGTAACAGTCACCCTGCTATAGTTAAAGGGGTACCCAGGGAACAAATAAACACTCACCCCAAATCTCCCCCTAACTGACCTTCAGACTGGGCCCCCTTAGCTCATAACAAGGTTACAGATATATAGAAACATTGGGGTAACAGTCACCCTGTGTTTCAGAGGTACCCAGGGCACAAATAAACACTCTCATAACAAGATTACAGATATATTAATAATTATTTACTAACATGCATTATAAGCCATCTTTTTTTTTAAGAATGATGGAAATAGATTAATTACACAATGCACTTGGGAATGGAAATGCTGATTTGGGATACAGTGTGGTCATTATGCTTCTGTATAAGAGACCTGCACTGCTTTTTAAGTTACATCTCCACCACTCGTCCTTCTCTTTTCCTCCTCTTTCCCCTCTTGGCTCTCCCTCACTGCACTATTGTGTTGTTAGAAGGATCAGCTTTGGAATTTCACATTTCTGTATGAAAAGTCTCAGTGCTCAATGGCTCTCTGTTCTCTGGCATAACTGCATAAGTGGGTGTGAATGTCCTGTATGTATAAATACTGGGGGTCTCCCATCCTTTTCATTAAAGAGAAATTTCTTACTGGAAGAATATTACTAATGTAAGTAAGAAACTAAAACTATTTGCTTCCATAACATAAACTTAAAATGTGAGTGTACAGTATGTTGTACCATCACTCTATGGATAAAGTGTTCCAGTGCCCTGGATTCACATATTGTGCAAATAATGTATTTCGTATTTCCTATACTTGGAGTGAGTGGGGCTCTACTTCGTATTGAGAGCCGATCTTGGTATTTCAAATAGAACAATTATATTTTTTATATAATGCTGTTTTACACAATTGGTTTATGTATACTTGACAGATATGTAATAGGTGATAACTTACAAAAGAGAAATGCCATAAATGTGTCTGTGCTTCATAGATTTTATATGATAGTAAATAGGTGGTCTAACTTCTGATTATTTCTTGTTGTGTAAAAGAATTAGTCTCCACAATCACATAGTTACATAGTTACATAGTTACATAGTTACATAGTTAAATCGGGTTGAAAAAAGACAAAGTCCATCAATTCCAACCCCTCCAAATGAAAACCCAGCCCCATACACACACCCCTCCCTACTGTCACATAATTTATATATACCCATATCTATACTAACTATAGAGTTTAGTATCACAATAGCCTTTGATATTATGTCTGTCCAAGAAATCATCCAAGTCCCTCTTATAGTCATTAACTGATTCAGCATCACAACATCACCCGGCAGTGCATTCCCCAACCTCACTGTCCTCACTGTGATGAACCCCCTACGTTGCTTCAAATGAAAGTTCTTTTCTTCTAGTCTGAAGGGGAGGCCTCTGGTACGGTGATTCTCTTTATGGGTAAAAAGGTCCCCTGCTATTTGTCTATAATGTCCTCTAATGTACTTGTAAAGTCGAATCATGTCCCCTCACAAGCTCCTTTTTTCCAGAGAAAATAACCCCAACCTTGACAGTCTACCCTCATAATTTAAGTCTTCCCTCCCTCTAACCAGTTTAGTTGCACTTAGTCTCTGCACTCTCTCCAGCTCATTTCTATCCCTCTTAAGGACTGGAGTCCAAAACTGCCCCCATACTCCAGATGAGGCCTCACCAGGGACCTATAAAGAGGCAGAATTATGTTTTGAGTTAATGCTCTTTTTTTTATACAAGACAGAACTTTATTTGCTTTAGTAGCCACAGAATGACACTGCCCAGAATTAGACAACGTGTTATCTACAAAGACCCCTAGATCCTTCTCATTTAAGGAAACTCCCAACACATTGCCATTTAGTGTATAACTTGCATTTATATTATTTTTGCCAAAGTGCATAACCTGCATTTATCAACATTGAACCTCATTTTCCAGTTTGCTGCCCAGTTTCCCAATTTAGACAAATCAGTCTGCAAAGTGGCAGCATCCTGCATGGAACCTATAGTTCTGCACAATTTAGTATAATCTGCAAAAATAGAAACAGAACATTCAATGGCCACCTCCAGGTCATTAATAAACAAGTTGAAAAGCAAGGGACCTAGTACAGAGCCCTGTGGTACTCCACTAACAACACTGGTCCAATTAGAAAATGTTCCATTTACCACCACTCTTTGTAGTCTATCTTTTAGCCAGTTCTCTATCCAGGTACAAATACCATGTTCCAGGCCAACATTCCTTAATTTAACCAGTAACCTTCTGTGTGACACTGTATCAAATGCTTTAGCAAAGTCAAAGTAAATCACATCCACTGCCATCCCAGAATCAAGGTCCCTGCTCATAAAAAGAAATTAAGTTAGTCTGGCAAGATCTATTACGCATAAAACCATGCTGGCATACACTCATAGTATTATGATTTGCTATAAAGTCCAGTACCTTATCCTTTAATAACCCTTCACATCAATATAATCTCATATGCTATGGGTAAGTGACAGTAGTAGCTATGGGGTGTAAATAGTAGGTGAATAGTCCCTGAATGAATGATATTACAGCTTTATATCAATATATTCTATGTTTAGATAACCACAAGGCTGCACCATGTTTAGAGTGAACATCGTGGCTATTATATTTGCCTTTGGTAAGTAAAAAACACTGTGCCTATTGGTTATCACAGACCAGTTCTTCCAGCCTCCATTGTAATTATTACAGACTCTATGATTGCTGATTATACAGGTATGGGACCTGTTATCCAGAATGCTTGGGACCTGGGGTTTTCCATTATTTGGATCTTCTTACCTTAGGTCTGCTGAAAAATCATTTAAACGTAATTAAACCCAATAAGATGGGTTTGCTTACAATAAGAATTAATTATATCTTAGCTGGGATCAAGTACAAGTATCTAGTAGAATTAAGTGAAAGGCACTTGGACATTAAGGGGCTGATTCACTAAGAGTTGAATATCGAGGGTTAATTAACCCTCGATATTCGACTGGGAATTTAAATCCTTCGACTTCGAATATCGAAGTCGAAGGATTTAGCGCAGATAGTACGATCGAACGATCGAAGGATTATTCCTTCCATCGAACGATTAAATCCTTCGAATCGAACGATTCTAAGGATTTAAATCCAACGATCGAAGGAATATCCTTCGATCAAAAAAAGTTAGCCAAGCCTATGGGGACCTTCCCCATAGGCTAACATTGACTTTGGTAGCTTTTAGATGCCGAACTAGGGGGTCGAAGTTTTTTTTAAAGAGACAGTACTTCGACTATCGAATGGTCGAATAGTCGAACGATTTTTACTTCGAATCCTTCAATAGTTGTAGTCGAAGGTCTAGGTAGCCCATTCGATGGTCGAAGTAGCCCAAAAAAACTTCAAAATTCGAAGTTTTTTTACTTCGAATCCTTCACTCGAAGTTAGTGAATCGGCTAGTGTCCAGTTGCCTTTGACTTAATTCTACTAGATACTGTATATTATGACCTTGATAAATGAGAATCTTCATAGACATCAAGTACTGTTTTATTACTATGGAGAAAGCAAAAGGAATTTTGAAAAAATTAAATTAGTTATTTAAAGTGACCTCCTGCAATTCAGAGCTTTCTGGATAACGGGTTTCCAGATAAGGGAAACCATACCAATAATCCAAGGCAGTTAGGGGTTGATCCTTCTGTTTGCCACTGCTTAAAGGTTTTAAAAGCCAATGGAATTCTTGTATTATAATGTTTTTCTGCCAAGCAGGACCTCCATTTAAACCCCAATTTTCATAATTGAGCCCCCGACATGAGTAATATTTGGGCCCTTATGTTTAACAGAAATAAACATTAGTTTTCAGAGCCTCAGCAATGACTAGGCCCCCTACAACCATTCCCTCAGTATTTCGGTGTTTCAAGGCTTGTGCATTGGACACTTCATTAGGAAGATGTTCTTTGGGGTAGAGTTATCACAATTTATTCCCTCCCCAAACTCTGCCCCACGTTACCTTACACTTTAAGTACACTACATCTAAGACAAGTTTCATAATTTTCTTCCCCTTAAATGGAGAGTTATTATAGGTATGGGCTGTTATCCATAGACTCAATTTTAATTAAAAAATTATTTTTTAAAAAATTATTTCCTTTTTCTCTTTAACAATAAAACAGTACTTTGTGCTTAATCCCAACCGAGATATATTTATTCCTTATTGCAGGCAAAACAATCCTACTGGGTTTTGATAATGTTTTAATTACTTTTTAGTAGACTTAAGATATGGAGATCTAAATTAAAGATCCACAGGCCTCAAGCATTTTGGATAACAGGTTCCATAGTGTTCTGTAAACATGAGCTTCACTCAGCCCCTAAAAAATTTAGGCCATTTGGGTGAAAACACCTATTTCTGCTTGAATTAATAAATTAATTTAAAGTAGTCAAGTAACTCATAGGAACTAAGCAAAACTGCTTTCATCATGCTAACAACATGAGATAGATCTATGCTAACAGCTGATTGGCTGCAAGCAAGAACCATCCTGAGCCTACAATATATTTTTAGAAACCATATATTTTTCAAAAGCAAGAAATAAGGTCTAAGAAATAGAAGGAAGTTGGTAGAAGATGTGTTACAGTTAATGAACTTTTGTAGAAAAGGGCAGATAAGCTCCATGATGGAAAGCTGGTAATGTGAATATAGTTGATATTAAACACATATGATACAGGATGACATATGATATGACATTGATATGTCTCCCCATTTATTCTTTCTGCAAATATTTTATTTTCTCTACAGTCCTATTTCCTTTTCATGTCTGTGGCAAAAAACATCCCAATCTACAAGGTAAGTACAGTAACATATAGCAGAGATCAATGATTCTACCACAATAAGACTTTGTGTGTTTAAGGGTTTGACCAGCACCCCTCCCTCTGCCAGGCTTTAGGTTGTGCGGTAACTGTTACATTTAAGGTGTGGGTCCTCAATTTGTTTTACTAATTTGTGTTACTGCTGGGGATATCTTAAAGGTTGGTTGGCTATAAGTGGTGGAGCCATACATCTGCCCAAGCTAGGGATGCTGAACTTTTTGAAATGTTCTGATCAAACTGTCAGTCCAGACTCAACTGGAAGATTTTCAATGAAAACCTAGTGAAAGGAAGAGGAGGGATGAGAGCTAATGGAAGGAAAGACTCGTGGAACTGTAAATGGTAAAGGAAGAGTGTGTAGATAATTTGGATAAAAAACCTTTACATGCAAAGTATGGGAAAATAAATGAGCATGTGTCAGAATGGTTTGTTAAACTGGTTGTGAGCAGCTGTAATGCTGTGTAACTACCAAACATTCTGAGGCTTGACATGAATGGAATTGAGCAAAAGTCTTAATAATGCAAAACTGAACCACAAGGACCTTAGCAGTTAGCAGAAAATATATACAAGAAATATGCAGAAAGCAAGTCCAGGTTCAGGCACAGGGTCAGGACAGTCAGCAAGTAGACAGAGTATGTGAAACAGTCACTTGGTCAAGCAAACAAGCAGAAATTCAATATTAGGTCATGGGTTGGACCAGGGAGTCAAAAATAGAGGAGAACAAGGGCAGGACAGGAACCAGCTTACAGGACTGGAACTTGGATGGCTTGGACAAAGTTGTAGGGGCTGATCCAACACAGGTTGCTGGAGAAAACAGACTTAAATAGCCCCTTAATTTGGTTATTGCCTGTAACTAGATTGTAGACGGTTACTGAATCGGTTACCAGGGAACACTGAGGTGTAGAAATCGTTGATAATATCCACCAGGCACCAACCATAATGCCAGTGGTTCTAGACCATGGAGTGTCCAACAGAAAGTACATTTAGGAGGCACAGACACTTTTTAATAGAATTTTACTAATGAGCAATATCCTCCATGAAATACTGTAAATTGTTGACTTCTCCTTTAATATACAATAGTGATATTATAATACATGGGTTTATAATTTAGATTTTATTAATAAACATCATATTTTTTTTAGTTTTTGTCCATCTCCATGTATTCTTACTCTTTAAGGATTTCTCGGTTATCTTTACTTCTGCTCCCAATCCTGTGGAACCTCCTTTGTTTTTGTCCCTTCTATTGAAATCTGTCCCCTGATTTTCACCTCCAGAGCAGCATTCCATCCTTGAGACTGTAGATGTGACGGTGGTGGAAGGAGAAGCTGCAATTATCAGCTGCCGAGTAAAGAATAACAACAACTATGTTATCCAACTGCTCAATCCCAACAGGCAAACCATCTACTTCCGGGATTTTAGGAGTAAGTTAAATCAGTCCATGTGTTTGTGTCCAACACAGGATCCTAAAACTTATTGCAGATTAGAACCAATTAGCTTATCTAGTCTGCTGATATCTTTCTCTCTGATACAAATCCATGTACACTGACTATAAGACTGTTATTGGTGGTCACTAACTTTGTAAACACCTCTTTCTAAAGGGAGATCTGGTTGTGTTGAGTCATACGCTCATTGCATTCCATCATGATAGTGATGCAGTGAAAACATAGGTTCTAGATTGATGCTGAATGTACAAAATGTGCTGAAAAACAAAAGGGAGTTGACCAATAACACCTTATTTTGGGAGTGCTTGTCATTCTACATAGGGATACCAACAGAACTAACATTGATGGCTAGACATCTTTACATATTTTGATGTTCTGTTGCTAAAACATTATTGCGTTGAGAGGTCCTTGTAGTATTCTAATAATATCATCTGTACCTATCTGTCACTAATGCTGGTCAAACATACTCGAGTATGACGGGGTGGTTTGGGACATTTTAAGACAGCTATTTAACAGTTTGAGCAGACCATCCCTTTGGATTACAGCTGATCTGATGATGTTGCTCTTGCTGACAAGGATACAAATCATAGGTAGATCCCAACATATGGACCATCAGCCAATGAGTAGATGAATGTTGAAACTTATCAGCTGATTTCACAAAAAAGAAACATGTGAAGGGATCAACATGATGATCCATGTTCAAGGTTGGTAGAGGGGGTATGGGGTTAAGCATAATTGTCACTACATTAGTGACAAGGGCTTCAACCCCTAAGCTGTCCCCTGTGCCATCATTAGGTCCTCCTCTTCTCCCATAGTGCTCTGTAGTGGTGGTAAAACCATAAAGCTTATTTGACAGATAGTGGTTGGGTTAGTAAATGAGTCCCAGTACATATTTAAGGGGAAACACATTGCAATGGATCTCGTAACCAATAAAAAGTTCTAAGCTACATGTTATATTATTTATTGATTCATATTACTGTACTTTTTCAGCTCTGAAGGACAGCCGATATAGCCTGGTGTATTTTGCCGGTAATGAACTAAGAATCTCCCTTTCTAATGTTTCTGTGGACGATGGAGGCCGATATGTCTGCCAGCTCTACAGTGACCCTCCTCAAGAGGCCTTTGCAACTCTTACAGTAATTGGTAAGGTTTAGTCCCTTCATCAGTCATTTTCTCTGTATTTCTAGAACATAAAAGCTGTGTAGACTAGAACTTAGACAAAGAACAGACTGGAGCTCCTCCGAGGTGGTGGAGCAGAAGGAAGGTGATGCAAGTGGAATGATTTACCAGTTTGGGCAATGTTGCACAGGGTGTTTTGATCATTGCTTATTGTCAAAATGCCTAGTATTGACTTTAGGCCATTTCTCACTGATATCAATGACTTCTCCTAAATGGTGACTTGCTTCTCTAAACTGAAGGAGCATCCCATGTTTTTGAGTATTTATAACAAAAAAAACCCTAAGGTGGCAATTGTTGTAAATGAGCAATACACTGCTGATTTCATACATTAATTATTAAAATTGCCCTTATAGCTTGGCGTTGCCAGTGTGGAATGGGGCATGGCTGGGTGTAGACTACAGTGGGTGTGATTGATGTAAATTGGTGGATGCCCTAATTTATTCAGGGAATTTTGGCAAGCTTGTATTAGAGTAGTTAACAGTGGACATTTTCCCAGGCCCACCCCAGTCCTAGCAGGGCCTCCTTGGCCATAATATGGTCTTTGTAAAATGGGTTACTCTTCTTTCTATTCTCCTCCAACTGCTTTCCTTCATTCTCTTTTTATTGGCTCACACGTTGTTCTATTTAATTTCTATTCTGTAATACCTTCCTGTTATTCTTTCATTTCTCTTCCATCTCTTTCTCATCCAAGGAAAACATCCGACCCTTGAAACCGAAGATGTTGCAGTGATGGAAGGAGGAGTTGCCATTATCAGCTGCCGAGTAACCGATAATGATGACTCTGTTATCCAACTGCTCAATCCCAACAGGCAAACCATCTTCTTCCAAAATATGAAAGGTAACAGGAAGTATTATAGATAGGAAACAATTTCTGTCTACACTGCAATACAGCAAAAAAAAAAAAAGTTGAACTTGATGGACGTGTGTCTTTTTTCAACCTTACTTACTATGTTACATCAAGGGGGTTATTTATCAAAATCCAAATTTTCCTGATTTTTTTTAAATAAGAAAAGTTTGACCAAACCAGAATCCACGATTTGCCCTTATTTACAGTATTATTAAAAATCCTTGATTTAATTAGTTTGGGTAAAAACTCAATAAAATTGTGAGAAAACCCGAATCCATGATTTGACCTTATTTATTATTAAAAATGCTCAATTTATTCGGTTCTGGTAAAAACTCGATAAAATCAAGCAAAAACCCGAATCATGAGTTTTTGATGAGTTTTTTCCCCGAATCACTCTATTTTTGCCCTAAAAGCCCAAAAAAAGTTGGACAACAAACCCCAGAAACTTTAAAATAGGATAGGGACCTCTGCCATTGACTTCTACACAACCTTGGCAGGTCTGAGATGGTGGATTTTCAGATCCGGGCTTTTTGCTGCATTGGATTTTAATAAATCTAGATTTTGACTCAAAAAGCCAGACTGGAGTTTAGTAAATAACCCCCTAAATATATTCATGGAAACAACAGTACATTATTTTATCTGTGTATCTGTAAATGTTAATGTGATACATGCTTGTAGTTAAATGTATTGTTCTCAAGAAGAAAATCCATACGAAGAATATTTTTTTATATCTATAATAGGTGAATATATTAAACTGGTAACTCTCAGATATCTTGGGTTCAAGGCCTTCCCCTTGCTGTCTAGTTAGCTAATAACAAGGTTATCAAGACAGATTAGTGAAAGATTAATGCAACAGTCTAGCTAACTCTATAGTTCCAGGGGTAGCCAGGGTGTCAAATAAGCACTGATCCCAAATCTTACCTCTTTACATGTTCTCTCCTTAGAATATAATTAATATAATTAAAATGTCTTATTTTCATGCACAGGAGTAGGGTCATTCCTTGTAATGGTTATTCTATTTTCAATACCATAGAACAGTCTATATGCCATTTTGGGGATTCTCATTGCTGCTGCTCTTTTCCAGCCCTGAAGGACAGCCGATACCAGTTGGTATATTTCTCCGGAAACCAACTGAAAGTCTCCCTCTCAAATGTTTCTGTCAAAGATGGCGGACAATATATCTGCCAACTCTACAGTGACCCTCCTCAGGAGGCATTTGCAAATGTTAAAGTTAAGGGTAAGGTTTGTCCTGTTTATCCCTCTTCTTTCTGAATTTGTTGTAGATAAATTGTGATTTTTACCAGGGTTGATGCCAGACCCTCACTTGGACCCCAGTTATATCAAACCAGACAATGCAGATGGAATATGGAATATAAAGGTTAAAGAGTTGAGGGCCTGGGGTTGGGTTTATCCTTTCACTCGGTAAAATGGATGGCAATATATGAGAAAACTACTGTGTAACAATGTACAGATAAATGATCTTTAACTAGTCACTTGGTAGATGTTTCTTCATTACTGTATAGGTCAATGAACACATATCTTTAGTCTCCATTACTTCCATCTCAGCCTCAGTCTCCCAGTGTTCCCATGCCAACCTCCTTATGGGGCCTTTGTCAAATACAAAACTTATACACCCAAATTATGGGAAGGGCAACCAGATATAAACAACTCTAAACACAAGGTAGAAGATATGAAACAACATTTTTCCCTGCAATGTCCCTGTAGTGCTTTATGTTATCTGCTAATCCATAATATTTTTTATAAAATATATATATATATTTTTCATTTACAGCATGAAATCATTTTTATCCACATTGATTCTTCTGAGACGGCCTGACTCATCTACTGGAAAAATATATATTTTATAAAAGTTGGACTGTGTGTCCCGATGTCCCTTGGCCAGACAGGTCACATTCTGCCTTGTCATCACACCTGGAATGTGAAACCCTCAGCCTTTGCCAATACAAAGTGTGTAGAAGACAATCACATGATATCTTATTTTTTGTGTCCAGAAATAGTAATAATGTTCCATCCAGGAGTAACGCTCAGAATAACATGCACTTTGATATGTTTTTCTCTTTATATAAAATGTGTGCCATTTGACACATACAACAGTAACTATGGAATGCAGATTCGTAGCAATTGAAGAAGTTGAAAGTTGCGACTACAGACAGCACTGTATTCACGAGGGCCCCCACAGACTGCAGCAATGCAACTAGAGTGGAAGGCAGGATGCAAAGTGAAAAAATGGTGGATTGGCCAATGATGAATTTGAACCCTACCTTCCACTTGACTCCAATTATCTTTTATTAAACACAATTCAGCAGGAAAAGTTATAAAATAATTCTAGTAAGAGTACTCCCCCTATACTAAGCACAATTTAGCTCCCTAGGTTTGCAAACGGAATAACCTGTACAAAGAGCAACACTATAACATTATTTCCTCACAGTTATTCATCTGTACTAGGCACAATTCAGCAGGAACAGCCCACTAAATCCTGAATAGCAAAAAGTCAAAAAGCACAAGAATAAAATAAGTAAAACAACATAATCTGTGTAGTCCTGCTAACCCTCCTTCACATCTTCAGCATGATGAAAGTTATAATCATATACAATTAGGGAATGGGACTAACAATAGCCACACAGGCCAGTAAAAAAATGTAATTATTAACAAACATCATTAACAAAGCATGACACATTTTGTGCATGTTGCACTTAATTAAAAGCTCCTACAGGCAGTCATAAGAGTTTTGAGTAAATTCTAGGATAAGTTTCTTCCCTTTAAATGGAGAGTAAGTACAGGTGTGGGATCTGTTCTTTACAAAACCATTTATCCAGAAAGCTCCGGATTACGGGAAAGTTGTCTCCATTTTATCCAAATCTTTAAAAATGATTTCCTTTTTCTGTGTAATAATAAAACAGTCGCTTGTACTTGATCCCAACTAAGATATAATGAATCCGCATTGGAAGCAAAACCAGTTATTGAGTTTATTTAATGTTTATATGATTTTCTAGTAGACTTAAGGTATGAATTACAGAAAAATCCATTATCCAAAAAATCCCAGTTTGTGAGCATTCTGGATAACAGATCCCATACCTGTAATAAGGTAATATCTTGCTGTCTGTATTGAGCATTTGCTTCTTTACTCATTCACATTACTACATATCAGTAGAAGCTGCCTATTTTATTGTAAAATTAAAACGAATATAGGTGCGCTTTATTGTAGAATGGCAATTACCTGAAAATAAAGAAAACCTCGATAAGCACTAAAGGTAATATGTGCTGAGAACTACTCACATGGAGTTCGTGAAGTGTCAAGCAATTAGAAACCAGTGATCGCTTCAGGATCCTGTCAGAGTCGGTCTCATCTGTTGTGAGCCTAGCGGAGAAATCTTACAATAGTGCAGAACAGTCGGCTAGCGTACGAGGGAGGGCAAGAAGTTTTAGGCTTACCGGACGTTCTTGACGAGTGTGGCTGGAAGGTGCAGTGCAGTGCACCTTCCAGCCACACTCGTCAAGAACGGCGGATCCCGACCGGCTAATCCACCCACGAGGATTGCACCATCTGACCGCTACCAACAGAGGACAAACCGCGTTTGAATACCTACGTCCGGTAAGCCTAAAACTTCTTGCCCTCCCTCGTACGCTAGCCGACTGTTCTGCACTATTGTAAGATTTCTCCGCAAGGCTCACAACAGATGAGACCGACTCCAACAGGATCCTGAAGCGATCACTGGTTTCTAATTGCTTGACACTTCACGAACTCCATGTGAGTAGTTCTCAGCACATATTACCTTTAGTGCTTAAAGGTTAATACACTATCGAGGTTTTCTTTATTTTCAGGTAATTTTTTTTGGTTAATGGTTTTAATTTTACTCAAAAGTGGACAAGTGGATCCATATTCTCGGTGCAGCTGTTACCTCCCCCCCCCCCTTTCCAGCTAGCGCGGACTCCAACCTCCCGTGCCTATTTTATTGATCTCAGCTGAGCCTTAGCCTGAACAACAGCAGAAAAGAAAATTGACCTATATGACTACATGACAAAATCGCTTTATTAAAATAACTAGTATGTGAGCTACCTGGCATATATTAAGGCATAAAGGCAAATCTACTGACATTGAAATTGCATTTTTGTTTACTACAAATCTCCAATTGCGAGCTCCCCTAACTGGGTGGGTTAAGTCTTCTTTGGAAGAGCCGCTTGCAGTACCTTGCTGCCAAAGGTTGTATCACGTGCCAACAAAATGCTCCAAGTCGCTGCTTTGCAAATATCCTGAGGTGATGCACAAGCTCTTTCAGCCCAAGATGTTTCCACACTTCTCATTGAATGTGTATTTGTAATTTCTGGAGGTTCTCTATTTTCCAACTCATAAATTGTTGTAATAGTTTATTTAAGCCATCTCGCAATCGATGCCCTTGAAGCTTTATTTCCTTTGTTCTTCCCATTAAATGGAATAAAGAGATGATCTTCTCAGTTGTTTTGTTCTTTCCAGATACACTGTCAAACATCTCTTTAGATCAAGACTGTGAAGTAACCTATCATCATCATCTTTTGGATCTGGAAAAAGTATTGGTAGACTTATTACCTTTGGTATGAAAAATGGTAAAGTCCTTAAACATACTTTGTCTGAGAAAGAAACTATTTATGGTTCCGAGGCCTGTATTTCTCCTATTCTCCTTGCTGATGTTATTGCTGTGCGAAAAACTGCTTTAAGAGTCAGCATCTTTGATGGAATTTCTTGTAGTGGTTAAAATGGGGATGTACATAATCTATGAAGGACAAAATCAAGATTCCACAGGGAAACCAATGATTTATCACTTGGTCTCAACCGTCTAGTGGCTATTAAATATATTCTTACCATCGGCTTTAAGGATAACCTTGTGTTTAAATGAGCAGATTAAGCTGACACCTGCAATCTCAAAGTGTTAGTCTGCAATCCTTTATCAAATCCATCTTTCTGGGAACACCCCTTATTATATATCTTCCAGATTCTTCCATATGTAGAAGATGTTGATTTCTTCCTAGACTGAAGTAGAGTTTCAATTCCTTCTTTAGACAGCCCTTGTTCTACCAACAACATCCACAATGTCAACTTGAGCCTCTTCAAGTCCGGGAATTCCATCCCCTTCTGAGTTATCAAATCTTTCCTCAGTGGCAGTCTCCAGTACTTGCCCATTGAAAAGATATAATAGTTACGGGTACCATGATCTCCTGGGCCAACTCGGTATGATGGCTATCACCCTTGCTTGATCCTGCTTCACCTTCTTGATTACTTTCTGGATCATGGGCACTGGAGGTAATACATATGCTAGATGAAATTCCCAAGTCATTGAGAAAGCATCCAGAAATGTTGGTCTGTCCTTGCGGTAAATAGAACAGAATTTCCTGCACTTGCGATTCATTCTGGTAGCCATTAAATCGATCTGAGGCTGTCCCCATAGTCTGACTAGCTCTTGGAAAATCTTCTGATTCAAAGATCATTCTCCTGGCACTATCTTCTGCCTGCTGAGTTGATGCGCCCACTGATTGTCCACTCCTCTTATGTGATTCGTGATAATTTGTTCTGAGCCCAAGTCATGATCTTGGCACATAATCTAGCTAGTTTCTTTGATCCTGTTCCACCTTGGTGATTGATATACGCCACCACAGGACATTTTTGGAACATATCTTGTGCTTGAAGACTTTCAACGCCTTCCATACTGCTTTCAGCTTCACTGATTCCACCGATGTATCGCACAAAAAATCAGCCGCTAATGTGATATACTTAAAGGCATCCAATAAATCATCCCTTGACCCTCCCGAGTCAATATCCTCAGCCAGATTGTTCAGCCAGTATTTTAATGTTCTGGATACTGATCCTGCTGCTATAGAAGGTTTTGACAGTTCCGCCGCTGCCACATAAGATCTTCTTAGTGCTGTATCAGCTCTTCTATCCAGTGGTTCTTTCAATTCTGATGTTTCCTCCACCAGTATTGTCGTCCATTCTTGCTATAGGAATATCCACTGTTGTTGGATTTTCCCTGGTTGATATTTCCTGTTTATGAAGAGCGAACATCTGCTTGAACCTTTTAGATATGTCAGCTCTTTTTGATGAATCCTTCCATTCAGCCTGCATTAAACCCTTAATAATAGGATTAACCCAGAAAAGTATCCTTACTCTGCTGAGAAAAAAACAAAAGAGTATCCTTAGTTGTTTCTTGCTTCTTTTTCTTTTTCTGGTCCTCCATGACCTTGTTAACTGCTTTTATAAGCTTTTGTTTATTGTCTGACGAAAATAAAAGTATACTTTCTCTAGTCTCTTTAGAAGTTGATGGTGAAGATGATACTTCTCCTGACTCCGATTCCCCTGACACTGGGTCAATTACAATCAGGTCATCCTAACTTATTTCTTCTGCTGACATTGTAGCCTGTCTCATTTCTTCAAACGTCTGCAACATCATGTTTTTGAACAAAGCAACAAAGCATTCTGATTGCCAAGCTTGGTCTTCTCCCACAACAGATCTCATGCATGTCATATACATTTCCTGAGCATGGCCATCAGGTAATGGCTGTTCACATGCCATACAAAATGAATCAGATGCCCCCAGTCATGTGACTTGTGCTCTGATAAACTTCAGTCACTCTTTACTGCTAGTTGGAGTGATATCACCCCTCCCCCCCAGCAGCCTAACAACAGAACAAAGGGAAGGTAACCAGATAGCAGCTCCGTAACATAGGATAATAGCTGCCTGTTAGATCTAAGAACAACACTCAATAGTAAAATCCAGGTCCCACTGAGACACATTCAGTTACATTGAGTAGGAGAAACAACAGCCTGCCAGAAAGCAGTTCCATCCTAAAGTGCTGGCTCTTTCTGAAAGCACATGACCAGGCAAAATGACCTGAGATGCACCTACACACCAATATTATAGGTTGCACACCCTTGAGTGTACTTTTGCTGTGTATTGAGGCAGTGTGTGACCAGGCTAAAACTGCTTGTAGTGTGCCCCGGACCCCCAGTGTACCCGTGCAATTCCTGGTATAGATCAATGCAGCAGGATAATCAGCCAGACAAATTTCTTTGCAGTAACATAAACTTGTTTATTAGCAGAGAAATGTTGCAAAGGTGTAGTTCACAGGTACTTAGATGTTCATAGAAATAATAGGATAGCTTCAAACAGCAATATTCCCTCCAGGGAGTACATGGTACAGCAGACAGGCTACTATTCAATATATATCAAAGTTACAGCAACAATAGACTTGGGAGATAGTTACCACTAGAGATGTCGCGAACTGTTCGCCGGCGAACTTGTTCGCGCGAACATCGGGTGTTCGCGCTCGCCGGAAGTTCGCGAACGTCGCGCGACGTTCGCCATTTTGGGTTCGCCATTGTTGGCGCTTTTTTTTTGCCCTCTCACCCCAGACCAGCAGGTACATGGCAGCCAATCAGGAAGCTCTCCCCTGGACCACTCCCCTTCCCTATAAAAACCGAAGCCCTGCAGCGTTTTTTCACTCTGCCTGTGTGTGCTGAAGAGATAGTGTAGGGAGAGAGCTGCTGCCTGTTAGTGATTTCAGGGACAGTTGAAAGTTTGCTGGCTAGTAATCGTTTTGATACTGCTCTGTTATTGGAGGGACAGAAGTCTGCAGGGGTTTGAGGGACATTTTAGCTTAGGTAGCTTTGCTGGCTAGTAATCTACCTTCTACTGCAGTGCTCTGTATGTAGCTGCAGTGGGCAGCTGTCCTGCTTCTGATCTCATCTGCTGACTGCTGCAATAACAGTAGTCCTTGTAAGGACTGCTTTTATTTATTTTTTTGTTGTTTTACTACTACTACTACTATAAGAGCCCAGTGCTATTAGTCTAGCAGTGTTGGGGAGTGGGACTGGTGTGCTAATCTGCTGCTCCTAGTAGTTCAGCAGCACCAACTTTAATTTTTTTTTTTTAATATTCATTTTTTTTTTATTTTACTTTTTTTTATTTTACTACCGCTGTAGTAGTGTATAAATTGACCTTTTAGGCATTATTTGCCCTGTAGGCATTATTTGCACAGTGTTTTCTTCAACCCGCCATCTAGCTGTGTGACCTTGTTCACATTCTGTCTAAATATCCATAATATTACCGTCTCCAGAAAAAACACCGGAGTGACTTTTTTCAAGCAGCCATAATATATTTTACGTAATCCGTATCCACCGCTGTAGTAGTGTATACGTTGACCTTGTAGGCATTATTTGCACACTGTTTTCTTCAACCCGCCATCTAGCTGTGTGACCTTGTTCACATTCTGTCTAAATATCCATAATATTACCGTCTCCAGAAAAAACACCGGAGTGACTTTTTTCAAGCAGCCATAATATATTTTACGTAATCCGTATCCACCGCTGTAGTAGTGTATACGTTGACCTTGTAGGCATTATTTGCACACTGTTTTCTTCAACCTGCCATCTAGCTGTGTGACCTTGTTCACATTCTGTCTAAATATCCATAATATTACCGTCTCCAGAAAAAACACCGGAGTGACTTTTTTCAAGCAGCCATAATATATTTTACGTAATCCGTATCCACCGCTGTAGTAGTGTATACGTTGACCTTGTAGGCATTATTTGCACACTGTTTTCTTCAACCCGCCATCTAGCTGTGTGACCTTGTTCACATTCTGTCTAAATATCCATAATATTACCGTCTCCAGAAAAAACACCGGAGTGACTTTTTTCAAGCAGCCATAATATATTTTACGTAATCCGTATCCACCGCTGTAGTAGTGTATACGTTGACCTTGTAGGCATTATTTGCACACTGTTTTCTTCAACCTGCCATCTAGCTGTGTGACCTTGTTCACATTCTGTCTAAATATCCATAATATTACCGTCTCCAGAAAAAACACCGGAGTGACTTTTTTCAAGCAGCCATAATATATTTTACGTAATCCGTATCCACCGCTGTAGTAGTGTATACGTTGACCTTGTAGGCATTATTTGCACACTGTTTTCTTCAACCCGCCATCTAGCTGTGTGTATTATCGTTTCCAGAAAAACCAACTGAGTTTTTGTTGTTGTTGTTGTTTTTTAAAAAATAATGCCAGGCAAAGGCAGGCCGCCACGCAGAGGCCGTGCTAGGGGCCGTGCTGCTATGCAATCCTGTGGCCCTAGCAAATTGCCCAGTTTTAAAAAAGCCAATGACCCTGAACTCCCAAAATGCTGAAGAGGTAGTTGACTGGCTTACACAGCACACCCCATCCTCTACCGTTTCTAACTTTACCACAACATCCTCCTCATCCTCCACTGCTATGGCCACCCCACGTAACACTTCCTCCACCACCGGTGCCCCTTCTTCACTGGGGTCAGAGGAGTTATTTTCCCATGAGTTTCTTGAACTGAGTAATGCGCAACCATTATTGCCAGAAGAAGATGAAGGAGATGAGGACCTTACACCAGATTTAATTCTGGCAGAGAACACGACAGAGATGGACATAATGAGTGATGAGGAGGAGGTCCCCGCTGCTGCTTCCTTCTGTGATGTGTCAGAAGAAATTGATGCATCTGAGGAGAATGATGATGAGGAGATTGATGTTTTGTGGGTGCCTAGTAGAAGAGAGCAAGAGGAGGGTAGTTCAGATGGAGAGACGGAGAGTCAGAGAGGCAGTAGGAGAATAAGACTTAGAAGAAGCAGGGAGGACAGCCCGCAGGGATCAGTAGGGCAACAACATGTATCGGCACCTGTGTTCAGCCGGCCAACGCACCCGCCATTGCCGCCAATGCCGCCAACTTCTACTGTTACCGCCAGATCGCACACTTCCAAAAAGTCAGCAGTGTGGGATTTTTTTAATGTGTGTGCCTCTGACAAAAGCATTGTAATTTGCAATGAGTGCAGTCAGAAACTGAGCCTTGGTAAGCCCAACAGCCACATAGGTACAACTTCTATGCGAAGGCACATGAGCGGCAAGCACAAAGCACTTTGGGAGCAACACCTCAAAGGCAACAGGCAAACTAAAAGCCACACTCCTTCTGGTCCAGCATCTTACTGCTCTACCTCTGCTCTCCTTGACCCGTCTGAACCACCCTCCACTCCGCCTTCCACCTTGACCACCTGTTCCCATTCCCAGTCATCTGCCACCAGCCAAGTTTCTGTGAAGGCCATGTTTGAGCGTAAGAAGCCAATGTCTGACTGTCACCCCCTTGCCCGGCGTCTGACAGCTGGCTTGTCTGCACTCTTAGCCCGCCAGCTTTTACCATACCAGCTGGTGGACTCTGAGGCCTTCCGCAAATTTGTAGCAATTGGGACACCGCAGTGGAAGGTACCCAGCCGCAATTTTTTTTCTAAAAAGGGAATACCACACCTGTACCAACATGTGCAGAGCCAAGTTACCGCATCTCTGTCACTTAGTGTTGGGCCAAAGGTCCATATGACTACTGACGCATGGTCCTCCAAGCATGGTCAGGGCAGGTATGTCACCTACACTGCCCACTGGGTGAACTTGGTAATGGCTGGGAAGCAGGGAATGGGTAGCTCAACAACAACAGTGGAGTTGGTGTCACCGCCACGGATTGCACGCGGTTCTGCCACCACCTCTACTCCTCCATCGCTCTCTACCTCGTCTTCTTCTTCTTCTTACTCTGCTGCTGGGTCCTCCTTCTCCTCCTCCACACCTGTGCACCCCCAGCTCCCCCTAGGCTATTCGACGTGCCAGGTACGCCGTTGTCACGCTGTCTTGGGGATGACGTGCCTGGAAAGCAAAAACCATACCGGATCTGTACTCCTGTCATCTCTGCAGTCACAGGCCGATCGGTGGCTGACCCCACACCAACTGCAGATCGGAAAAGTGGTGTGTGACAATGGAAGCAATCTGTTGGCAGCGTTGAGACTAGGCAATTTAACACATGTGCCCTGCATGGCACATGTGTTAAATTTAATAGTCCAACGTTTTGTCTCCAAGTACCCAGGATTCCAGGACGTTCTCACCCAGTCCAGAAAGGTGTCGGCCCATTTCAGACGTTCCTACACAGCCATGGCACGCCTTGCTGACATTCAGCAGCGCTACAACATGCCAGTCAGGCGTTTGATTTCTGACAGCCAGACTCGCTGGAATTCAACGCTCCTTATGTTGGAACGTCTGCTGCAACAACAAAGGGCCGTCAACGAGTACCTTTTTGAACTGGGTGGTAGGACTGGATCTGCACAGCTGGGGATTTTTTTCCCCCGTTACTGGGTGCTTATGCGCGATGCCTGCAGGCTCATGCGACCTTTTGAAGAGGTGACAAATATGGTCAGTCGCACCGAAGGCACCATCAGCGACCTAATACCCTTCGCTTTCTTCCTGGAGCGTGCCGTGCGACGAGTGACAGATGAGGCTGTAGACCAGCGTGACGAGGAGCTGGAAGCGCACGATTTCTGGTCGGAATCACCAGAACGAACCCAGGCACCTGCTGCAACGCAGGGAGAGGTGCCAGAAGTGGAGTCAGAGGAGGAAGGTGGCTTTGTGGAGGAGGAGGAGGAGGACCAACAGGAGCAGGCTTCCCAGGGGGCTAGTGGTGACCTTTTGGGGACCCCTGGTCTTGTACGTGGCTGGGGGGAGGAGACCGTGGATGATGCAGTCCTTGATAATGAGGAAGCGGAGATGGATAGCTCTGCATCCAACCTTGTGAGAATGGGGTCTTTCATGCTGTCATGCCTGTTGAAGGACCCCCGTATCAAGAGGCTTAAGGAGAAGGACCTGTACTGGGTCGCAACGCTACTAGACCCTCGGTACAAGCATAAAGTGTCAGAAATGTTACCAACATACCACAAGTCCGAAAAGATGCGGCATTTACAAACCAGCCTGCAAAACATGTTGTACAATGCTTTTAAGGGTGATGTCACTTCAGGAACTCATCAACATTCCAGGGGCAGAGGTGCCAGTAATCCTGCCACGAGCACACCTGCAAGGACAAAGCCCTTTGGCCAGTCTGTAACGTCAGACATGCAAATGTTTTTCTGTCCAAGGCAGCGCCACAACCCTTCTGGATCCACCCTCAAAGAACGCCTCGACCGGCAGGTAGCGGACTACCTGGCATTAACTGCAGATATCGACACTCTGAGGAGCGATGAACCCCTGGACTACTGGGTGCGCAGGCTTGATCTGTGGCCAGAGCTGTCACAATTTGCCATGAACCTCTTGTCTTGCCCAGCCTCAAGTGTGCTCTCAGAAAGGACCTTCAGTGCAGCAGGAGGGATTGTAACTGAGAAGAGAACTCGCCTAGGTCACAAAAGTGTCGATTACCTGACCTTTATTAAAATGAATGAGGGGTGGATCTCGGAGGGTTACTGCACGCCGGAAGACTTGTTCTGACTTCTATGCAGCTGTCCTTCTCTTCAAGCCTCATGACTCCACACACAGCTGTCCTTTAGCGTCCTCCTCCTCCCTCCGCCACCGTTACAAACTAGGGTGCAAACCCTACTGGTTTAATTTTTTCTGGCCTCTGTGCTTCAGTGGCTGCAACCAAAAAAACTGGGCAAACAATGTCTACAAGGTCAACGTATGGCAAAAAATGACTATTTTCAGCATTTATATGGCATATTTTTTCTGGCAACTGTGCTTCAGTGGCTGCGTCCAAAAAAATGCATATTTTCTGCATTTATATGGCATAATTTTTCTGGCCTCTGTGCTTCAGTGGCTGCAACCAAAAAAATGCATATTTTCAGCATTTATATGGCATAATTTTTCTGGCCTCTGTGCTTCAGTGGCTGCAACCAAAAAAATTTATATTTTCAGCATTTATATGGCATAATTTTTCTGGCCTCTGTGCTTCAGTGGCTGCAACCAAAAAAATGCATATTTTCAGCATTTATATGGCATAATTTTTCTGGCAACTGTGCTTCAGTGGCTGCGACCAAAAAAATGACTATTTTCAGCATTTATATGGCATATTTTTTCTGGCCTCTGTGCTTCAGTGGCTGCGGCCAAAAAAACTGGGCAAACAATGCCTACAAGGTCAACGACGTTGACCTTGTAGGCATTGTTTGCCCAGTTTTTTTGGCCGCAGCCACTGAAGCACAGAGGCCAGAAAAAATATGCCATATAAATGCTGAAAATAGTCATTTTTTGCCATATACGTTGAGTCAACGTATGGCAAAAAATGACTATTTTCAGCATTTATATGGCATATTTTTTCTGGCCTCTGTGCTTCAGTGGCTGCGGCCAAAAAAACTGGGCAAACAATGCCTACAAGGTCAACGACGTTGACCTTGTAGGCATTGTTTGCCCAGTTTTTTTGGCCGCAGCCACTGAAGCACAGAGGCCAGAAAAAATATGCCATATAAATGCTGAAAATAGTCATTTTTTGCCATACGTTGACTCAACGTATATGGCAAAAAATGACTATTTTCAGCATTTATATGGCATATTTTTTCTGGCAACTGTGCTTCAGTGGCTGCGACCAAAAAAACTGGGCAAACAATGCCTACAAGGTCAACGTATGGCAAAAAATTACTATTTTCAGCATTTATATGGCATATTTTTTCTGGCAACTGTGCTTCAGTGGCTGCAACCAAAAAAACTGGGCAAACAATGTCTACAAGGTCAACGTATGGCGAAAAATGACTATTTTCAGCATTTATATGGCATATTTTTTCTGGCAACTGTGCTTCAGTGGCTGCGTCCAAAAAAACTGGGCAAACAATGCCTACAAGGTCAACGTATGGCAGTTGTTTAAAGAGAACAGTAGATTACTAGCCAGCAAAGCTACCTAAGCTAAAATGTCCCTCAAATCCCTGCAGACTTCTGTCCCTCCAATACAGAGCAGTATCAAGCAGATTACTAGCCAGCAAACTTACTATCATCTGTCCCTGAAATCACTAACAGCTCTCCCCCTACACTATCTCTTCCAAGCACACACAGGCAGATTTTTCAGATACATTTTTGCCCTTGATCCCCCTCTGGCATGCCACTGTCCAGGTCGTTGCACCCTTTAAACAACTTTAAAATCATTTTTCTGGCCAGAAATTTTTTTTTTAGATGTTAAAGTTCGCCTTCCCATTGAAGTCTATGGGGTTCGCGAACCGTTCGCGAACCGCTCGCGTTTTTGCGCAAGTTCGCGAATATGTTCGCGAACTTTTTTTCCGACGTTCGCTACATCCCTAGTTACCACTCTCACTAGGCACTATCCCTCCAGATGAACACTAAGGCTTGGGTTTCTTAGCCTGGGGTCTTGTATCTTGGCACCGGACTTGGTCCTCACCTCACCCACTGTATTCAGCCTGGGGTCTTGGGTCTTGGCACCCTATCTGGTCCTCAACTCACCCACTGTAGTCCCTGCTCTAGTGTTTCAAATACCACGGGGTCCTAACCCCACTATTTCTCCTCGTTGGAGCCACATCTGCTCACTAGCTACCCTGTGCTGACTCTCACTCCTATAATGACTATTACTGTATTCACTATCACTAACTCACACTTAACTAACTTCATCGGCAGACCTGGACCTGTAGTACCTCTCAGTGAGGCAAAGTCCCAGGACAGACCCCCACCACATGGTGCTAAACCCCTTTATATTATAACATAGTGCCACCTAGTGGACAAACTCCATGAACTAATGTGGACCCAGCCAGGGACATAGCTGCCTGAGTTAACTAAAGGACCCTGAGTCGTCCAAATACTAAAGGGGTACTGCCTGAGTAATTTAACACAACCTCAGGGTCCCTACATATAAATTAAAAGAAATACACTTATTTGTTCAGGAATAACATTTTATATTGTAGAGTAAATTATTTGCAGTGTTAACATTGTAATTTAGAAATAAAAACTACACCATAAAAATCGTGACAGATTCCCTTTAAAAATTACGAGTGTAAACATGCAACATTTGCAGTAGATTTCGTTGTACTGAAGAGTTCATTGACTTATATGATATGGCACCATCACAGGATGCCACCTTAAGAAATATGATGTAGCTGAAGGGCCTTAAACTTCTATTTTTTTAAAACTGTCTACAAGTTGCCCCCTTACCAGTGGAACTTACAATCACAATCAGGAAATAATGTGTAATTCCTAAACCCACCTGTTCTTGTGTATGTAACTGTTTTCCATTGGTGCTTATTAGAAAAGACTATAATCTAAAATCTGTGAAGCCCATGGTTATCCTGAGGTCTATAAAATCCTTTTGGGGTGACATCTGGTACAAAGACCTCCAGCTGACCCCCTCTAATGTAGACACCCCCAATGATATCTTGTTTCTGGTGTAGGAGGTATGAAAGTGCAAGGAGAAAAGCCTTTTGCTGAATTGCATCTGCCAATCAGATCTGCCCATACATGTCTGAACCTGTCTATTACTTGTCATTGTGTCTGTATTTAGGTTTTGGTATCATACATTATTTTGCTATTAAGCACATGCTTCACTTGCCTCATAAAACTCTGACATTGCAGTGTTTTATATATATATATATATTTATTTATATACAGATGGAAGCGAAACTACTGCTTCTTGTCAAGATTTTCATACCTCATATATTGATATAATTGGAATGAGGAATTCTGGAGAATGAGCAACCTACCTTTGACCTTACTGGAACAGTATAGCGTCTACGTGAGATTATTTAAGAGGGTAGGCACAGCTTGCTAGTATAAATGATAATATCTACACATTCCTCTTACATGGGAATACTGGGGAGTATATCTCCATCATCTTCATTGGGACTCACATAACATCCCAGAACATCCATTGTGAATTGTATCTACCTAGTAGGATGCAAATGTTGGGTCATGCAGAACAGAAGCAGGCAATATATTTCTATGTAAAATGGCCCAACTTTCTATTATATGATGTAGATTTATTAGACAGAAACCAAAGTAGGAGACCTATTGGGTTTATTCCAGTATTGACTGAAGAAGTCCCGGTAATCTTGTGCCCTTCTTGTCCAGTTTTCTGTTCTGACCTGAGTTCTTTACCCAAGTATCTGAGGACACAGCTTGAGAAATGAGCTTTTTATGGAAGGGAGTACGGGCAGGGGGTGATGGGGTACATTATATGTCTAAGTTCAAACTCATTCCTTGTTTGTTTGTTGGTGTCCCATGACCATGGCTCCCAAGAGCTTCATTTCAATCTCTGCTGGTTCAGTGAATCAGTAGGTTCAGTCTCTATGCAGGAGATTTCTCTGGTCCTTGGTGTTTGAGGTTGTGAAGGTCTGGAGTAGACATTATTAGTGATGGGCGAATTTGTCCCATTTCGCTTTGCCACGAATTTCTCAAATTTCCAGCGAAATTCACGAAACAGGTAAAAAATTCAATTTTGATGCTGGCGTCAAAATGGGCATCGGCATCAAAGCTGACGCCAGCGCCCATTAAAGTCAATGGGCGCCCATTAATCATGGCAGTGTCAAAATTGGCGCCAGTACCAATTGTTTTCGCCAGCGGATTTTTGAGGCAAATTCACAAATTTATTTGCCGGGGGAGAAACGCGCAAATTCACGCCTGGCAAATAAATTCACCCATCACTAGCCATTACTCCAAAAAAAATATTCCAAGTTTCTTAGAATATTCGGTTAGTGTTGGATAACAGGCTTGTTGGGTCCGAGGAATCAGTTCCATCCCTTCAGATACCAGCACAAAAAGGAAAACTGATCAGGGAGTACAACCTGCGCTAATATTAAATATTAAAGGAGAACTATCACGAAAATTAAAATTGTATATTAGCTTCATCATACTGAATTGAGAAGTTTTCTAAATACAACCAATTAAACTTTGTACCGTTTCTGAAAATAATCAAGTTTATCTTCACTATCCCTCTCTCAGCATCTGTTTCTCTTTGTTCTGTCTTCATCCAGGAGTTGGCGTCAGATGAATAATCCAATATATTTTATGGGGGGCTCCTTTTGCCTAGAAGATGTATTAGAGCTCACTCTATTAAACTCCCCAGACATCATATCTCTCTACATGCAGAATTTGTGCAAAGGGCAGTTATTTTGTTAGATTTTGTTTGTACTGTTCCTTTCTGCTAGGAAAGGAGCCCCCCCCTATAAGATATATTGGATCTAACGGCCAATGAATATCTGACACCCAACTGCTGCATGAAGAGAGAATGAAGAGAAACAGATGCTAAGAGGGGAATAGTGACGATAAACTTGATTATTTTGAGAAATGGTACAGCATTTTTAGTTGATTGTATTTAGAAAGTTTCTTATTTCAGTATGATGCAGCTTATATTACATTTTCATTTTAACCATAGTTCCCCTTTAAAAGAAACATTCCGACTGATAATTTACTATACTTCTTTCTAGGATTACTCATAAGCATTTCAATAAAAGTTTTGCAATCAAACTCAGTGTGTATTGTAAGGAGTATTATATGTACCCATGGAAGTACTTTGCTCTTGTTTTTTTTTTTTTAAAAAAAAAGGTGATAGTTACAGTTCAGGATCATTCAAACTTTTCTCAAACTATAGCAAGGGCTCAACTAAGAGAGAGGGGTTTTCAAAGTGTTTTGCCTGAGAAAAGCTGGATAAAGATAATGCAGTAAAGGAAGGATTACACAAACATGGAAAAGGAAGTACAGGTGGGATCTGTTATCTGGAAACTTGCTATCCAGAAAGCTCCAAATTACGGAAATGCCGCCTCTCATAAACTCCATTTTATTCAAATAATCCATATTTTTAAAAATGATTTCCTTTTTCTCTGTAATAATAAGATCAGATTTTTTTACCCTGTTTAAATTAAGTAAGTAATTGCTTACTTATTTGGGTTATTGTATGATTCATTATTTTGCTATTAATAGTAAGCACAGGGCTGGGAAACAAACCTTTAATTAGCTCCACATGACTCACTGGGGAAAGAAAGTCTGTGTACGTCAGTGCAGTGTAATTCTATCTATTTCTATGTAGATTAAGAGAAAATACAGTTTGGGGAATTCTGTAGAATGAGCATCCTGCTGAAAACCTACATGGGTCTGTTATTTATAACCCGTACCCACTCTCCCCAAGCCTTATCAGGACCCACTCACCTTGGCAATTCCACGAATTTTCACCCGACCCGCTCCCCTCAGTGTTCGTTGCTCCAACTGGAAGTGACATCACAGCGAGAGTTTTTAACCATTAGGACATATGGATTTTAGCTGTTTCCCCGGCACTGGCCAACTGTAGCTCCCCCACCTTAGAGAATCGGGTACTCGTGGAGCACCCATACACTGGACAAATGAAGAATAATCCACCCAAGTCCCAATCATATTGCGGGTACCCGCCCCGATGCAGGACTCTACGCCCTACTGGTACAGTATAGCATCTATGGGTTGAATTGAAAATTTGAATTTCAAATTCAAATTTTTTTATGGCCAAAACTGTCAACTTTGACTAGGGAATTGTTAAAATTCGATTTGAGTTTTCTGAAATATTCAAATTCGATTTTCGAAATCAATGATACTCTGGCCCTTTAAAAACTCAAATTTGACTATTCGCCACCTAAAACCTGCGAATTGCTGTTTTAGTCAATGGGAGAGGTCAACCTTCCTGACATTCAAGGTTTTTTTGGAGAAAATAACTTGAATCCAGTTTTTAAAACTCAAATCGAATTCGATTAGAATATGATTAGAGTTTTCAGGTCGATCCTATTCACCCGAGTTTAGAATTCGATTTTTAAAATTGGATTTTTTTTATATAAATTTCGATTGGTCGAATTTCGAGTTCATGGGAGTTTTAAAGAACTCCCATGAATTCAAAATATGACCCTTAATAAATCTGACCATATGTGTAGGGCCTAATGGTACTGAAAGTGGGGACGTCCGGACCAAGGAGGAAGCGATAGGCTCAGAGTCTCAAAGTCGCATATAAGGTTTCAGAGGCAGGTGGAGATCAGACGAGGTCAGGAACAAGTGATGGGTCAAAGTCCAGGAAACAGTCAATGTAGATGATTAGGAACACGATTAAGTTGAATGCCTATTGAACCCATGTCTTCAGCGTTCTTTTATTTTGAATTTTTGTGCCACTTTTGGTGTAATGACGTCACTCGAGTGGCGCAATGACATCAGTGCACGGCCCTGGGCACCTCCATCTTGTTTACAGAATGGACAAGTGTCATCTTGTGCCCTTCTTCTCCAGTTTTCTGTTCTGACCTGAATTCTTTACCCAAGTATCTGAGGACACAGCTTGAGAAATGAGTTGTTTTTTATTTGGAAAGGAGTCAGAGACAGGGCAGGGGGTGATGGGGTACATTGTCGGGGGTAATTACTAAAATCCAAATTGATCTCATACTTTATTAAAAAAAAATCACTACCAAACTCCCATGCCTGATTTTAGCAAATTAATTCATTATATTTAATCGAGGAAAAACTTGATAAAGTTGAGCAATAACCCAAATCGCTCAAATTTTTCGGGCTTACTCCCGAATTGAGTTTGTTCCTGGGCTAAACTTAGCGCAGACCACGAAAAATTGATATAGGTGCCTCTCTTATTCACTTACACAGGACCTCGACAGGTCTGAGATGGTGGATTTTCAGGTTCTGGCTTTTTGCAACATCAGCGTATACTTAATTGAAAAAAATTAGTTTTTTCCTTTAAAAAAGGAGAAGGAAAGGTTAAAACTAAGTAAGCCTTATCAGAAAGGTCCATCTAAATATACCAGTAAACCCCCAATGTAATGCTGCTCTGAGTCCCCTGTCAAAAGAAACACTGCATTTCTTTCCTTCTATTGTGTACATATGGGCTTCTGTATCAGACTTCCTGCCTTCAGCTTAAACCTCATTGCCCTGGGCAAGAGCATGCTCAGTTTGCTCCTCTCCCCCCACCCCTCCCTTCTCTACTGTAATCTGAGCCCAGAGCCGGGAGAGACTCAGGCAGGAAGTGATGTCACACCACATTAATACTGCAGCTCCTATCCTAAACAAACAGAGAGTTTCTAGAGCTTTTTACTCAGGTATGGTAAAACATTCTACAGAATAAATATAGCATTCTAGCTTGCACTATTGCAGCTAATCTATTGGCAATAAAATGCCTCCGTAGCTTTCCTTCTCCTTTAAACTGTTTTTTAGTGAAAAAAACTAGATTTTTTGGGTTGGTCACCGTTGGTCACATTTGAGTTAACTTTTAGTATGGTTTAAAGAGTGATATTCTGAAACAATTTGGAATTTTCGTTTTTTATTAATTGTTTCCAAATTCCCCTAGCAACCATGCACTGATTTGAATAAGAGACTGGAATATGAATAGGAGAGGATCTGAATAGAAGGATCAGTAATAAAAGTAGCAATAACAATACATGTGAAGCCTCACAGAGCATTTGTTTTTTAGATGGGGTCAGTGAAGAAGAAGGCAAATAATTAAAAAAAACTACACAAAATAAATAATGAAGACCAATTGAAAAGTTGCCATTAAAGGTGAACCACCCATTTAACATTCGATTTTAATAAATAACTTCCTGTATGTCTGCCTTCAAACTCATCCCTTGTTTTTTGGTGTCCCATGAGCAAGATGGTAATTAGTGATGGGCAAATTTATTCTCCAGGTATGAATTCGCGGCAAATTTCCAAGTTTTTTTGGACGCTGGCGCCATTTAGAGAATTTTTCGCTGTTTCACAAATTTCCCGCAAAATTCGCGACACAGCGTAAAATTTTCAAAATGTGATTAGATATGGGCGAAATTAGGTGCTGGCGCCATTTCGCGAATTTTTCTATGTTTCACGAATTTCGTGGGAAATTTGCAAATTTTTCGGCATAGTGAAAAGCCCCAAATTCGCCCATCACTAATGGAGATTCCATGACTCCTAAAATGTTCATTTCAATCTCTGTTGGTTCAGTGAATCAGTAGGTTCAGTCTCTGTGCAGGAGATTTCTCTGGCTCTTGGTGTTTGAGGTCGTGAAGGTCTGGAGTAGAAATTCCTCCTTCATGGAGGGGAAATATTTCTCTACGTTTCTTAGAATATTGGGTCAGTGTTGGATAGTGGACATGATGAAATGTCCAGGACAATACATGAGGACAGAACCAATGATGGGCTGAGATGGGCGATTCAATTATCCCTTTAGAGCAAAACCAAAAATAAACAAAAAGGCATATTAAAGTGGTGGTTCACCTTTAATTTAACTTTTAGAATGGCCAATTTTTTCAAACTTTCTTCATTATTTATTTTTCATAGCATTTTAATGATTTGCCTTTTTCTTCTGACTCTTTCCAGCTTTCAATATATTTGTAGCCTCTGTAAGGCTACAAATATAATGTTATTGCTAATTTTTATTACTCATCTTTCTGTTCATATTCCACTCTTATTCGTATGCATGGTTGCTAGGGTAGCCTAGCAACCAGACAGCTAAAATTGCAAACTGATTAACTGAAAAACCACAATTACCCGCAGATTTTTTTGTGGTTTTTGGTCTTCATTATTTATTTTGTGTCGTTTTTTTAATTATTTGCCTTTCTTCTTTCCAGCTTTCAAATGGAGGGTCACTGACCCCATCTAATGCTCTGTAAGGCTACAACTGTATTGTTACTGTTACTTATTCCAGTCTCTTATTGAAATCAGTGCATGGTTGCTAGGGGATTTTGACCCTAGCAACCAGATTGCTGAAATTGCAAACTGCTGAATAAAAAGCTAAATAACTCCAAAACCACAAATAATAAAAACTGAAAACCAATTGTGAATTAGGATATCCCTCTCTGCGTCATACTATGAGTTAATTTAAAGGTTAACAACTCCTTTAAGTCAAATAATTAAACTATAAAACAAATGTACTTCCCTCTTGTATTTCCAGTGACAATTTGGATTAAAATTCTGCTCACAAAAAAATCTGCTGGATGTATCATAATAAGGTCAGTAATTATGGCCTGTGTTTGTGCTGCATGATTTACATTCTAGGGTAGCAGAGAAACCTATGATTTATGTTCGAGGATAAGTATTGTGGAACTTCCTATAAGTATAAATTAAAGCAAATAGAGCTGTGCTGACAATTAAATATGGAACCAGGAAAAAGAATATGCAGGCTTGGACTGGGGGGTTTGGGGCCCACCGGCGCTACTGGCCCCGGGCCCCCCTGCCGCTATATGTTTATGCGTGTCAGTGCACATGCACAAAATTGATTTTACCGCGAACCCCGACAAGGAGGGGTCGCGCCACTGAGAAGCGGATCTGGGTCGGCCCAGTCCGACACTGGCTTGGGGTATCACATACCTCCCAACTGTCCCGTTTTCTGCCAAACAGTCCCAATTTTGACAGCTCAGCCCGCAGTCCCAGGTTTCTTACTGAAATGTCCCGACTTTCTAAAACGTAATTAAAATAAGAGGCTTTTTGGTAGAGAGCCCAGAACACTCAGCAGCTGCACTTAGATACTTTTGTAACAATTTAAGATAAGCGAAGATACAATTGTAACAATTTAAGATAAGCGAAGATACAATTGTAACTATTTAAGATAAGCAGGTCTCTTGGGTAAACTGATACAGTTTAAAGGGCAATTCACTTTCATTGTCAAAACTGTTATAACACATAAAGCATTGCATTAAAATGGCCAGAAACGTGTTCAAACTTTCATAATTTGCCAAGTTTTGTAATATGCACATGGTAATTATGGGGTGTGGTCGTAAAATGGGCGTGTCAAACCATTTTCACCACGCTATGTGCAGCACGACTTTTTGTCTCTCTTTCCACTTTTTGAATGTTGGGAGGTATGGGATCAGGTGATTATAATCACAGGGAGGATTCCTAACATTTGGCACCAGCCAGAGATTTAAGCTGGCCACAGACGCAAAGATCCAATTGTACGAATCATCGTACGATCGGACTTCCCCATCTCTCGACCCGCCACTAACCATTCCCATCATATAAAGTAGTAAAAGAACAGATCAGCCGATGTTCTGCCCCTGACAACAATCGTACGATATCTATGTCCAACCAAAGCTAGTGACAGTCTCCCACTGAAAATATATGATCAGCAATACACGCAGAGATATTATCGGCAGCCGACAGAAATCTTTTAACCTGTCCGATCAACCAAACGACCGATCTCCGCCGGACGAAAAACGTCGGGACTCTCCACACACGGTCTGAAAATCGTACGAATCCTCGATTCGTACAATCAGATCTTTGTGTCTATGGCCAGCTTAATTCTTTCTTCCACATTTAAAAGCAGGTGGGTAACTACAGAGGAAGCAGACCTTGCGGCTACAGGGGGGCCAGGAGGTATAGGGGCCCCATGAGGCCCTAATTCATATACAATTTCAATTCGTACTGGAAAAACTGGTCAACCTCTAGACATATTGGGGGCCTGAAAATAATTTGCTGTGTGTCTCAGTAATATCTAATCACGCCACTGTTTAAAAGCCTTTATGTTGCTGGCCCCAGAGATATACATGACTATGTACCTGTAGGTGGAACCTATCGTGGTTTACCTACTAGCAACATCATGTTTATTTTGGTGTGATCATTTCCAAAACAGCAGCCAGAATTAGATATTGTACGTCACATATAAAAGAAGCATCTGGCACACCCAGCAGCAGCTGCACCTTTTTTACCACTCGCTCTTTCTGTAGCTACACACTGTCATACCTCCCAGCATTTTGGAAATAGAAAGTAGAACAAAAAGATTTGCCCATTTTTGTGGCCACACCCCCTAATTACCATGTCCATTTTACAAAATTTGTCAGGTTATAGACTTTCGAACTACGGATGCACCGAAGGATTCAGCCGAACCCACGAATCCTTTGTGAAAGATTCGACTGAATATCGAACCAAATCCGAACCCTAATTTGCATATGCAAATCAGCGAGAGGAGGGAAAAAGTTAGTCGCGCATGAAATTTGCGGATAAAATTTTTTTTACTTCCTTGTTTTGTGACGAAAAGTCACATGATTTTAAGGATTCGGATTCAGTTCCACCAAGCACAAGGACTCGGCCTAATCCGAATCCTGCTGAAAATGGCCGAATCCTGGTCGAATACTGAATCAAATCCTGGATTCGGTGCATCCCTAGTTTGAACACATTTCTGTATTTTTTATGTGCTATTACAGTTTTGCTAATGAAGGTAAATTGCCCTTTGAGCTGCAAGTCACAGTTTCCCCAAGAGACCTGCTTATCTTAAATTGTTACAATTGTTTCTTTGCTTATCTTAAATTGTTACAAAAGTATCGAAGTGCACCTGCCATGTATTCTGGGTACTCTGCCAAAAGGCAATTAAGTTTTAGAAACTTATATATCTGTGTCTTATGTATCTTTTTCTAGCTGTTCACTGCAGGAGATCAAGGAGAAAGTCGGGACTAGGGATGTAGCGAACGTCGGAAAAAAAGTTCGCGAACATATTCGCGAACTTGCGCAAAAATGCGAGCGGTTCGCGAACGGTTCGCGAACCCCATAGACTTCAATGGGAAGGCGAACTTTAACATCTAGAAAAGACATTTCTGGCCAGAAAAATGATTTTAAAGTTGTTTAAAGGGTGCAACGACCTGGACAGTGGCATGCCAGAGGGGGATCAAGGGCAAAAATGTATCTGAAAAATCTGCCTGTGTGTGCTTGGAAGAGATAGTGTAGGGGGAGAGCTGTTAGTGATTTCAGGGACAGATGATAGTAAGTTTGCTGGCTAGTAATCTGCTTGATACTGCTCTGTATTGGAGGGACAGAAGTCTGCAGGGATTTGAGGGACATTTTAGCTTAGGTAGCTTTGCTGGCTAGTAATCTACTGTTCTCTTTAAACAACTGCCATACGTTGACCTTGTAGGCATTGTTTGCCCAGTTTTTTTGGACGCAGCCACTGAAGCACAGTTGCCAGAAAAAATATGCCATATAAATGCTGAAAATAGTAATTTTTCGCCATACGTTGACCTTGTAGACATTGTTTGCCCAGTTTTTTTGGACGCAGCCACTGAAGCACAGTTGCCAGAAAAAATATGCCATATAAATGCTGAAAATAGTAATTTTTCGCCATACGTTGACCTTGTAGACATTGTTTGCCCAGTTTTTTTGGTTGCAGCCACTGAAGCACAGTTGCCAGAAAAAATATGCCACATAAATGCTGAAAATAGTCATTTTTTGCCATATACGTTGAGTCAACGTATGGCAAAAAAAGACTATTTTCAGCATTTATATGGCATATTTTTTCTGGCCTCTGTGCTTCAGTGGCTGTGGCCAAAAAAACTGGGCAAACAATGCCTACAAGGTCAACGTCGTTGACCTTGTAGGCATTGTTTGCCCAGTTTTTTTGGCCACAGCCACTGAAGCACAGAGGCCAGAAAAAATATGCCATATAAATGCTGAAAATAGTCATTTTTTTGGTCGCAGCCACTGAAGCACAGTTGCCAGAAAAATTATGCCATATAAATGCTGAAAATATAAATTTTTTTGGTTGCAGCCACTGAAGCACAGAGGCCAGAAAAATTATGCCATATAAATGCAGAAAATATGCATTTTTTTGGTCGCAGCCACTGAAGCACAGTTGACAGAAAAATTATGCCATATAAATGCTGAAAATATAAATTTTTTTGGTTGCAGCCACTGAAGCACAGAGGCCAGAAAAATTATGCCATATAAATGCAGAAAATATGCATTTTTTTGGTCGCAGCCACTGAAGCACAGTTGCCAGAAAAATTATGCCATATAAATGCTGAAAATAGTAATTTTTTTGGTTGCAGCCACTGAAGCACAGAGGCCAGAAAAATTATGCCATATAAATGCAGAAAATATGCATTTTTTTGGTCGCAGCCACTGAAGCACAGTTGACAGAAAAATTATGCCATATAAATGCTGAAAATATAAATTTTTTTGGTTGCAGCCACTGAAGCACAGAGGCCAGAAAAATTATGTCATATAAATGCAGAAAATAGGCATTTTTTTGGTCGCAGCCACTGAAGCACAGAGGCCAGAAAAAATTAAACCAGTAGGGTTTGCACCCTAGTTTGTAACGGTGGCGGAGGGAGGAGGAGGACGCTAAAGGACAGCTGTGTGTGGAGTCATGAGGCTTGAAGAGAAGGACAGCTGCATAGAAGTCAGAACAAGTCTTCCGGCGTGCAGTAACCCTCCGAGATCCACCCCTCATTCATTTTAATAAAGGTCAGGTAATCGACACTTTTGTGACCTAGGCGAGTTCTCTTCTCAGTTACAATCCCTCCTGCTGCACTGAAGGTCCTTTCTGAGAGCACACTTGAGGCTGGGCAAGACAAGAGGTTCATGGCAAATTGTGACAGCTCTGGCCACAGATCAAGCCTGCGCACCCAGTAGTCCAGGGGTTCATCGCTCCTCAGAGTGTCGATATCTGCAGTTAATGCCAGGTAGTCCGCTACCTGCCGGTCGAGGCGTTCTTTGAGGGTGGATCCAGAAGGGTTGTGGCGCTGCCTTGGACAGAAAAACATTTGCATGTCTGACGTTACAGACTGGCCAAAGGGCTTTGTCCTTGCAGGTGTGCTCGTGGCAGGATTACTGGCACCTCTGCCCCTGGAATGTTGATGAGTTCCTGAAGTGACATCACCCTTAAAAGCATTGTACAACATGTTTTGCAGGCTGGTTTGTAAATGCCGCATCTTTTCGGACTTGTGGTATGTTGGTAACATTTCTGACACTTTATGCTTGTACCGAGGGTCTAGTAGCGTTGCGACCCAGTACAGGTCCTTCTCCTTAAGCCTCTTGATACGGGGGTCCTTCAACAGGCATGACAGCATGAAAGACCCCATTCTCACAAGGTTGGATGCAGAGCTATCCATCTCCGCTTCCTCATTATCAAGGACTGCATCATCCACGGTCTCCTCCCCCCAGCCACGTACAAGACCAGGGGTCCCCAAAAGGTCACCACTAGCCCCCTGGGAAGCCTGCTCCTGTTGGTCCTCCTCCTCCTCCTCCACAAAGCCACCTTCCTCCTCTGACTCCACTTCTGGCACCTCTCCCTGCGTTGCAGCATGTGCCTGGGTTCGTTCTGGTGATTCCGACCAGAAATCGTGCGCTTCCAGCTCCTCGTCACGCTGGTCTACAGCCTCATCTGTCACTCGTCGCACGGCACGCTCCAGGAATAAAGCGAAGGGTATTAGGTCGCTGATGGTGCCTTCGGTGCGACTGACCATATTTGTCACCTCTTCAAAAGGTCGCATGAGCCTGCAGGCATCGCGCATAAGCACCCAGTAACGGGGGAAAAAAATCCCCAGCTGTGCAGATCCAGTCCTACCACCCAGTTCAAAAAGGTACTCGTTGACGGCCCTTTGTTGTTGCAGCAGACGTTCCAACATAAGGAGCGTTGAATTCCAGCGAGTCTGGCTGTCAGAAATCAAACGCCTGACTGGCATGTTGTAGCGCTGCTGAATGTCAGCAAGGCGTGCCATGGCTGTGTAGGAACGTCTGAAATGGGCCGACACCTTTCTGGACTGGGTGAGAACGTCCTGGAATCCTGGGTACTTGGAGACAAAACGTTGGACTATTAAATTTAACACATGTGCCATGCAGGGCACATGTGTTAAATTGCCTAGTCTCAACGCTGCCAACAGATTGCTTCCATTGTCACACACCACTTTTCCGATCTGCAGTTGGTGTGGGGTCAGCCACCGATCGGCCTGTGACTGCAGAGATGACAGGAGTACAGATCCGGTATGGTTTTTGCTTTCCAGGCACGTCATCCCCAAGACAGCGTGACAACGGCGTACCTGGCACGTCGAATAGCCTAGGGGGAGCTGGGGGTGCACAGGTGTGGAGGAGGAGAAGGAGGACCCAGCAGCAGAGTAAGAAGAAGAAGAAGACGAGGTAGAGAGCGATGGAGGAGTAGAGGTGGTGGCAGAACCGCGTGCAATCCGTGGCGGTGACACCAACTCCACTGTTGTTGTTGAGCTACCCATTCCCTGCTTCCCAGCCATTACCAAGTTCACCCAGTGGGCAGTGTAGGTGACATACCTGCCCTGACCATGCTTGGAGGACCATGCGTCAGTAGTCATATGGACCTTTGGCCCAACACTAAGTGACAGAGATGCGGTAACTTGGCTCTGCACATGTTGGTACAGGTGTGGTATTCCCTTTTTAGAAAAAAAATTGCGGCTGGGTACCTTCCACTGCGGTGTCCCAATTGCTACAAATTTGCGGAAGGCCTCAGAGTCCACCAGCTGGTATGGTAAAAGCTGGCGGGCTAAGAGTGCAGACAAGCCAGCTGTCAGACGCCGGGCAAGGGGGTGACAGTCAGACATTGGCTTCTTACGCTCAAACATGGCCTTCACAGAAACTTGGCTGGTGGCAGATGACTGGGAATGGGAACAGGTGGTCAAGGTGGAAGGCGGAGTGGAGGGTGGTTCAGACGGGTCAAGGAGAGCAGAGGTAGAGCAGTAAGATGCTGGACCAGAAGGAGTGTGGCTTTTAGTTTGCCTGTTGCCTTTGAGGTGTTGCTCCCAAAGTGCTTTGTGCTTGCCGCTCATGTGCCTTCGCATAGAAGTTGTACCTATGTGGCTGTTGGGCTTACCAAGGCTCAGTTTCTGACTGCACTCATTGCAAATTACAATGCTTTTGTCAGAGGCACACACATTAAAAAAATCCCACACTGCTGACTTTTTGGAAGTGTGCGATCTGGCGGTAACAGTAGAAGTTGGCGGAGTTGGCGGTATTGGCGGCAATGGCGGGTGCGTTGGCCGGCTGAACACAGGTGCCGATACATGTTGTTGCCCTACTGATCCCTGCGGGCTGTCCTCCCTGCTTCTTCTAAGTCTTATTCTCCTACTGCCTCTCTGACTCTCCGTCTCTCCATCTGAACTACCCTCCTCTTGCTCTCTTCTACTAGGCACCCACAAAACATCAATCTCCTCATCATCATTCTCCTCAGATGCATCAATTTCTTCTGACACATCACAGAAGGAAGCAGCAGCGGGGACCTCCTCCTCATCACTCATTATGTCCATCTCTATCGTGTTCTCTGCCAGAATTAAATCTGGTGTAAGGTCCTCATCTCCTTCATCTTCTTCTGGCAATAATGGTTGCGCATTACTCAGTTCAAGAAACTCATGGGAAAATAACTCCTCTGACCCCAGTGAAGAAGGGGCACCGGTGGTGGAGGAAGTGTTACGTGGGGTGGCCATAGCAGTGGAGGATGAGGAGGATGTTGTGGTAAAGTTAGAAACGGTAGAGGATGGGGTGTGCTGTGTAAGCCAGTCAACTACCTCTTCAGCATTTTGGGAGTTCAGGGTCATTGGCTTTTTAAAACTGGGCAATTTGCTAGGGCCACAGGATTGCATAGCAGCACGGCCCCTAGCACGGCCTCTGCGTGGCGGCCTGCCTTTGCCTGGCATTATTTTTAAAAAAACAACAACAACAACAAAAACTCAGTTGGTTTTTCTGGAAACGATAATACACACAGCTAGATGGCGGGTTGAAGAAAACACTGTGCAAATAATGCCTACAAAGTCAACGTATACACTACTACAGCGGTGGATACGGATTACGTAAAATATATGAATGCTGCTTGAAAAAAAGTAACTCAAGTGGTTTTTCTAGAGACGATAATATTATCAATATTTAGACAAAATGTGAACAAGGTCACACAGCTCGATGGCGGGTTGAAGAAAACAGTGTGCAAATAATGCCTACAAGGTCAACGTATACACTACTACAGCGGTGGATACGGATTACGTAAAATATATGAATGCTGCTTGAAAAAAAGTAACTCAAGTGGTTTTTCTAGAGACGATAATATTATCAATATTTAGACAAAATGTGAACAAGCTCACACAGCTCGATGGCGGGTTGAAGAAAACAGTGTGCAAATAATGCCTACAAGGTCAACGTATACACTACTACAGCGGTGGATACGGATTACGTAAAATATATGAATGCTGCTTGAAAAAAAGTAACTCAAGTGGTTTTTCTAGAGACGATAATATTATCAATATTTAGACAAAATGTGAACAAGCTCACACAGCTCGATGGCGGGTTGAAGAAAACAGTGTGCAAATAATGCCTACAAGGTCAACGTATACACTACTACAGCGGTGGATACGGATTACGTAAAATATATGAATGCTGCTTGAAAAAAAGTAACTCAAGTGGTTTTTCTAGAGACGATAATATTATCAATATTTAGACAAAATGTGAACAAGGTCACACAGCTCGATGGCGGGTTGAAGAAAACAGTGTGCAAATAATGCCTACAAGGTCAACGTATACACTACTACAGCGGTGGATACGGATTACGTAAAATATATGAATGCTGCTTGAAAAAAAGTAACTCAAGTGGTTTTTCTAGAGACGATAATATTATCAATATTTAGACAAAATGTGAACAAGGTCACACAGCTCGATGGCGGGTTGAAGAAAACAGTGTGCAAATAATGCCTACAAGGTCAACGTATACACTACTACAGCGGTGGATACGGATTACGTAAAATATATGAATGCTGCTTGAAAAAAAGTAACTCAAGTGGTTTTTCTAGAGACGATAATATTATCAATATTTAGACAAAATGTGAACAAGGTCACACAGCTCGATGGCGGGTTGAAGAAAACAGTGTGCAAATAATGCCTACAAGGTCAACGTATACACTACTACAGCGGTGGATACGGATTACGTAAAATATATTATGGCTGCTTGAAAAAAGTGACTCCGGTGTTTTTTCTGGAGACGGTAATATTATGGATATTTAGACAGAATGTGAACAAGGTCACACAGCTCGATGGCGGGTTGAAGAAAACAGTGTGCAAATAATGCCTACAAGGCCAACGTATACACTACTACAGCGGTGGATACGGATTACGTAAAATATATGAATGCTGCTTGAAAAAAGTGACTCCGGTGTTTTTTCTGGAGACGGTAATATTATGGATATTTAGACAGAATGTGAACAAGGTCACACAGCTCGATGGCGGGTTGAAGAAAACAGTGTGCAAATAATGCCTACAAGGCCAACGTATACACTACTACAGCGGTGGATACGGATTACGTAAAATATATGAATGCTGCTTGAAAAAAGTGACTCCGGTGTTTTTTCTGGAGACGGTAATATTATGGATATTTAGACAGAATGTGAACAAGGTCACACAGCTCGATGGCGGGTTGAAGAAAACAGTGTGCAAATAATGCCTACAAGGCCAACGTATACACTACTACAGCGGTGGATACGGATTACGTAAAATATATGAATGCTGCTTGAAAAAAGTGACTCCAGTGTTTTTTCTGGAGACGGTAATATTATGGATATTTAGACAGAATGGGAACAAGGTCACACAGCTCGATGGCGGGTTGAAGAAAACAGTGTGCAAATAATGCCTACAAGGCCAACGTATACACTACTACAGCGGTGGATACGGATTACGTAAAATATATTATGGCTGCTTGAAAAAAGTGACTCCGGTGTTTTTTCTGGAGACGGTAATATTATGGATATTTAGACAGAATGTGAACAAGGTCACACAGCTCGATGGCGGGTTGAAGAAAACAGTGTGCAAATAATGCCTACAAGGCCAACGTATACACTACTACAGCGGTGGATACGGATTACGTAAAATATATGAATGCTGCTTGAAAAAAGTGACTCCGGTGTTTTTTCTGGAGACGGTAATATTATGGATATTTAGACAGAATGTGAACAAGGTCACACAGCTCGATGGCGGGTTGAAGAAAACAGTGTGCAAATAATGCCTACAAGGCCAACGTATACACTACTACAGCGGTGGATACGGATTACGTAAAATATATTATGGCTGCTTGAAAAAAGTGACTCCGGTGTTTTTTCTGGAGACGGTAATATTATGGATATTTAGACAGAATGTGAACAAGGTCACACAGCTCGATGGCGGGTTGAAGAAAACAGTGTGCAAATAATGCCTACAAGGCCAACGTATACACTACTACAGCGGTGGATACGGATTACGTAAAATATATTATGGCTGCTTGAAAAAAGTGACTCCGGTGTTTTTTCTGGAGACGGTAATATTATGGATATTTAGACAGAATGTGAACAAGGTCACACAGCTCGATGGCGGGTTGAAGAAAACAGTGTGCAAATAATGCCTACAGGGCAAATAATGCCTAAAAGGTCAACTTATACACTACTACAGCGGTAGTAAAATAAAAAAAAGTAAAATAAAAAAAAAATGAATATTAAAAAAAAAAAATTAAAGTTGGTGCTGCTGAACTACTAGGAGCAGCAGATTAGCACACCAGTCCCACTCCCCAACACTGCTAGACTAATAGCACTGGGCTCTTATAGTAGTAGTAGTAGTAGTAGTAGTAGAACAACAAAAAAATAAATAAAAGCAGTCCTTACAAGGACTACTGTTATTGCAGCAGTCAGCAGATGAGATCAGAAGCAGGACAGCTGCCCACTGCAGCTACATACAGAGCACTGCAGTAGAAGGTAGATTACTAGCCAGCAAAGCTACCTAAGCTTAAATGTCCCTCAAACCCCTGCAGACTTCTGTCCCTCCAATAACAGAGCAGTATCAAAACGATTACTAGCCAGCAAACTTTCAACTGTCCCTGAAATCACTAACAGGCAGCAGCTCTCTCCCTACACTATCTCTTCAGCACACACAGGCAGAGTGAAAAAACGCTGCAGGGCTTCGGTTTTTATAGGGAAGGGGAGTGGTCCAGGGGAGAGCTTCCTGATTGGCTGCCATGTACCTGCTGGTCTGGGGTGAGAGGGCAAAAAAAAGCGCCAACAATGGCGAACCCAAAATGGCGAACGTCGCGCGACGTTCGCGAACTTCCGGCGAGCGCGAACACCCGATGTTCGCGCGAACAAGTTCGCCGGCGAACAGTTCGCGACATCTCTAGTCGGGACTAGTGATGGGTGAATTTGTCCCGTTGTCCCGCGAAATTTTGACGCTGGCGACAACCGACATGCATTAAAGTTAATGGGCGTCCGTTTAATTGTCGACAGCGTCAGGACTGTAGCCAGCGTCAAAAAAATTTGACGCGGGTGAATTTTCGCGGCAACTTTATTTGCCAGCGGAAATGAGCGGTGAATTCGTGCCTGGCGAATACATGCGCCCATCACTAGTCGGGACATTTCAGTAACAAACCCAGGACTGCGGGATGAGCTGTCAAAATCGGGACTGTTCTGCGAAAAACAGGACAGTTGGGAGGTACTGTATGCACTGTGAATCCCAGGCTATAAAGATCCAGTTTATAGTTAACAGAGCCTGAGCTTGACTTATTATGTTCAGCACCTTGATCTTCCTAATAACAAGCGTAATTACTACATGTTATAGGATGTTGCAACACAGCAAAGCCAAGTGACTTGCAAGAATTACACCGTCATTTCGAAATCTGGGGAAATACTGGCGTTGCGATCAGATAAGAGCAAGCGACCGGCTCATTGCAGGGACTCATTTCTTATTTGCCGTTCTCAGAACAACTCAAAGGTAAAGTCTGTCCAAAGTTTATTGCTTTTAGGCAAACATATCTTTTATTTAATGAGGATTTCTACACTGGGGTTCATGAGTCATTCATTCTGGGTGAGGCTGATACTTTTTATTATTATTATCTCTCACCTACAGTGAATATTATGTGTGTTTCACGTTACCTTGCCTGTGTATTGAGTTAGCTCTGTCAAATCAATTTAATTTATGCTAAAACTCAAGGTTAATACTATTATTGTACTTCATAGTGATCATAGTAATATACTGTAACCTTGTCAAAATTATTAAAGGACCAGTAACATAAATTTTTTTAAAAAAAAATTGTTTAATTTTAACGAAAAAAATACCAAGACAGTTTTAACTGTTAAATCGCAAAACTTTTATTAAGAAATTACTTATTGATTCTCTGCATGCACTCCTTTTCAAACATGGTGACAGGGCAACAATCCATTGTGCGGCGCTCAATTTCTCCTCCCAAAAAAGAAACCCACCGATGCAGTTCCACTGTGCAAGGTTTATGCCCTTGAACACTGGGAGGCTCATTTTTTAACATTGGGCATATTTGCCCATGGGCAGTTACCTATAGCAACCAATCAGTGATTAGCTTTTTGAAGCTAGCTGCAATGAATGCAGCAATCTGATTGGTTGCCATGGGTTACTGCCCATGGGCAAATTTGCCCAGTGTTGATAAATGACCCCCAGTGATTGGTATATTCAAAGAAGTGGTTCACCTTTACATTAACTCTTATGTTATAGAATGGCCAATTCTAAGCAACTTTTCAGTTGGTCTTCATTATTGATTTCTTATAGTTTTTTTAAATTTGCCTTCTTCTTCTGACTCTTTCCAGCTTTCAAATGGGGGGGAGGGGGTCACTGACCCCATCTAAAAAACAAATGCTCTGTAAGGCTACACATTTATTGTTATTGTTACTTTTTATTCCTCATCTTTCTATTCAGGCCTCTCCTATTCATATTCCAGTCTCTTATTCAAATCAATGCATGGTTGCTAGGGGAATTTGGACCCTACCAACCAGATGGCTGAAATCACAAACTGGAGAGCTGCTGAATAAAAAGCCAAATAACTATAAAAACACAAATAAAAAAAATGAAAACCAATTGCAAATTGTCTTAAAATATCCCTCTCTACATCATAGTAACAGTTAAATTAGACTTTACTATGTGGGGGTGGGTAAAAAGATTGTACATTGTAGCTTGTCTGTATGTCAGAAAATGAATGTTGCGTAAGCCATAAAATGGTGATGGGGGCTTGTCCAGTATTTATCTTTTGTTTATATCCTCAATTACTTCTCTTTTCTTCTGAAAACATCCCAGCGGGGTAACGGGGGGGGGGGGGGCTCTTTATCAACACCAAGTCATTGACCAATGGCAATTGACGATTTTATATAATTAGCAGAATGATGAAAGTCATTTATGTTTGTTTACATATATTTATTTTCTCTTTGATTATTTGTGACCCAACAGTATGTGGCGTTACTACCAGTCCCTCGGAACCTTTGCTTTTGGTAAGTTCTGTATCAGATTAACTGTTTTATACATTTCCTTCCCTCCATCCTGTGTATAACGGTCTCTTTCTTACTTCAGTGCTGCCAGTCTGTTGGGTGATCATTGCAGAGACTAAATCCATAGGTGAGTTATCACTAGTATTTGTATTGCTAATAATTGTACTGAATGATACATGGGGGACCCTGATATAATGTGGGGCGTCTAATTAAAATGGCAAAAAGCAGAGGGCAGAGTGGGGGGAAAGCAGATATAGTAGGGCCTAATAGAGATAGCAGGGCAATAAATATAATTGGGTAAAATAGTGATGGTAGAACAAGATGAAGACAGTGTAGCAAGAGTAGGGTAAAACAGCGACAGTATAATGAACTCATGACAATAAAGCAGGATAAAAACAGTAGGGCAATGTGACAACAATATAAAAAGCAGAGGACAGAGTTGGGGGGGCAGGTTTAATAGGACAAGAGACTATAGGGCCAAATAGAGGAAGATAAAGACAGTAAGGACAGTAGGGTAATATAGAGAACATTTGATAAAATAAAGAAAGACAGAGACAGTAGGGTCAAATAAGGACAGGTGGGTAAGATAGAGAAAGTTGGACCAAATAGATTGAGACAGTTGCATCAAATAGAGAAAGACAGAGATGGTAGGGTAAAATAAGGACAGTAGGGTAAGATAGAGACAGTTGGACCAAACAGAGAAAGATTGAGACAGTAAGGACTATAGGGTAATATAGAGACAGACCAACTAGAGAAGACAGAGACAGTAGGGTAAAATAAGGATAGTAGGGTAAGATAAAGACAGTTGGACCAAACAGAGAAAGACAGAGACAGTAGGGTCAAATAAGGACAGGTGGGTGAGATAGAGACAGTTGGAACAAACAGAAAAAGACTGAGACAGTAGGGTCAAATAAGGACTGGGGGGTAAGATAGAGACAGTTGGACCAAACAAAGATAGATATATAAGATAGAGACAGTAAGGTGGAAATAGTAGAATGCCAGGATAGCTAGAGTAGGGTAAGACAGAGAAAGTAGGATGAGCTGGTGACAATTGGAACGATAGGAACAGTAGGGTAATATGGCAGCACAATGACAAGATGACAAGAGTGGGGTAAGGTAGACAGTAGGCAATAGTAGGGCATGATGTGACAGTCAGACAAGGTGACAGTAGGACAAGATGGCAACAGTAAGACAATGTGGTGACAGAAGGGCAAGTTGGCAAATTTAGCGTAAGTTTGTAATAGAAGGGCAAGATAGAGACGAAGATATCACCAGTAACACTTTATATCAGTGTGACCAGTCTGTAGCCTTCAAATGATTATTGGACTAGAGCTTGTACCAGCCATTGTCAGTCTTTAGTTAAGTTCACCAATAGTTAAAGGGTGATAATTTGCATACGGTGACAATGGGCCCCACTTCTCCTAAAGACAACACATAATATTATTTTAAATAGTTGGTGCTTTTTGGGTGGGGACTTTAGAAATGACTCTGGGGTTTCTCTATGATATGAATATGGGTGTGTCCTATTCACTCTCATTAAAGCTGGGTGTGATGTGTGTGAGTCAAGGGAATGTTTGTAGAATGAAGTCCATGAGGAAATAACGTGTGAGATCCAAGGACTGGGAAACAGGATAAGAGCAAGTCTGTTCTTATTATAGTTGAACCTCTCAGACACTTTATCAGTCTCTATGAATGTGCCAGACCTTCCTGCACTTACCTGGTACAGAGCTAGGTGGCGCCACTCATATGATATTATATTTACTACAGATAAGTCTATCAGTGATACTTCAAAAATCCTCCTGGTTCATCTGAAATGGGAGGGACAAGATCACCCACCTCTAAGTTGGGAAAGTTAATTGTATATTTAATTAAAAACGAGGCTGAATGGGACATGCCCTGTATGTTGGCATATAAACCCCAGATGCTGCACTTTAGTTTAAAGGAACGGTTCAATGTAAAAATAAAAACTGGGTAAATAAATTGGTTGTGCAAAATAAAAAAATGTTTCTAATATAGTTAGTTAGGCAAAAATGCAATGTATAATGATGGGCGAATAAATTCACCTGGCGAGAATTTCCGAGTTTCGCCGGCAGTGAATAATTTAGAAAATTCACTGGTGTCAAAAACTTTGGACAAGTGTCCGCAAAGTCGATCGCATCAAAATCGATGTGTGTCAACAATGTTTGGACGCCCATAACTTTTGCAAATTTTTCACCGTTATTCGTGGGAAATTCACAAATATTTCGACAAAGGGAAATCTTTAGTAATGTATAAAGGCTGGAGTGAGTGGATGTGTAACATAATAGCCAGAACACTACTTCCTGCTTTTCAGCTCTCTAACTCTGAGTTAGTCAGTGACTATAAGGGGAGCCACATGGGACATAACTGTTTAATGAGTTTGCAATTGATCCTCAGCATTCAGCTCAGATTCAAAAGCAAACTGTTATGACCCATGTGGCTTCCCCTCAAGTCTCTGATTGGTTACTGCCTGGTAACCAATCAGTGTAAACCAAGAGAGCTGAAAAGCAGGAAGTAGTGTTCTGGTTATTATGTTACACATCCAGTCACTCCAGTCTTTATACATTACATTTTTGGCTAAATAACTATATTAGATACATTTTTTATTTTGCACAGCCTATCTATTTACCCAGTTTTTATTTTTACACTGGACAATTCCTTTAAAAGGATTGAGCTACTCATCAGGCAGAATATAGATAAGGATAGGGTTGCCACCCCTATTATTTTGAACTGGGCTTCTCACATTTTCAACGGGATGTCCATTCAAAACTTTCTGTCCGGTTTAGAAATCCAGCCAGTTGTTTCAATGTGGTGCAATGACCCCACCCTGGGCATCATAACCCCTCCCACGTCATTGTGCCCTACTCTGATGTCATCATGCCCGTCCCAACATCACTGCCCCGCCCCCAATGCTATTCGTCCCGCCCCATTGTTTGGGCTGCCGTGAAATGTGGGAACCCTAATCCCTCCGCCGATGCCTACCTTCTCTTCTCTCTAAGAATTCAGATAGAAAAGGGAAAACATGACTTTAGTTGCTGGAGGACCAGAAGATATTTGCTGGGGGTGGGCAGAGTGAAACGTAATAAAAGGTGCAGAGTTTACACCGGGACTAGTAACCCATAGCAACTAGTGATGGGCGAATTTATTCGCTGCAAATTCGCCGGCGTCAAAAAAAGGCTCCGTTTCGCGAATTTTTCACCATTTCCCAAATTTCTCGAGAAATTTGCGAATTTTTTGGCGAAGCGAAACGCCCCAAATTTGCCCATCACTAATAGCAACCAATAAGCAGGTGACGTATTATGAATAATTATAGATATTATTATGAATAGTTGCTATGGGTTACTAGACCTGATGCAATTTATATTCCAGTAGCCTGGATAACCCTGACAGTCGTTGAGATGAATTCCTATTGGGATGCTGGGAGTTATAGTTCTGCAGCCACAGAGCTTTTTCTAATCTTTTCTTTCCATGACAGGTACTGAGTGCCCGGCTAATAGTTACTGGGGGTGTTTGAGGACCTGCATGGAGAGCTGTGATAAACTCGACAACGTTAACCCCGTGTGCCCTGTCATGTGCACTTGGGGTTGTGAGTGTAAACCCGGATACATCCTCCAATCACAATCGTCTAAAGTGTGTGTCCCCTACAGCGACTGCAACGTCACCTGTCCCCCCAACATGCATTTCAGGCCTTGCTCACCCCACTCTCGACTCACCTGTGAGCTAATAAATGCCGCCCTCCCCGTGCTGCCCACCTGCAGCCCCCAGTGCTTCTGTGATGAAGGATTTGCCTTTACTAGAGACCGGAGCAGACCCTGTATTCCCCTGGGAGAATGCTCCAAGCAGCAAGTGCAAAATGCGGCCCTGGACTGACAGAGATAACAACTGAAGGACCCGGGGGGCAGAACTAGAAACATAGTTTGTTCCTGAAAGTCATGTTTCCATTTAAAGGGCATTACTTTGTTAAAGGGGGTGCTTCACCTTTAAGTTAACTTTTAGTATGTTATAGAATGACTAATTCTAAGCACCTTTTCAATTGGCCTTTATTATTATTTTTTTTTTTTTTATAGTTTTTGAATTATTTACCTTCTGACTCTTTCCAGCTTTCAAATGGGGGTCACTGACCCCATCCAAAAAAAATGCTCTGTTTTAGGGGCAGATTTACCAAAGGTCAAAGGGCAAATTTGAATTTAAAAAAATCAAATTTGAGCTAATTTTTGTGTGCTTCGACTAGGGAATAGTCAAAAATTCAAATATCGAAATTTATCATGTACTGTCTCTTTAAAAATTCAACTTCGACCATTCACCATCTAAAACCTGCCAAATTGCTGTTTTAGCCTATGGGGAACCTCCTAGAAACTATCTGAAGTCAATTGGCAAACTATAAAAATATCAAAGTATTTTTTTGCAAATACTTCGAATTCGATCGAATGCGCTGTTACCTTGATTCATACGATTCGAATTTCATTGAAAACTGACCTATTTGATCAGAATCGGATCTATTAGTCCAAAAAAAAAACTTTGATTTTTTTGATAAATTTCGGTCTTTTTTAATTAGAATTTCGAAGTTATGGGAGTCCAAAAAAACTCCCATTACTTTGAAATTCGACCCTTGATAAATCTGCCCCTTATTGTTATTGCTGTTTTTTACTGCTCATCTTTCTATTCAGGCCTCTCCTTTTCATATTCCAGTCTCTTATTCAAATCAGTGCATGGTTGCTAGGGTAATTTGGACCCTAGCAACCAGATTGCTGAAATTTCAAACTGAAGAGCTGCTGAATAAAAATCTCAATAACTCAGAAACCACAAATAATAAAAAATTAAAACCAATTGCAAATTGTCTCAGAATATCGTTCTCTACATCTTACTAACAGTTAATTTAAAGGTGAACAACCCCTCTAATAAGCATTTCATATAATGGTATAACGTTTTTCTCTCTCGTTTTATCTCTGCTATTAAACCAAACAACACAATTAATTTATTCTATTCAGTTCTTGGCTTAATGGAAGTAGAAAAAAATATCGGTATGAGGGGATGCACCCCCAAACCCTCATTTTCAAAATGAAAGTAGGAGACAACCCAATGGTATAACATCAGACATGTCAACCTCAGTGTGTTTTAGCCACACCTTTTTACAACCTTGGTCACGCCCTTTCTCTGTCCATAGCAGCCTGAAAGTATTTTCAAATTCAGAACTAGTGTAGGGAAGTGGCACAATAAAAATAAGTAAAATGTGAGTTTTCATAGTACAGGTATGGGATCCATTATCCAGAAACTGGTTATTCAGGAAGCTCTGAATTATGGAATGGCTGTCTCCCATAGACTTCATTTTATCCAAATATTCCAAATTTTTAAACATGATTTCCTTTTTCTGTGTAATAATAAAACAGTCGCTTGTACTTGATCCCAACTAAGATATAATTAATCCTTATTGGAAGCAAAACCAGCCTATTGGGTTTATTTAATGTTTACATTATTTTCCAGTAGACTTAAGGTATGAAGATGCAAATTATAGAAAGATCTGTTCTCCAGAAAACCCCAGGTCCCAAGCATTCTGGATAACGGGTCCCATAGCTGAAGTATGTTCTGTTATTAGTAGAGGGCTAGAAAGCTAACTGTATGAGTAATGTAAGATAGGTAGTGTATTCTCTGGGAGAGCTTAGGGTAGCCCTACCAGCTTTTATGTCAGATCTTGGGACAAGCGAAATATTCTGCCTTGAAAAAATGCCCATAGACTCTAATGTATACTAAAAAATGTTACATGGTTTGAAAAGTGTCACGTGAATTTTTCGCCATTTTGCGAATTTTCAGTGAAGCGAAACAGGTCAGATTTGCCAATCACTAGACCAGATCCTTTAGTCAGGCAGTGACAGGTAAATTCTTTTTTATTATATGGGGTGGGAGTAGAGTCCAAGGAATGTGACCTCATGAGGGAGTTAGTGGTCAAGTTTGTGGGCCAACTGTTCTTTTATTATTTTTTTTTAATTTGTTTTTTATTGAGTTTGTCATTTTCCAACAGAAAAACAAGCATTAAAAACTTGAAACCAAGCGCTTTACAACAGTCTCAGCGGTTGCATTTGGGCCAACTGGTCTTTAGTGAGGACCAGTGTGCTGAGCAGCCCAAAGGCCCAACAATGTGTATAAGGGTAAAAGCACACGGAAAAGTTCAATCAGATCTTCTCTAATCCTGCCATGCAACAGTACAAGATTTGTAGGACCCCCCTATAGCTAGAATGTAAAGTCAGATCAGATGGTGTGGCTTGTTGTAGTTTGTTCAGGCATCTATACCCTACAGGCAATGTATTTCAATGAGATAAAAGTCGAAGTCGTGTTGCTTTCGATGGAAACATTTCCATGTAGTTTACACATCAGATTTTTGTATTAGTCCCATTATATTCTGACCCATCCGACTACATTCAACTTGTAGGAATGCCATCCAAACCATCCTACAAAATCTCCTGGGGTGTTTAGCCCTATGTAGTAGTGATGTGCGGTTCGAGAACAATTCGACCCACATCCGACCCTAAGCTGCCCCTCCACCACCTGCACCCAACCTTAAAGGAGAACTAAACCCCTACCTACTACCCTAGATAGTCCCCCTCCCTGTTTCCTCCATGCGTAGTTCATTACCCATGAAAGTGTCCTGAATACATTGCTCATGTATCGGTGCAGAGTAAGCGCAGTGGAGCTCATGGGCATCATCTTTTGGATCTTCGGACTTCATCTGTAAGGAATCGCCGTATTTGCGCCTGCGCAGTTGGAGCAGTATTCAAGTACGTGGCAACAGCGCATGAACCAAAAGTGCAGTGAATTGATGAAGGCAAGGAAGAGGACCTGAAGAAGACAGAAGATCTGGAATATGGTGCCCATGAGTTCCACTGCACTTACTCTGCACTGATACGTGAGCAATGTATTCGGGACACTTTTAGGGGTAATGAACTATATGGGGGGAAGCAGGGAGGGGGACTATCTAGGGTTGAAGATATGGACTTTTCTTATTGGGGTGGGGGTTAGTTCTTCTGAGTTAGGCAAGCCTCCAAATTTATAGACCCACTCCACAATGACATGACGGAAGGGGTGGGGCCATGCAGGAGCAAATCACTCACTGGAGATCGAAGCAGGCACAGTAAGGTCATGGGTGGGGAGAGCGGAAGGAGGAGCTGAATCTGAATCTGCCCACAACCCAACAATTGTATGCAGAAATCGACCCAAACCCACCCAATCCGCGGGTCCCACAGGTATCGGGTCACTACTATGTAGGGTCAGTACCTTGTTGAATATTGCCAGAATAGCTAGTGAGTGAATAATTATTTCAAGAGTTTCCCCAAAAGACATGACAATCAATGTTCCCTCCTTCCTTCACAGCCATGTGCGCAAAAAGATTCTATTGTGACAGGTGTTGTTTAACAAGGGGCCAAAGGCTAGACTAATGTTTTATAATGTTTTTAAGCAGAATTTAAATGTATTTTAAATTGACATAATAGCAAACAATTAAGAATTAAACCCCTGAGCTAGCACTCCTAAATGAAAGCATCATTTTTACATGAAATGCAAGTTAATATTATGCAAACTGGGAACTGAGCTTCTGTATGTGCTGGAAACTGCACTGTACTCTCTTAACCAGCAGGTGGAGCCCCAGATTTAATAGAATGCATTTGGTATTGGCTATATCCAATGGTCACCCTAGCCAGTGATTCTACTGAACCCATTACTGGAAATGAGTCTTTGCTCAGGAGTGAACCAGAGGCAGAGAGAGAGGCAGGAATTCTGTCCCCAGTTATCACTTAGAAAATTAAAACAAGCCCTACCATGCTCATCATTATCTGGCCACTGAGGGCGATATTCCTTCTTTGGATGAGAAACCCTTATCAGAGTAGACATGCCCGCTCACCTTTATATAAATAAATCAACATATGTGTACTGTATATATATATAATGATCCCTATGCTAATTAATCTGCATAAATCGAACATTTATAGAAAAACAGTGACTATAAACCACTCTAAAAAGTCGGTGGGGTTTATGGGTGGATTGAACAGTGTATGGTTGTAACTGGGCATGGCCATGATGTGGTCTACATAACTAAATTGTAATAAGACTGTGGGAAAACCCCTTCCAAACAGGTGCTGGGAGAGAGGGGGAACAGCAACACGTGAGACCTGAGAGAGAGGGAGAGCAGCAGGAAGTGAGAAATTAGAGAGAGAGGGGCATCAGGACTTAGGCCCGAGAGAGAGAGAGATAGAGAGAGAGAGAGAGAGAGAGAGAGAGAGAGAGAGAGAGAGGGAGAGCAGCAGAAAGTGAGAAATGTGAGAGGGAGGGGCATCAGGACGTTAGCCCTGAGAGAGAGAGAGAGAGAGAGAGAGAGAGAGAGAGAGAGAGCAGAAAGTGAAGCCGAGAGAGAGGGAGAGCAGCAGGAAGTGAGAAATGAGAGAGGGAGGGGCATCAGGATGTTAGGCGAGATTGAGAGAGAGAGAGAGAGAGAGAGAGAGAGAGAGAGAGAGAGAGAGAGAGAGAGAGAGAGAACAAGAAGTGAAGCCCGAGAGAGAGGGGAAGCAGCAGAAACTTAGGCCAGAGGGTGGGGGGCAGCAGGAAGTTAGGCCTGAGAGAGTGGGGGAGCAGCAACAAGTGAGACCTGACAGAGAGGAGGGAGCATCAGGAAGTTAGGCCTGAGAGAGAGGGGGAGCAGCAGGAAGTGAAGCCCGAGAGAGAGGGGGAGCAGAGGGAGGCCTGAGTGGGGAGGGGTCAGCAAAGAAAGGGGCCTCAGACCAATACACATGTCAAATAAATGGGGAACCCCCGTGGTAGCTAGGTGCACTATTGTCAGGGTGCAGAAGGAAAGGGAGTCCTTTGTGAGAGTGCTGAAGAAATATTCACTTTATCGGGCCCCCCAGCTGATCACATATGAAACAATGTGAAGTCTCTCCTGACTGGCAGACTATTTACAGAAGTGACTCATTGCTCATATTCTCCCTGCAAACAAACCTCTCAGCCTTGTGCTTGTGATTGAGAGAAATTCCCAGGCAGAGGAATTACAGGACAACCTGGAAGGAGGCTTGTCATTATATCATTATATATATATAGTTATATACACCTATACCCAGGTTTTCCTCCTCACTCACATACAGTATAAACATGTGAATTCATATGTGTTTAGAGAGTTATTAGAGAATATTTATAGAAACCCAAGGGTTAACTGATCTGGTACATTGGGGCATGCATAACATAATGTAGCTCAGGCAACATCAGTTAACCCTTGCATTTCTGTTGGAACACAAAAATCCACATTAACATTTGTACCTTTATTAACACTGGTTTCTGGGCCTCATACCACAGACGCCTAAATAAGTTGCTTGATTACCCCTTGTGTATATCAACTTCATTTATTGGTGCCAGAGGCCAACCCCTGTTACAATATATTTGTCTTGCCGGGATTTGTAAATATGTAAGCGAAGGTGAGAAATGTTCATAAATTATTTAAAGTTCAATTTGCATAGGGGGAGAAGCTGCTAATCTGGTAGTGCAAAGCTTCCCAGTAAAATCAATACATTCCCTAATTACCCACTTGCATTACTGGAAAAACCTGTATAGAGACTGTGCTGCAAATATCTGAGCTGAAAAGAGATTTAGTGTCACTAATTCATCTGTATGTTCTGCCCAAGCTGCAGGCTGAGCTATATAAGAAACTCTCTCATGTACTGTATTACAGGGGTTAATGTACCCCCTAGTTATACAGGGAACTCTGAGTATCACTCATGTATTATAAGGGATAATGTATCCCCCGCTGTAAATGATAAGGATATTAAAAGTCACTGAGGGGTTGTTCTGTGACCATATAAAGGCAAAAGGCTGCAGGCTGAGTTATAAAGGGAACTCTGAGTATCACTCATGTATTATAAGGGATAATGTACCCCCGACTGTAAATGATAAGGATATTAGAAGTCACTGAGGGGTTGTTCTGTGACCATATAAAGGCACAAGGCTGCAGGCTGAGTTATACAGGGAACTCTGAGGATCACTCATGTATTATAAGGGATAATGTACCCCCGACTGTAAATGATAAGGATATTAGAAGTCACTGAGGGGTTGTTCTGTGACCATATAAAGGCACAAAACTGCAGGGTGAGTTATACAGGGAACTCTGAGTATCACTCATGTATTAAAAGGGATAATGTACCCCCTACTGTAAATGATAAGGATATTAGAAGTCTCTCGGGTTCTGTGACCATATAAAGGCACCAGGCTACAGGCTGAGTTATACAGGGAACTCTGAGTATCACTCATGTATTATAAGGGATATTGTACCCCCTACTGTAAATGATAAGGATATTAGAAGTCACTGAGGGGTTGTTCTGTGACCATATAAAGGTACAAGGCTGCAGGCTGAGTTATAAAGGGAACTCTGAGTATCACTCATGTATTATAAGGGATAATGTACCCCCTACTGTAAATGATAAGGATATTAGAAGTCACTGAGGGGTTGTTCTGTGACCAAATAAAGGCACAAAACTGCAGGGTGAGTTATACAGGGAACTCTGAGTATCACTCATGTATTAAAAGGGATAATGTACCCCCTACTGTAAATGATAAGGATATTAGAAGTCTCTCGGGTTCTGTGACCATATAAAGGCACCAGGCTACAGGCTGAGTTATACAGGGAACTCTGAGTATCACTCATGTATTATAAGGGATATTGTACCCCCTACTGTAAATGATAAGGATATTAGAAATCACTGGGTGGTTGTTCTGTGACCATATAAGGACACAAGGCTGCAGGCTGAGTTATACAGGGAACTCTGAGTATCACTCATGTATTATAATGGATAATGTACCCCCTACTGTAAATGATAAGGATATTAGAAGTCACTGAGGGGTAGTTCTGTGACCATATAAAGGCACAAGGCTGCAGGCTGAGTTATACAGGGAACTCTGAGTATCACTCATGTATTATAATGGATAATGTACCCCCTACTGTAAATGATAAGGATATTAGAAGTCACTGAGGGGTTGTTCTGTGACCATATAAAGGCACAAGGCTGCAGGCTGAGTTATACAGGGAACTCTGAGGATCACTCATGTATTATAAGGGATAATGTACCCCCGACTGTAAATGATAAGGATATTAGAAGTCACTGAGGGGTTGTTCTGTGACCATATAAAGGCACAAAACTGCAGGGTGAGTTATACAGGGAACTCTGAGTATCACGCATGTATTATAAAGGATAATGTACCCCCTACTGTAAATGATAAGGATATTAGAAGTCTCTCGGGTTCTGTGACCATATAAAGGCACCAGGCTACAGGCTGAGTTATACAGGGAACTCTGAGTATCACTCATGTATTATAAGGGATATTGTACCCCCTACTGTAAATGATAAGGATATTAGAAGTCACTGAGGGGTTGTTCTGTGACCATATAAAGACACAAGGCTGCAGGCTGAGTTATACAGGGAACTCTGAGTATCACGCATGTATTATAAAGGATAATGTACCCCCTACTGTAAATGATAAGGATATTAGAAGTCACTGAGGGGTTGTTCTGTGACCATATAAAGGTACAAGGCTGCAGGCTGAGTTATAAAGGGAACTCTGAGTATCACTCATGTATTATAAGGGATAATGTACCCCCTACTGTAAATGATAAGGATATTAGAAGTCTCTCGGGTTCTGTGACCATATAAAGGCACCAGGCTACAGGCTGAGTTATACAGGGAACTCTGAGTATCACGCATGTATTATAAAGGATAATGTACCCCCTACTGTAAATGATAAGGATATTAGAAGTCACTGAGAGGTTGTTCTGTGACCATATAAAGGTACAAGGCTGCAGGCTGAGTTATAAAGGGAACTCTGAGTATCACTCATGTATTATAAGGGATAATGTACCCCCGACTGTAAATGATAAGGATATTAGAAGTCACTGAGGGGTTGTTCTGTGACCAAATAAAGGCACAAAACTGCAGGGTGAGTTATACAGGGAACTCTGAGTATCACTCATGTATTAAAAGGGATAATGTACCCCCTACTGTAAATGATAAGGATATTAGAAGTCTCTCGGGTTCTGTGACCATATAAAGGCACCAGGCTACAGGCTGAGTTATACAGGGAACTCTGAGTATCACTCATGTATTATAAGGGATATTGTACCCCCTACTGTAAATGATAAGGATATTAGAAATCACTGGGTGGTTGTTCTGTGACCATATAAGGACACAAGGCTGCAGGCTGAGTTATACAGGGAACTCTGAGTATCACTCATGTATTATAATGGATAATGTACCCCCTACTGTAAATGATAAGGATATTAGAAGTCACTGAGGGGTAGTTCTGTGACCATATAAAGGCACAAGGCTGCAGGCTGAGTTATACAGGGAACTCTGAGTATCACTCATGTATTATAATGGATAATGTACCCCCTACTGTAAATGATAAGGATATTAGAAGTCTCTGAGGGGTTCTGTGACCACAAGGATTGATTGATAGCACTAGACAGGTGCCTAATATAAGGTCTGTTCTGTGATTGTAATTAGACCCTGGCATATCAAGTAAACAGAGACCCAAAGAGGCCCAGTAAATAGTGACTGTCTTCATCATACAGCAGCTCTTCTGATATTTGTCAGAACCTACAGAGCCAATCTGAATCTGCCTAATATATAGTGTTTTATAGGGTTAATAGAGTTTAGTCTGACATGCGACTGTTGGACAAATAATAATCACATTTCCGCTCCAGACCTGGATGTCCTGACGAAGGAGTGAACATCTTGGCAAATATAATCTCAGTCTAATGTCAAGTCCAGGTATTTGTGTGGATGACCTGAAGATACTGAAGGAAAAGCAGAACTATAAACAACTGAAGAACCAGGGATTAGAAACTCTAGTTAATCTCACAATGTTACACAGGGAAGGCCTAATGTTGGGGTAATATATAAGCTGCTATTAAGATGAAAGCAAGGATAATGTATTCCTATACTTATTTGTAGGGCTGTTCTGTATCTGTTCTATTTATGAGGATATTTAGGTAAATATATTACAATTTATGATATATTTAATTAAACATTAAAGGGGCTCTTCACCTTTACACCAACTTTTAGTATGTTATAGAACGGCCAATTCTAAGCAACTTTTCAATTGGTTTTCATTATTTATTAGTTTTATAGTTATTTGCCTTTTCCTTCTGACTCTTTCCAGCTTTCAAATGGGGGTCACTGACCCCATCTAAAAACAAATGCTCTGTAAGGCTACACATGTATTATTATCGTTACTTTTTTAATACTCATCTTTCTATTCAGGCCTCTCCTGTTCATATTCCAGTTACCTATCCAAATCAATGCATGGTTGCTACAGTAATTTGGACCCTAGCAACTGGATTGTTTTAATAGGGAAGTGGAGAGCTGCTGAATAAAAAGCCAAATAACTTAAAAAATCACAAAAAATAAAAAAACAATTTGAAAATGGCCTCAGAATATCTCTCTACACTGTACTTAAAGTTAATTTAAAGGTGAACAACCCTTTTAAGGGACGGAGAATTATACTGATCAGTAAACACCAATCTTAACTGTCAGAAAAGAACAGTAGCAATTACTAAAAGCTCAGGTCAGAGTGTTCCTGTTCCTCCTGATTCTGCACTGACTGGGTCACTAAACAATGCAGGCGGGGAGCCCAATCTCTGAACTGGATCACTCTTAATTCAACTTATAATTGAACCACTCAATGGCTTTAACTGTTTGGATTCTGAACATGACGTTTAATCACTAAGCTGACATTTAGTGCTGCATTGCTCAGTTGGGCTGGGCCAACATATTGGGGTACCCAAGGCAAATCCTGGGCCTCACTCTGATCCTCACTGCTGATCCAATGTGCTCATGGCCTGAGTTAGAGGAGGCAAAAGAGGGAGGTACCTAGGGTCCTAGAACCCCCCTTGCACTCTAGATACCTGCTCTTCTGCCGACCCCTAGTTCTGGTCCTGGTATTGCCAGTAGATACTAAATTACAGTCAGTTATAATGGAGCTATAACCAAATCTAACTGCTGATTAGTTTCTCTTTGCAAGTTTTCTTTTCTGTCTTGAAGATGTCTTATGGGGGATTTGACATTTCAAATTGGCCATATGAGGCAATACGGTTCTGAATTAAGAATACAGTCATATGAAAAAGTTTGGGAACCCCTCTCAGTTGCATAATGATTTACTCCACTTTCAACAAAAAAAGATACCAGTGGTATATCTTTCATTTCCCAGGAACATCTGAGTACTGGGGTGTTTTCTGAACAAAGATTTTTAGTGAAGCAAATGTGAAAAACTGACTGTGCAAAAATGTCGATACCCTTGTTATTTTGCTAATTTGAATGCATATAAATGTTCAATACTGATTACTGGCAACACCAAATTGGTTGGATTAAGCCTTGAACTTCATAGGCAGGTGTGTCCAATCATGAGAAAAGGTATTTAAGGTGACCAATTGCAAGTTGTGCTTCTGTTTGACTCTCCCCTGAAGAGTGACAGCATGGGATCCTCAAAACAACTCTCAAAAGATCTGAAAACAAAGATTATTCAGTATCATGGTTTAGGGGAAGGCTACAAAAAGCTTCTCAGAGGTTTAAACTGTCAGTTTCAATTGTAAGGAATGTAATCAGGAAATGGAAGGCCACAGGCACAGTTGCTGTAAAACCCAGGTCTGGCAGGCCAAGAAAAATACAGGAGCGGCATATGCGGAGGATTGTGAGAATAGTTACAGACAACCCAAAGATCACCTCCAAAGACCTGCAACCTCACAAACAGAGTCGCTTGTTGTATGCAAAAGCTCATTTAGACAAGCCACTGTCATTTTGGAACAAAGTGCCTAGGACTGATAAGACAAAAATTGAGTTGTTTGGTCTTTGCGTGGCGCAAGAAGAACACGGCATTCCAAGAAAAACACCTGCTACCGACTGTCACATTTGGTGGAGGTCCCATCATGCTGTGGGGCTGTGGGGCTAGTTCAGAAACTACTGGGGCCCTTGTTAAAGTCGAGGGTCGGATAAATTCAACCCAATATCAACAAATTCTTCAGGATAATGTTCAAGCATCAGTCACAAAGTTGAAGTTCCGCTGCAGGGGTTGGATATTCCAACAAGACAATGACCCTAAACACACTTGGAAATCTACAAAGACATTTATGCAGAGGGACAAGTACAATATTCTGGAGTCCCCCGACTTGAATATCAGGGAAAATCTATGGGATGATTTGAAACAGACTGTCCATGCTCAGCAGCCATCAAATTTAACTGAACTGGAGAGATTTTGTATGGACCAATGGTCAAAAATAGCCACATCCCGAATCCAGACACTCATCAAAGGCTATAGGAGGCGTCTAGAGGCTGTTACATTTGCAAAGTATTGATGTAATATCTCTGTTGGGGTGCCCAAATTAATGCACCTGTCTAATTTTGTTATGATGCATATTTTCTGTTAATCCAATAAACTTTATGTCACTGCTGAAACACTACTGTTTCCATAGGGCATGTTATATATTAAAAGGAAGTTGCTACATTGAAAGCTCAGCCAAAACAAAACTCCAAAGAATTAAGAGGGGTTCCCAAACTTTTGCATATGACTGTATGTTGCCATGCAGCTGGCACAAATGAGTAGCCTCACTACAGGACTGCAGCAGCACACACAGCCTGGGGAGTGTTGGCACAAATATCTAGATTTATTAACAACAAAATATAAAATAATTCATCAGTAGGAAATGCTGGATTATAGAAATCTCCTGGCACCTGTGGTTGTCGGTGTTTGGGAGTGACAAGGAGTGACAAGGAGTTGGGTGGAGACTAAATGAATCACCTAGAGGCCATGTGACTATACCTCTGCACAGGTACAGAATTATGGGTAATTAATGGGTAAGGACCAGCAGTTCAGCCAGATGTGCCTTTATGTAATACCAGGAAAGTTACAGGTGGAATGTGTCCCGAGGTGCGGCCCAGTTTAATGTCAAGTTTTTATTTCCCTGTTGGCTCACAAGAATCATTTGCAATTTTATTTTGAAAATATATAATATTTCAAATTATTTTGAAATATTTTCGAATATTACTTAGTTTCAAATATTTTGCTGTGGGACACAATAACTTTAGGGTTCAGCCCCAGTGCAGGGGATCTAGGAATTAGCATTCCAGGTGAGTAAATAGACCTCCAATCTGCCTTCACTTCTAGAGGCTCCTGACTGGTTTCCCCTGTAATAATGAATATGATTTGATTTATGTGCAACTTACACGTCTGATACAGGCACCAAAGAGAATTCTGTTCTTTTCCCTTGTGTTATAATGAGGGAATAAAGATGGCCACACGCAGAGAGGTCCATTCATTTTTTGAGTTTGATTTAAAGGGATGGTTCACCTTCAAACAACTAGTTGGTTTTAGACAGATCACCAGAAATAACAACTTTTTCCAATTACTTACTTTATATTTTCTATCTGTCACCGTTTTTCTAATATTTCACCTTCTAAAGCAGCTCTTGGAGGGGGGTCGCCGACCCTGTAAACTGATCTAAATTGATACATTTAGTTCATACATTTCTTATTTGAATAAGAGACTGGAATATGAATAGGAGAGGCCTGAATAGAAAGATGAGTAATAAAAAGTAACAATAACAATAACTGTGTAGCCTTACAGAGCATTTGTTTTTCAGATGGGGCCAGTGACCCCCATTTGAATGCTGGAAAGAGTCAGAACTGGAAGGAAAATAATTTAAACACTATAAAAAACAAATAATGAAGGCAAATTGAAAAGTTACTTAGTCGTTCCATGAGATACTGGGGGACAGATTTATAAAGGGTCGAATTGCGAAGTAGTGGGAGTTTTTTGAACCCCCATAACGTCGAAATTCGAATGAAAAAAGACCAATCGAAATTTATCAAAAAATCTAAGTTTTTTTTTCGGGTTCAAAATTTGAATCATACATATTGAAGTAACCACGCATTCAATCAAATTCGATTCAAAGTTTTTCCAAAATAAAAAAACTTTGATTCCAAATAGTTTCTAGGCGGTCCCCCGTAGGCTAAAACAGCAATTCGGAAGTATTTCGATGGTGAATGGTCGAAGTCAAATTTTTAAAGAAACAGTACACAAAAATTAGCTAGAAATTCGAATTTTTTTCATTTAAATTTTCACTTTGAATGGACTGCCCCTTAATGTTAACTCAAAGGTGAACCACCAATTTTAATAGGATTTTTGCACCCAGGCTGTGGGCACAGCGGGGCCATTTAGAGTAGAGTCCAATGTAGAGACCAATGAATGAACCAAATGACACAGGACTTTGCGACACAAGACTTTCACACCTGCCTGATCTGCAAACAAATATCAGTGAGGTCTGCGACCCTATACACATACAGCCATATCAAGTGTATGAAGCAAAAGATACTCTGATAAATGTATTAAAGCTGATAAAAGGGAACCCTGCAGAACTCAGTAACTCTAAACAGAAACTCCAGTGGCTGCAAATTAACATTGGTAATTACACTGCTCTTCACTGCAAAACCAATAATAGAATGGGAGGTAACAAATTCTCATTAAAAAGCTCATTTACATGAATTCCAGTAATTGCACTGTAACTGCATCACAAGGAGAAATCTGTACATATAGAGATCATATCCGTCCCTGGATCCAGATGAAGTGCTCTCAGCTCAGGTAACGTTATCATTGTGCAGATATTCCTACATTAGACTGTATTAGGTGCATTGTATGATATTCAGCTAATGTTTTTGTTTTTGGCCATGGCAATGGCAGTTTAAAGGGGTTGTTCGCCTTTAAATTAACTGTTAGTATGATGTAGTGAGTGATATTCTGAGACAATTTGCAATTTGCTTTCATTTTTTATTATTTGTGGTTTTTGAGTTATTTAGCTTTTTATTCAGCAGCTCTCCAGTTTGCAATTTCAGCCATTGGGTTGCTAAGGTCCAAATTACCCTAGCAACCATGCATTGATTTGAATAAGAGACTGGAATATGAAGAGAAGAGAGGCCTGAATAGAAAGAGGAGTAATAAAAAGTAGCAATAACAATACATGTGAAGCCTTACAGAGCATTTGTTTTTTGAATGGGGTCAGTGGCCTCCATTTGAAAGCAGGAGAGCCAGAAGAAGAAGGCAAATAATTTAAAAAAAAACCTGTAAAAAAAAAAATAAACAATGAAGACCAATTAAAAAGTTGCTTAGAATGGGCCATTATATAACATACCAAAAGGGTTTGTTCACCTTTGAGTAAACTTTTAGTATGATGTAGAGAGTGAGAAAATGTGCTATTGGTTTTCATTTTTCATCATTTTTGTGGTATTTTGAGTTATTTAGCTTTTTATTCAGCAGCTCTCCAGTTGTAATTTCAGCCATCTGGTTGCTAGGGTCCAAATTCCCCTAGCAACCATGCATTAATTTGAATAAGAGACTGGAATATGAATAGGAGAGGCCTGAATAGAAAGATCAGTAATAAAAAATAACAATACATTTGTAGCCTTACAGAGCATTTGTTTTTAGACGGGGTCAGCGATCCCCATTTGAAAGCTGGAAAGAGTCTGAAGAAGGCGAGAAATAATTAAAAAATGATAAAAAAATAAATAATGAAGGCCAGTTGAAAAGTTGATTAGAATTGGCATAGTAAAAGTTAACTTAAAGGAACAGTAACAACAAAAAATTTAAGTGTTTTAAAATAATGAGAATATAATGTAGTTTTTCAGTTCAGTTGTTTTCAGATTGTTTCCCAGAAATAAAGACTTTTTTTCAATTACTTTCTATTGTTTAATTTTTACTGTTATTCCAAAATCTAAGTTTAACGTTAAATGCTCCTGTCTGGCAGCTCAGTAATTCAGGAGCAGACTCTGAACTGTTACAATTTTGCAACATTTAGTTGATCCATTTCTCAGCAGCATATCTGGAGTATTAGTAACTATTGTATCAAGTCTAACAGCTGCCTGTAATGAAACCCAGAGATTCTGCTCAGTAGGGACAAAGATAAGAAATGTATCAACTAAATGCATCAATTTAGAAATGTTTCCAGGGTCGGCGACCCCCGTTCCCAGAGCTGCTTTAGAAGGTGAAAAATGACACTTTACACGTCAATAATAGAAAAACGGTGACACATAGAAAATAGAAAGTAATTGGAAAAAGTCGTTATTTCTGGTGATCTATCTGAAACCAACTAGTTGTTTGAAGGTGAACAACCCCTGTTAAAACACTTTCATGTTTTATGTTACTGTTCCTTTAAGGGTGAACCTTTAAAAAAACTTTTAAAATTTGAAATATTTGATATACTCTTCTATTGCATATTATCCTGAGCATTGGCATAGCTAAAATCAGAAAGCACCCCCTATGGGAGTAGTAACACACAAACACACAGTTGCATTCATATTATCAATGCTCTGTAAATTATGCTTATTCCTCTGCCTGGTATTATTGTATTTATTCATATATCTGGGTAAATTTACTTTAGTGCAAACAGCCAGGATTCCAACGATGGGGAAAATGCATAGGAAACCTCTAGTGGGCAGGTTGTTATTAATCCATCTCCCAACAGCCTCCACCAATCTAACCAAAGACACGGTCACCCTACCCCTGCTTCTATGATTATTGTGCAGAATTTAGAGTATGTTATAGATTGGCTCATTCTAAGCATCTTTTCAATTGGTCTTCATTATTTATTTTGTATAGTTTTTTTTTTTTTTTATGTATTTGCCTTCTTCTTCTGACTCTTTCCAGCTTCCAAATGGGTGGCACTGATCCCATCGAAAAAAAAAAAAATGCTCTGTAAGGCTACAAATGTATTGCTAATTTTTATTACTCATACTTTCTTTAAATGAAGGCATGGTTGCTAGGGTGATTAGGACCCTAGCAACCAAAAATTGCAAACTGGAGAGCTGCTGAATAAAAAGCTAAATAACTCAAAAAACACAGATAATAAAAAAATGAAAACCAACTGCAAATTGTCTCAGAATATTACGCTCTACATCATACTAACAGTTATATCATAGGTGAACAACCCCTTTAAAAAGACAGATACAGCGAAAAATATCCATAGAAGCTGTGATTGAATGTGATAAGAATATTGGTTTCGGTGCTTCTTTGGCATCTTTTATATATACAAATCCAGATTTTGTCAGATTTATCTGCTATCAAAGGATGACAAATAATAACATATCTGCCATGCTCAGCTCTAATGATATAGATTATTCTCCGTCAGAAGGTAAATATGGACTTATGTTATAAATGACTAAATCTGTTCCAGGTACATATCAAGAATGGCATTCTGGGTCACCTGCTTACTGATCCATCTGTTAATACTGAGCCAGACAAATCCAACATCAGGTATGGGATCACTGGATTAATACACAGGAGCTTTACATATAGAGCAACTTTATCCATAGATTTACCCTTTGATGATGTGAGCAATAAATAGAAGACAGCTTTGCCTTATCTTTCTATATATGTAAGATAAAACATACAGCACTCAACAGGACTTTTAGAATAAAGAAAATGATTTTATTGTTAGCCCAACATGTTGGTCACCACTTATAATATATGAGTGATACTCAGAGTTCCCTGTATAACTTAGCCTGCAGCCTTGTGCCTTTATATGGTCACAGAACAACCCCTCAGTGACTTCTAATATCCTTATCATTTACAGTAGGGGGTACATTTTCCCTTATAATACATGAGTGATACTCAGAGTTCCCTGTATAACTCAGCCTGCAGCCTTGTGCCTTTATATGGTCACAGAACAACCCCTCAGTGACTTCTAATATCCTTATCATTTACAGTAGGGGGCACATTATCCCTTATAATACATGAGTGATACTCAGAGTTCCCTGTATAACTCAGCCTGCAGCCTTGTGCCTTTATATGGTCACAGAACAACCCCTCAGTGACTTCTAATATCCTTATCATTTACAGTAGGGGGCACATTATCCCTTATAATACATGAGTGATACTCAGAGTTCCCTGTATAACTCAGCCTGCAGCCTTGTGCCTTTATATGGTCACAGAACAACCCCTCAGTGACTTCTAATATCCTTATCATTTACAGTAGGGGGTACATTATCCCTTATAATACATGAGTGATACTCAGAGTTCCCTGTATAACTCAGCCTGCAGCCTTGTGCCTTTATATGGTCACAGAACCCTCAGTGACTTCTAATATCCTTATCATTTACAGTAGGGGGTACATTATCCCTTATAATACATGAGTGATACTCAGAGTTCCCTTTATAACTCAGCCTGCAGCCTTGTGTCTTTATATGGTCACAGAACAACTCCTCAGTGACTTCTAATATCCTTATCATTTACAGTAGGGGGTACATTATCCCTTATAATACATGAGTGATACTCAGAGTTCCCTGTATAACTCAGCCTGCAGCCTTGTGCCTTTATATGGTCACAGAACAACCCCTCAGTGACTTCTAATATCCTTATCATTTACAATAGGGGGTACATTATCTCTTATAATACATCAGTGATACTCAGAGTTCCCTGTATAACTCAGCCTACAGCCTTGTGCCTTTATATGGTCACAGAACAACCCCTCAGTGACTTCTAATATCCTTATCATTTACAGTAGGGGGTACATTATCCCTTATAATACATGAGTGATACTCAGAGTTCCCTGTATAACTCAGCCTGCAGCCTTGTGCCTTTATATGGTCACAGAACAACCCCTCAGTGACTTCTAATATCCTTATCATTTACAGTAGGGGGTACATTATCCCTTATAATACATGAGTGATACTCAGAGTTCCCTGTATAACTCAGCCTGCAGCCTTGTGCCTTTATATGGTCACAGAACAACCCCTCAGTGACTTATAATATCCTTATCATTTACAGTAGGGGGTACATTATTCCTTATAATACATGAGTGATACTCAGTTCCCTGTATAACTCAGCCTGCAGCCTTGTGCCTTTATATGGTCACAGAACACACTGGCATGCTGTTGAATTCAAGTTGTCCTAGAAGATGAACCATTTAATTGTTAGTCCTGCAGTGCTGCCTCATTTCCAAAATTGTTTCTTATATTAAAGTTATTTTACAGAGCACCTACTGCAAACTTACTTCTACTAGTCACCTACTAGTCCTCCTACTATACATCTTCCAGAACTGTGTCTCTAGATTCTTGGTTTCTTGGGTTAAATATGACTTACAAGTTACCCTTGAAAAGACCGGTTGTGACAGGATACCTTTCATATAACTTTGGAGAAGATATTGGTGGTGCAATGCAAGAAGATGTTGGTATTCAGAACTTTACTTGCTTGTTTGTTTCTTTTTTTGCAGCTCAAGACAGTGGAACCAATGATGCTCCTCCAGGTAACAACTGCCTGAATAATTCAACCAAACCAAAGCTTCCAAAACTTAGACCACATTTCACACTCTAACCTACTGTAGTTGGCTTTTGCCCCCAAAACAACTGAAAACAACAATATGTAGTTGAGATCAGCTGTATGAAAGGAACTTCTTCACCTATAGAAGAAGCATACAGTCATTATTAACTGCCAATATAATGAATTAAGTAATAACAGATGTATCTTCTGATGCATAAAAGTGTTCTGATGTTGCTCTTCTCAGGAAAGAGATAATCTCTTTCCTGAGCAGAGCAACATCAGAACACTTCTCTGTTTTCCTTCTAAAAATAAATTTTTTGATTGTTGTTAGAAAATTCATTATATTGGCAGTTAGTAAATAATTAAATACCTCTGAAACTGAAACAAAATTAATGGAAATTGCAAAAGTGCTTACAAAGTGTCATGAGCAATTTTACTGTGTTTTTAAGGTTTATTTGTCCTTTTGTTTCTGGGTCATAAATCCTGTAGTTAAAAGGGATATATAGTCTGCCAGAAACATCTAAGAATGTTGGTGTCCTAGTGCCATAGCCTTACCCATCTGGAAGAGAGACCTATTAAACCACTAATGAGGGGAAGCAAGCACCAACCAAGCTTATCCATAAAGGGGAAATACACACAATCTCTTTTTGGGGTGTTCCTCTTTCCCTCAAGTCACTCTATGACCATTACTCTAAATTCAATACCTACTAAGGAAGTCATGTTGAAAGTCACAAGGGAACAGCGTCTTGTTAGGGGATCTGTGCAAAGAATAATCCAGTTGTATCCCAAATGTACCAGTCAGTGTTGAGATGTTGATCAGCAGATGCACCACTTCTACTGCCCTACTCCATAATGTTCCACTACCTATTAGGGATGCACTGAATCCAGGATTCGGTTTCCGGCTAGGATTTGGCCTTTTCAGCAGGATTCGATCGTATCTTCGTGCCTGGCCTAACTCAATCCAAATCCTAATTTGCATACGCAAATTAGGGGCGGGAAGAGAAATCATATAACTTTTTGTCACAAAACAAGGAAGTAAAAACATTTTTTCCACTTTTTCCCCTTCCTGTTCCTAATAGTATTTGGCTTCCATTCGGTTTTAAGCCAAATCTTTCATGAAGGATTCAGGGATTTTGCCAAATCCCAAATAGTGGATTCGGTGCATCCCTACTATCTACCCCTTCTGGCCCCCTTTTAACTCTGTAAGGACCAGTGGGCTGGTGAGCTTGTTAGAGCACAGGGAAGGAGAATCATGCTCCTCTCCATAATAACTCCTCTAGCTCCTCCCATTGATTGATCAACAGATTTATTTCTAATAAAGTTGCATGGCCATAGGCATTATCTGCGAGAGGATACGTTATATTAGCAAGGACTCTAAAATGACCAAACTGCTACTATTTAAGCATGCAAAACCTGAACAATCTTCAATAATTATCCAATTTTTTGTTTTAATGAGGTTTTTACTTTTTAATTTGCAAATTAAAGAATCCCATTACTTTTAGCCCACTTTGCACTAACTTTTTTTGCTGCTCTGTGGACAATATGTTTAGGGTAGCCACCTTTCCCCATTCCTCCTTTCCGAGGTGATGCCGTGAAGGAGGGGTGATAATGTTATGGGGCAGGTTGATGAAATTGTGGGGCGGGTATTGACGTGTCGATCGCCATGTCAATCAAGAAGAATCTTGTCCAGTTTATCTAATTTGGAAAACAGTGCAGGCAGTTTTGCCCCAGGCAGCTAGGGTTGCCACCTGTCTGGTTTTGACACGGACAGCCCGGTTTTCTGTTTGGGTCAAAAATGGCTGCCCAGTTTTCCAGATTAGGAAAACTGGGCAGGATTTGATGCGATGTTCAGGCAATCGCTGATCATCTCGTCATAGCCCCACCGCTGATGTCATGCCCCCACAACATCATGGCCCCACCCCACTACATCACTGCCCCGCCCCCTGCTGCATCACGGCCCCGCCTCCCCCTGGAGTTCATCGAATGGCAAACCTACAAGCAGCCCTTCTGAAAACTGGGCTAATCATGTCAAAACTGGACAGGTGGTAACCCTATGTATATTCCTTCCATGTTTATATTGCACATTATAAGTGACCGATAACAAATGATTTTATTATATTTTTCAGAAATTAAATGCCCCCCTAATATGATCTTCCGGGGGTGCAAACGCAGCTGCTTCAGTACGTGTGACAATCTCAACCGCACCAGTGAGAACTGCTACGAGCCGTGCACCTTAGATTGCGACTGCATGGACGGATTTGTCTTCCAATCTGCCGAATCCAGTGTTTGCGTTGAGGTGTCCGCCTGCAAGTTTTCTTGTCCCGCAAACATGCGTTTCGACCCCTGTTTGAAAATCAATCGGCGTACCTGCGCCATGCTAAACACCGCCCCCATCTTGTATCCATCTTGTATGCCGCGCTGTGTTTGTGATGAGGGATATGTTATTGCTGATGAAAGGGAGGAAAATCCTAAATGTATAAAAATAAGCGAGTGCTCAAAAATTTCAAGTGACTGAATCTGTAGTTACATTTGCCTGGCCCTCCTTCATTGCACAATCAATCAACAACCATATCCTAACAAACAAAGGACTAGTGTGTGGTTAGGGTTGGGGTATATATAGAGAATAATGTACCCCCTATTGTAAAATATAAGGATATTATAAGTCACCTAGGAGTTCCACGACCAGATAAAAGCATAAGGACTTCTAATATCCTCATATATTTCTACAGGGGGAACTTTATTTATTATACAGTAATACACAAGTTTAAGTCACAGGACAGAAATGACATCACTAAGCTCCGATTATAACTGATGACATCTCTAAGCACCATTTATAAAGATATAAATTACAGGATATTCATGGCTCTAGTGTATTTTCAGCTACAATAAGCTATGGGCGAATTTCTCCCGTTTTGATTCCGCTAAAAATTTGCGAATTTCTCTCAAAATTCACAAAATGGTGAAAAATTCGCAAAAAGCCGGGAAATCGGAAAGAGAACGAAAAACCGTGAAATTCGAACGTTTTCACAGAAAAAAATTGTAATTCAAACGTTTTTACAAAAAAATCGTGAAATTCAAACGTTTTCACTAAAAAATCATGAAATTTGAATGTTTTCACAAAAAAATCACGTAATTCGCGAACAATTTGTGAAAATCGGAAATTGACGCCGACTAATTTTCAGCCGCAAATTTTCACGGGAGATTTGCAAATTTATTCGCCGGCGGCAAAATACGCCACAAATTCGTGCCAGGCAAATATTTTCGCCCATCACTAGTTACAATTATTACATATTTATCTAGTCAACCACTTATATCCTTTTATCCTAACTTGGGAAATCTGTAGTAGAGTTTTTATCTCACTCTAGGGATATTTTTATTATGGGATGGGAATTATTGGGGAAGGGCTAATGGATTACTGTTTGTATTAATTTCCCTGTTCTTAACCAATTGCATGTTTTGGATTTTCATAATAAAATGGGAATTATAGGTGGACTTTGTTCTTGTGATGCTTTTCTAGAAATGTGTAAAGTTTCCTGGGTTTTTAGTAGGACACTCTTCCTTTCATTGTTTAAAATATCAGAAAGGTAAAGGCCGTGGTGTTTCCTAAATATTATTATTAATATTAACATGTATTTATTTAGCACCAACATATTTTGCAGCGCTGTAAAGTTAATGGGGCAAATTCACTAAGGCGCGAAGCGCAGAACGCTAGCGTTTCTTCGCTAGCGTTCGGCATTTTCGCTACTGCGCAAACTCACTAACGAACGCTGGCGTAGTTTCGCTAGTGTTACTTCGCAACCTTACGCCAGGCGAATTTTCGCTAGCGACGAAACTACGCAAATTCACTAACTTGCGCAGTGTAGCGAACGCTACCTTTTACGCTAGACTTCCTTCGCCACCTCAGACCTGGCGAAGCGCAATAGAGTAGATAGGGATTGTTTCAAAAAAAGTCAAAATTTGTTCTAAGTCCCAAAAAACGCTGGCGTGTTTTCTACATGATGGGTGAAAGGCTGAAAAAGATCGAAATTTTTTTGGGGCTCCCCTTCCTCCCCCCTACTTTTCCTGACTCATGGCAACTTACCTAGACAGTGGGCACATGTGTAGGGCAAAATAACATTTTTATTTGCAGATTTGAAGGTTTTCTAGGCATTTGTAGTGCAGATACGTGTTCCTCCATTGAAATTTGAATTTTGCGCCGTATGCAAATTAGCGAATCAACGCTAGCACAACTTCGCAAACTTACGCTACCCCTGTGCGCAACTTCGCATTTTAGTGAATTTGCGGAGCGCTGGCGAAAATTTGCCTGGCGAAGTGCGGCGAAGTGCGGCGAAGAGCGGCGAAGTTGCGCCTGGCGCAACTTCGATTCTTAGTGAATTTGCCCCAATGTGTTTATACAACTAAATCACATGAAATACAGTTTACTGTATGTTGTGCAAGAACTCATTTCCTCATTACGTCTCTCATGGATTGGAATTAAAAGGAATACTGTCATGGGAAAAAAATGTTTTCCAAAATGAATCAGTTAATAGTGCTGCTCCAGCAGAATTCTGCACTGAAATCCATTTCTCAAAAGAGCAAACAGATTTTTTTATATTCAATTTTGAAATCTGACATGGGGCTAGACATTTTGTCAATTTCCCAGCTGCCCCCGGTCATGTGACTTGTGCCTGCACTTTAGGAGAGAAATGCTTTCTGGCAGGCTGCTGTTTTTCCTTCTCAATGTAACTGAATGTGTCTCAGTGGGACATGGGATTTTACTATTGAGTGTTGTTCTTAGATCTACCAGGCAGCTGTTATCTTGTGTTAGGGAATTTTTTATTGAGAAAATATACATATTTACATTAAAATTCAGACTTCATACGGAACAAGTCACAAGAATATTACATGCATTACAGTGACACTTTAAGAAATATCATAACAAAAAGAATTGGCCCAAGAAAAATCCAAATGAACCCATAGATTCACATTCTCTTTCATGCGGTTCACCTCCTTAAGTTTAATAAACAAAATTTCACTGAGAATTTTCCTGACAGTTGTATCTATGGTGTCACTCTCATTCCCCAGAGACTTCCTACAGCGCATCAGCCATAAATGATATCGCACAGCAGAAAACACAATAAACAGAGTCTCACTATTGTACGAGTGTCTCTTACTCACTATCCCATAGGCTCTTTCACTATAATTATTGGCACATCTCCTATAGATTCCCAGGACTCCCAGCACCTGCCTATATAACTCTCCAGAAATGGGGCAATCAACCAGAAAGTGCTCTGAGGTTTCCTCAACTGCGCACCCCCAGGGGCACTCCCTGCTGTGTTATCTTGTGTTAGGGAGCTGCTATCTGGTTACCTTCCCATTGTTCTTTTGTTTGGCTGCTGGGGGGGGAAGGGAGGGGGGTGATATCACTCCAACTTGCAGTACAGCAGTAAAGAGTGATTGAAGTTTATCAGAGCACAAGTCACATGACTTGGGGCAGCTGGGAAATTGACAATATGTCTAGCCCCATGTCAGATTTCAAAATTGAATATAAAAAAATCTGTTTGCTCTTTTGAGAAATGGATTTCAGTGCAGAATTCTGCTGGAGCAGCTCTATTAACTGATTCATTTTGAAATTTAAGATTCTAAATGTCCCTGGTGCAGGTATAGCTCCAATGCCTTGTCTTCAACAGTTACACCTCTGCCTTCCTTATAACTTCATTTTGTAGGTCACTGAGCCACCAAAAAATGCCCAATTCAGTGACAGTTTATGTGGTGCAAGAACTCGTTTCGTCATCACGTCTCTCATGTACATTTATATAATTAGTGGTACACATTGCTGGTATGGTACGACTTTAAATACACGTCGAGACCTACTGAAGCTTCACCTGCCACAGAGATTCTACCTTTCTTATGATAAACAAGTTAGGAGGACTCATTCATGAAGGAGTAGGTGCAAGTGCAATAGTGTTTAAAGGGGAAGTAAAGTCTAAGATAGAATAAGGCTAGAAAAGTTGTATTTTGTATACTAAACATAAACATGAACTTACTGCACCACAAGCCTAATCAAACAAATGATTTATGCTTTCAAAGTTGGCTACAGGGGGTCACCATCTTGTAACTTTGTTATACATCTTTGCCTGACCCTGACCCTGCACATGCTCAGTGTGGTCTGGGCTGCTTAGGGATCATCATAAATTATCAAAACGGAAACAAACAAAGCTGCTTGAGTTCTGCATGGCTGGGAAGTAAGGCGGGGGCTCCCCCTGCTGTTCATAAGTATGATTGTTTCCCTGCTCAGCAGTTAGGGACCGTCTGACAATTCCTATCCACAGCAGTAAATGAAGGGAGAATTTCACTGCATACAGTCAGGTTTCTTATAAAAACGGTACCCATTTTTTAATTAAAGTATATTGGAGATAGATTTCTTTTTCATTAAAGAAAGTAAAAATGGGATTTTATTTGTTTGCCTTTACATGTCCTTTTATGGCCTGGTAGTGGGGTTGTTGAGTGCCTCTCCATCCATACATCTACTGTACTAGGTAGGCACCTAAAGGAAGGGTTTCAACTGTTCGGCTTCCATTTCCCTCACAGAAATAAATATTTAGCATCCAGAAATCTGTCTGAATGTCAAAATGTCCTCAAAATGTGCTTGGACGGTGTCACGATAGGCACCCTAAATTCAGAACCAATGCTAGGCTCCCTGGTCTCGGCTCTTGCTTCTGCCTTTAACAGCCGCCTTTCACTTTGGTTGGAGGCCTCAGCAAGGTTTTAGGTGGAAGGTACAGTTCTAGGAGTAGACAAAGAGTAGTCAGACAAGAGGATAGTGTGTGGTGCTTGGACTAAGACATACTGTATTGTACCACTTTATTACAAAACAACAAGAAGAAAGAGGGGGTACATCAATGCAGAACAGTCAATATGTGGTTCTGGCAATGATCACGTGGGGTCTATAGTCAGGTGGACGACCCTCCAGCTATTAAACCTGCAATTTCTTGGTGGAGCAAAAGGTGCTCAGCTATGTAGTTGCATCTACAGGACCTCTACAGCCTCTCCAGATTGGGTCAACAACATATAAACCCATGTATGTGTCCAAAATAATGACCTGCCTAAGTGGGTGGGGATGAGCTACATATCTACTGGGTACATTTTAAAATCTCTTTTAGCTGGGACAGCATTAAATCAGTAATGTTGTTCTTGGCCGGGACAAGTTTGAACACTAAACTCGCACATGGAGGAAACAAGCAGAATGCAATCAAAGGCAGTAACATTTTAAGCACTTTCAACTTGATTATAACCTATATATAAGCCATTATCTGTCGCTATCAATGCCTCTTTTTGTTGGGAAATGAAATCAGATCAGGCCGTAACACTACCTACCTATTCTCTTCTGTGTTCCTATATATTAGACCCTGTCATAACTCACCACCCTGGTGGTCCAGTGGGAGGGGGTCTGTAGGGCCGCCTGCAGCATCCACGGCGGGGACAGCCGCCACGTTGTTGGATGTTTCTGTGGTCTGCCCTGTAATTAGCCCGAAAATCTGACCATTTAGGGCAAAAATCTGAGAAATTCTAGCTTTTTGGGAGAAAGCCAGAAAAATCAATTAATTCAGGAAAAAACCCTGAAAAAGTTTTATCAAGTTTTTTCCCGAATTGATGAAATCAAGCTTTTTTAATTACAAATAAGGTAAAATCGGGAATGGCAGTTTGGGTTTTTTTTTAATAATGACATAAATGAGGATTTTAGTAAATAATCCCTTAAGTGTTTTTACATGTTTCTAGTTGAACTCTTCCACTACTTTAGCAAAGACTTAAGATGGCCATTCACAGGCAGATTTAAGATGCTAATATCGGTCCTTTAGATTAGGGATGCACCAAATCCAAGAGTCGCTTTGGGATTCAGCCAGGATTCGGCCTTTTTCAGCAGGATTCTGATTCGGCCGTATCCTTCTGCCAGGCTGAACCAAATCCGAATCCTCATATGCATATGCAAATTAGGGGTCGGAAATCATGTGACTTTTTGTCACGAAACAAGTAAGTAAAAAAATGTTTCCCATCCCTAATTTGCATATGCAATTTAGAATTAGGATTCGGATTTGGTATTCGGCTGAATCTTTAGTGAAGGATTCAGGTGTACAGCTCACCCAATCTTGCACTCTCAGAATCCTAAATCTTCCTATACACACGCCCACACAATATAAAGGTGGCCCCTCATACACTAACAATACATTTAGCCTTTTATTAAAGGGCCCTAGTGCCAAGTGCAGTTTCGCTCAGGTGAACGATCGTTAATCCGCAAATTCACCAAAGTGCGAATTTTACAGAACTTTAACCCTTTCGCCAGAGTTTCCTTCTCCACCTTAGTCCTGTTGAACGGATAAGATGAAACTCCATCCTCCTCAATCTTATGTCAGTGACATCATATCCTGTATCCTGAAAAGTTATAAAAATGGGGGAAAAAAACAGTTTTTTTCATATTTTAAAGCGGTATTGCCTTCCAAGATCTAACTATTAAAGCTTTTTGTGTTAACATTTTTTTTCCAACTATTTGAGGGACACGCCACATTTGCTTTAGGGTGGGCTCATGTCTAGGACATTAGAGGATCTCTTGTCTTTATTTTGCTTCCTTGGACATGTGTAATAATAAGTGGCCACTTAAAGCATTTGCACCAATATCTCTTATAAAGACACATATATATGACCTATATATACCCACCCTATTCAAATTGACCTAAGCGTAAGTGTACTAACAGAGTTTTACTAGGCAGAAACTAACATTATTGAATGTTCCCTATGAAATCTAGTGTTACCAATCCCTATTTCTGTAGGGAAATGAGAGCAGAGCAGACAGTAACCCTTCCAACACTTTCCTCTTGTCTCTATATATTAGGTACCTATCTAGTGTTACCAATCCCTATTTCTGTAGGGAAATGAGAGAGAGCAGACAGTAACCCTTCCAACACTTTCCTCTTGTCTCTATATATTAGGTACCTATCTAGTGCTACCAATCCCTATTTCTGTAGGGAAATGAGAGAGAGCAGACAGTAACCCTTCCAACACTTTCCTCTTGTCTCTATATATTAGGTACCTATCTAGTGTTACCAATCCCTATTTCTGTAAGGAAATGAGAACAGAGCAGACAGTAACCCTTCCAACACTTTCCTCTTGTCTCTATATATTAGGTACCTATCTAGTGTTACCAATCCCTATTTCTGTAGGGAAATGAGAGAGAGCAGACAGTAACCCTTCCAACACTTTCCTCTTGTCTCTATATATTAGGTACCTATCTAGTGTTAGAAGAATTTCACCGGCACACAGGAATTGTAGTAGCAGGGCAAGCCCTTGCAATTTTATTATGCAGTAGTGCAACGTTTCGGGGTCACGCCCCTTTGTCAAGCATGCTTGACAAAGGGGCGTGACCCCGAAACGTTGCACTACTGCATAATAAAATTGCAAGGGCTTGCCCTGCTACTACAATTCCTGTGTGCCGGTGAAATTCTTCTTACCCTTGTTGTGAGGCTGCCGATTCCTCTATCACTGGGCACCAGGATAAGAACCTTTGGGAGTGTGTGGTGTGCGGCTTCTCCATATTCTATTGGACCTATCTAGTGTTACCAATCCCTATTTCTGTAGGGAAATGAGAGAGAGCAGACAGTAACCCTTCCAACACTTTCCTCTTGTCTCTATATATTAGGTACCTATCTAGTGTTACCAATCCCTATTTCTGTAGGGAAATGAGAGAGAGCAGACAGTAACCCTTCCAACACTTTCCTCTTGTCTCTATATATTAGGTACCTATCTAGTGCTACCAATCCCTATTTCTGTAGGGAAATGAGAGCAGAGCAGACAGTAACCCTTCCAACACTTTCCTCTTGTCTCTATATATTAGGTACCTATCTAGTGTTACCAATCCCTATTTCTGTAGGGAAATGAGAGAGAGCAGACAGTAACCCTTCCAACACTTTCCTCTTGTCTCTATATATTAGGTACCTATCTAGTACTACCAATCCCTATTTCTGTAGGGAAATGAGAGAGAGCAGACAGTAACCCTTCCAACACTTTCCTCTTGTCTCTATATATTAGGTACCTATCTAGTGTTACCAATCCCTATTTCTGTAGGGAAATGAGAGAGAGCAGACAGTAACCCTTCCAACACTTTCCTCTTGTCTCTATATATTAGGTACCTATCTAGTGCTACCAATCCCTATTTCTGTAGGAAAATGAGAGCAGAGCAGACAGTAACCCTTCCAACACTTTCCTCTTGTCTCTATATATTAGGTACCTATCTAGTGTTACCAATCCCTATTTCTGTAGGGAAATGAGAGAGAGCAGACAGTAACCCTTCCAACACTTTCCTCTTGTCTCTATATATTAGGTACCTATTTAGTGTTACCAATCCCTATTTCTGTAGGGAAATGAGAGCAGACAGTAACCCTTCCAACACTTTCCTCTTGTCTCTATATATTAGGTACCTATCTAGTGCTATCAATCCCTATTTCTGTAGGGAAATGAGAGCAGAGCAGACAGTAACCCTTCCAACACTTTCCTCTTGTCTCTATATATTAGGTACCTATCTAGTGTTACCAATCCCTATTTCTGTAGGGAAATGAGAGAGAGCAGACAGTAACCCTTCCAACACTTTCCTCTTGTCTCTATATATTAGGTACCTATCTAGTGTTACCAATCCCTATTTCTGTAGGGAAATGAGAGAGAGCAGACAGTAACCATTCCAACACTTTCCTCTTGTCTCTCTCCCTTGATATTGACTGTAAATATCTTGTTAATATTCTGTTGTAAAGTTCTCAATAAAAACCACAAACCCTACATGTCTGGGACCTATCTAGTGTTGAGAATTCAGGGTTGGGTCGGCACATACAATAACCTCATGACAAGGCCATTTAGCATTCCAACATTTTAGCCATTCATAAATGGGACCCATTTATAACTGCCGTCCAACCCCGTTATTAATATGAGATATTACGGATATGCAGTTATTGCTGCTCAGCCTTCAGTTTCTCCTCCTTAATTTATGCAATAACTGTCTCAAAGTACTTAATGTTATACTTACAAGAAACCCATACCAAATATAAGCTGTCATTTAATTTATTAAATCTATTAAAGCTATTTATAAGGCCGCCCATTGACCTAGAAAATGCTTTTATAAGGGAGGCAGCGGCATCATTCTGAAGCAGAAGACTTTGCAGCGACAGGATCCAGCAGCAGCAGCAGGTACCACTTTATATACTCACCCAGACTAAATGTTAAATGTTTTCATTATTCTTTTAATTGTACTTGTTCTGTTTTTACATATTGAACTCTGCTGCTGCTTTATCCAAAGGCATTTAAGAAATTTAAGACAAATACACTGTAGAAACCTCCACCAAGTATAGTTTGAGTTTTCCCTCAACAATAACAGGGATACTGAACTCAGGGTCTTTTTGGCCAAATAAATCCTAAATCTGGCCATAGACATACTGATATGACTATTTGGGACAATAGAAAGGTGCCATGGTATGTTCAGTCTTGGCCCATCCTCTGCTGTTCTAATTATTCTTATTAACTCCTTTTCCTAATCTTTTTTTTTCTATCTTCAGGCAAAAGTTCATGATGGGCACCTGGCAAATGTCTTCTTCACTGAGTCTGCTTGTTATGGGTAAGTACATTCAATTCACACGGAATACATGTGACATACAGTGGTTATAGTGTGTATACATGGGGGTTCTTGAGAGATCAATTATTTGTTGATATATCACTTTTAAATTAACTTTTAGTATCATGTAGAGCAGTGGTCCCCATCCCCAACCAATAGCTTATGAGCAACATGTTGCCCACCAACCCCTTGGATGTTGCTCCCAGTGGCCTCCAAGCTGGTGCTTAATTTTGAATTCCTGGCTATTTTTGGTTACATAAAAAACCTACTACTCTCCTGTAGGCTACCAGTCCATATAGGGGCTACCAAATAGCCAATCAAAGCCCTTATTTGTCATCCCCAACCACATTTTCATGCTTGTGTTGCTCTCCAATTCTTTTTACATTTAGATTTGGCTCACGAGTAATACAGGTTGGGGCCTCCTGAGAGTGATATTCTGATTTAATATGCAATTGGTATTCATTTTTTATCATTTGTGGCTTTTGAGTTATTTAGCTTTTTATTCAGCAGCTCTCCAGTTTGTAATTTCAGCCATCTGGTTGCTAGGGTCCAAATTCCCCTAGCAACCATGCACTGATTTGAATAAGAGACTGGAATATGAATAGGAGAGGCGTGAATAAAAGTAATAAAAAAGTAGCAATAGCAAGATCGTTGTAGCCTTACAGAGCATCTGTTTTTTAGATAGGGTCAGTGAAGAAGAAGACAAATAATTAACAAACTATAAAAAAATAATGAAAAGTTACTTAACTGTAGCCATTCTATAACATACTAAAAGTTAACTTGAAGGTGAGCCACCGCTTTAATTATGTGTCTGATCATTGGCTTCATTTCTATTTTGTTTTTGTTTCTTCTAGTCATGCTATTTGGGGTTTTTGTCCAGAGTCAGCCTAAAGTCACACGTAAGTTTGTATCTTTTCTATAACTTGAACATGAAACATACAGGGGGCCATTTATAAAGACTGTACAAATCTGCACCTAGGCAGTAACCCATAGCAACCAATGACATTTTTGCTTTTATTGTTCAACCTGCAGTTGCCTATGAAAAGACAGTTATTGATCGGCTGCTTTGGATTGCTCTCATGCAAATTTGGTCTGTGTTTATAAGTTAGCCCCACAAGGAGTTGGCTATAAGTTTTTTTTTTGTTTTTTTTTGTTTCATTATGTCCTAAACCCTGATGCTCCACATTGTGGCCAGGAGTTAATGGACTTCACAGCAGAAGATTGATGGTATCTGTGTTTCATTGTAAGATACTAGAATATACAATGAATCTTATTGAATACTTAATAACATCTTGCGTGTCGGACTGGGCCAGCAGGACACGGGAAAAAACCCGGTGGGCACTGGCACAATCCCGATTAGTGATGGGCGAATTTGCGCCGTTTCACCGAAAAATTTGCGAATTTCGCGCGAAATTCGCGAAACGGCGAAAAATTAGTGAAACGGCGCCAGCGCCCGTTTTTGACGCCGGCAAATTTTTGCCGCGAACTTTCACGGGCGTTTCGCAAATTTATTCGCTGGCGGCGAAACGCGCAAATTCGCGCCTGGCGAATAAATTCGCCCATCACTAGTCCCGATCCTTACACGGAAGCCAGAAGTGGCTTTCAAATTCCCTGCCTGGCCCCCAGTGTGGCTAAATGAAAAATAAGGTAGTCACGGGGGCTGGGGTGATGTTGTGGGTCGGGGGGCCAGAAGGCACTTTGAGTCTGGGGTTAGGGGCCCGGGGGGTTGTGGGGGGCCCTGAGGCAGCAGCCCTGGGCTCCCCAGTCCGACTCTGACATCTTGCCATTCTACTAGAAAAGTGTAGGTTCATAAGTGCAAGAGTGGCAGTGGATGTGGTTGAGACAATGCACAGTACTACTTTGTGAATTTTATATGGCACAGGTAGTCACTAATTTAGCACTTAACAATGTTTATGCTACTTTTCATGCAAGCTAAATCATTTATTCCCAATAATGCCACACTATCAAAATGAGGCCAAAACGGAGAGCTAAAAAAACGGAGCCTCTATGCATTGCTGCCTGTGCTTGGCTTCATTGCATGCATCAGAAATACAAATGTAAAGTGTATGGGTTATGCCCGTGCTTGTTGTAAGCAATACCAGTGAACTTAATTTAAATTATATTATGGATAACCCATGCAATCTCATGGTAGATGAATCTCAATAACAGGGACGTTGATTGAATTCCCATGGACATCTGAGAGAGAAGCTTCATTGAGTTAGACACTCAAAAATATTTAGGTTACCCAGGAATATAAGCATCAAAGATACATTAGGCAGCTGTCTTCTACTGTTTAGTGGACCGATTATTGTTACAACTCATTCCCAAGGTCAACTCATGTAGGGTTTATATAACATGTATAAGATGTCTCCATTAGTTAAGGCAAATCCCACTTAGTAATGCCGAGTGTGTTATATAATTCTCTTCTAGCAGGCTCCTCTGTTCTCTGATTTAGTATGGGTGTATATAATTATATAATCCTATAAATTACTTGTTACAGGTTCCACCTACAGGTTCCTTCATTGTGTATGAATGTTTCCCATAGCGTCATTAAATCATAATGAAGGCGTAACGCCAACCAAACAACATTACTGAACCCCATTACTTATCCATCATGCTGAACATGTCACATGATTGAAATAACTCATGGTTCTAAATGGTCTTTTGTAGCTTCTAAATGGCCATGGATCATCTTAGAATATTCTATGGTTTTGTAAATGTCCTTGGAACTTTTAAATCATTCCTATTCAACATCAGGTAAATTCCATTTCCAATTTTTTGTCACCATTTGCAGGAAACCCATGTCCCTCCAACATGATTTATGGTTGTGTACGTACGTGTTACGGTAACTGTGACAGTCTGAACAGCACGATTGACGTCTGCAATAAAATGTGCAAGATAGGGTGCGACTGCAAAGAGGGCTTTGTCTTCAAAGGATCCAATGATTCCAAGACCTGTGTCCGTGTATCTGCCTGTAAAGTCTCCTGCCCTAAACTCATGAAATTTATACCCTGCTATAAAGAGCTGCGCAAGACCTGTAATACCATGAACAAACCATCAGTGCATTTAAATACCTGCACGCCCCGCTGTGTCTGCAATAAAGGCTACATTCTCTCCAATGAACGCATTCCACGTTGCATCAAAATTAGTGAATGCCCTAAAAAGCCTGTTAATTAATATATCACTATCAACTCCTTTCCTGCAAAGCATAAAATACATATGGTGTGTGTAATTTGGTGCCAATTAATTCAAAAATACAGATGATCTATTGCTTGAATTTCTCTTGCCTCCTTTCTCAATGAAACTACAAGTATATATAGGTCGTGTTTTGACTCCTTATATTATCAACTTTGCAATGATAGCTTTTCACTAGGGCAGTGGTTCCTAAACATTTGGGCTGGAGAAGTGGGATGGGAGCTCAGCCTAAGGGACAGCTAGAACTATGTTAAAACTGGGGTGATGATATATTTTCTGCTGATATTCTTCAAACAATGACTGAATGAATGATGCACCAAAATTCTCCTATGGCTGTTCCCATTTGATACGGTTAAGAAGGGCGCTGACCATAAGGTTGACCTGAAAGGGGAATCTGGCCACAAGTTGGACCTCCTTGAGTAGACAAAGTTCGTCAACTGTTGCTCTAGTTCTAATCTTTCTAAGATGACCAAGCTCCATGAAATGAGCTTTGTCACACAAAGATTGATTCAAGTTTTATGAATTTTTATATTGACATTGAGAATTGTACTATCCCACCCTAAATAATACAGTTGACAATTTCTTAGACATGGCCCATAGTTTAATGGAGACCTAAACCTTCCAAAAAAATTGTCCCACTGTGCTCCCTAGTTCTCTGAAGAAGTGGATAATTAACCAATGAGAATGATGAATGCTGAAGGCTTGCTTTAATGGTGGTTGATAATTTGTGATATATATATATATATATATGAATTCAAAACACTGGGGGGTGTTTCAGTCAGGGTCCCCTTCTGTAACTCATTAACAGTAGAGTAACATTTTTAGACTTCACTAGGCCCAGGGGAGAAAGGAAGACTCAGGAGATAGTTTGGACAGAATGGATATCTCAGTGCAGAACAATAGCAGTACATTTAATATGCAGTGCTCATGGCAGATATCAGGGGCTTAACTATAAAGGAAGCCGACCTTGTGGCTGCAAGGGGGCCCAGGAGGTATAGGAGGCCCAAGGAGGGCCAAATAAAGATAATTTTCAACATATATTAATAAAATAGGACAACCTCTGGATATGTTGGGGGCTCTAAAATTAATTTGCTGTGGGACCCAGCAACATCTAGATACGCCACTAGCAATTAGTGTAGCACTTTCCACAGAATCTGGGGCTCCTGAGGTTCTCAGTGGTGTTATGTAGTATTGAACCCTATGACTGCCACTTTTGAGGACCTATTCAACAGAAACGTATCCACACAATTTCTCTTCAGTAGATTATAGAGTTTCTCTATCTTTCATCTGCTACTATAGCCCTTCAGTGTAGGAGTCATATCTATAGTTGTAATTGATGGATCTCTCCTGCAATCATCCAAGATATTCCAGCAGGGCTCTGATCTGTCATACTGCTGCTAACCCTTTCATCCGGTTAATTTGGTCCCTGTGGAAATTATAATTCCAACCTGTTATGTTTTGGGTAGCTGAGGATGAGTAGAGTATACCAGTTATTAGCAGAGACTCATGCAGGCATAACACAACGGTAACTTTCACTTTCAAGCTGTACAGCAAGTCCTGTGTATGCACAGTACAAGTCCTGTGCACAGTGACACCCGCAGGCCATTTGTATAAACACCACATATTCCCCGTATAGTACGAAAGCATTTGGGCAAATGTAATAAACAACAACAATGCATCTTAAAGCAATAGTATACATTATTCACATCACATAGTCCTGGGTCCATGCAGGTAGTTTTCTGATACTCTCAGTACGCCTTATAGGTTCACTTTCTTCAGGCCTATTGCAGTTGACATCAGGAGTAGGAAAATGTCCTTCATCAAATGGAGCTTCTCCAAAGTCATATCTAACAGGAGCAAGATGACTTGCATTCCATATGCGTCCATCAGACAGTTCATATGTGTATGGTCCTTGCTGGCGTCTCACTTCAAGTGGTGTAGTAAATTTAGATTGTCCTTGTTTCAGTATGCCTGGTTTCTTAATTCTGACTAAAGATCCAGGCTGAAAGTCTTCTTCTCTTGCAACACATTTTCTGTCAGTATAAGCCTTGCATTTGGCTTGTGGGTAATACACTGAAGATTTCCTATGCACAATATTCCTCTCTCTCAGATAGGATTAAAACTCATATGAGACAAACTGTGGTCCGTTGTCTGATATTAACTCCTGAAGACTGTAGACAGAAATGTTATTACTGTAGCTGATGTTATATGAGAAACAAATGCAATTTCAGGCCATTTACTGTAATAGTCTATCAAGGTTATAGCAAATCTACAGTCTATGGGAGCATCTGTAAAAGGACCGACAATATCAATAGCAAGTTTTTCCCATGCTGAATCAGGGAATGGTACTGGCTGAAGTGGTGGTGTATGTGTGATAGCTGTTTTGTCATGATTCTGACACGTAACACAAGAATGAATGGCAGTTACCACATCAGCATCCATTGCTGGCCACCAGTATAGTTCTCGTAGTCTTTGTTTTGTACGTACAATTCCTTGATGACTCTCATGTGCAAGTTGTAGGAGCTTTTCTCGCAAGGTCTCTGGTACCAGTGAGCTCCACGATTGGAGGAATTTATGGGATAGAGTATAACAGTGCTTTATTAGCAGAGACTCATGCAGGCATTACACAACAGTAAGCTTTCACTTTCACTTTCAAGCTGTACAGAAAGGCCTGTGTGTGCACAGTACAAGTCCTGTGCACAGTGACACCCGCAGGCCATTTGTATAAACACCACACAACCTATGTCCCATGGCGGCTGAGCCTCCCCAAACCTGCCTAACGTCTCAAACAAAAGAGAAAAGAAAGTTGCCCTTACTGAATTTCGCTGGTTAAACTCAGGGGGAAAATTCCGTTCTTGCTGGCAAGCTCTGTTGCTATAGAAACCAGCAGCACTCTGATAGGAGCTTTAGCCTTGAAGCTTCTCCAATCAAAGCACAGATCTTCTTACTGACTGTAAAATGTACCAGTAAGCAAACAGAAGTGGGCGGGCCTGAGGAAACACTACAAACTAAAGTCACGCAGATGAGAAGGCAGTGGCACTGCAGATAAGAAAGATTTTTTGAGGGCTGAGGTCAACTTAAATGAACTGCTTTACTAGCTGCAATTAAACTGCCAGCATCAATCATACCTCAGTCACCCTTGTCTCAGTCTCACATTAACCCTTTGACCTGAAAACAAAAATTGTGCTTTTCGGGTTGGTGTTTACACATGTTGTTTTTCCTTAATATTTTTTTTTGTTTTCTTCATTTAGTGTTTGTTTAGGGGAAGTCACTGCATGGCTGGGAAATATATTTAACTAAATTTAAAAACACACAAGGCTGAAGGTAACATGAGAAGAAAGGCAGATTTCTGCAGTGCATGAGAGCAAAAAGAGGAGTGGGAGAAAAAAATGCAGGCTAGAAGGGAACAAAGTTAAGACAAGCATGAAATATAGAAGAGAATGAGGAAGGTCATTCTAAATGGATGAGGCTAATACTGTAGAGCTGGGGTGCCCAAACTTTTGCAACGAGGTCCAGATTTGGTGAGGTGAAAATGTGTGGGGGTCGACCATTCAGCCTGACATTCTTTGAACCATTAACATTAAATTACAGGAATGGAGTTAAAGAAGCAGTAATATTTTGGGCACATTAGTGAAATGATCTGCCACTTGGTCTATACTGCTGCCTGTGTGCTGAAGGTGTTAGTAATAGACACGTACTTTAGTTTACTGTACTGGCACGTCAGTACGTCTATTGACAACTTCAGCCCCAAAGAAGTATGCAAAAACAACGCGTCACTACGTGCCAGTACGTGTCTATTACTAACACCTTCAGCACACAGGCAGCAGTATAGACCAAGTGGCAGATCATTTCACTAATGTGCCCAAATATTACTGCTATGGGATTCCTGATCGCACTGTGCTGGGGAGCCTCATTATTATTAATTTCATGACGGAGGATGAGGGCCAGTGTAAATTTGAATACGGGCCGCAATTAGCCCGTTTTCAAAAAGGACTCCTATCTGCACTTGTGCATGGTTTTCACTGAAATTAGAAGGAGCTACAGGAGGAAATGGTGTTAAATTTATCTGCTACATCTGATATTAGATATGTCAGCCCATGTATGGGCAACTTTAGCCTTTCCAAAGAAAAAATTCACCCTCCGCCTATGCTATGTCCCTCACAACCTCCCGCACCCCTTACAGCCTCCAACAGCTGAAGAACATCAAATTTGGATTTACTGGTTCTGGAATATTTGTGCCACTCTACCACATTTCCACGAATAGAGTGGAGAGGTGAAAACTTGCCCCCCTGCTTCCCATTTTATAATTGTGATAAGGATTGAATCAGCTAATACATGTGGAGGAGAACATGGAAAGAACCTGGAACTGCTCAAGATCCTTTTTGAGCCTTGGAAGAAAGACTCTGACCCATCTGATTCATTTTTAAAAATTTGGATAATTTGGATAAAAAAGGAGTCTATGGGAGATGGTCAATCCATAATTTGGAGCTTTCTGGGTGACGGGTTTCCCAATAAAAGATCTAATATCTGTACTGATAGGTAAACAAAAAAGACACAATATAAGCAACAGAGTCAAACAGTATGGAAACCAATGCAAGTACAGAAACCAATGCAAGATAAGCATAATTTGTTTTGCACTAATGAATTCCATTGAAGCTGCAGTAGGTTTTTAGGTAAAAATAAAGTGGCCTAGTTTCTGCACCAGACATCGACTATATGGCTTCCAAAATACCTATTTACTGTGTATAATCTAAATATCATAGGGTTCCAGAATTTCTGTTTTATTACACAATGTATAGGTGTGTTTGATACAAAACAGATGTGCATACACTATTACATTTTTAACTGGAGTAATTAAAACTGAGTGTCAGCACCATGAAAGTTCTGTACCTTATAGAACTCATAACCATCATGTCCCAACAGCAATTAAACCTGTTGAATTACTTTATCATTTGTACAAACCAGTAAATGCCGCATATATTTAATTTTAATTGATTCACTTCCAGTAAGAAAACCAAATTGGGAAATCAGAGTTTACAAAACAATCACCGGTTACTGTATTTGATTTGACTTTTTTTTTTAATGAGTTAGTGGCCTATAAAATGTTGTTGTTAGGCAGCAGCTTCTCACTCAGAGACTGGACTTTGGAGCAACAAGATCCTGAAACAGGTACATATAGAACTATATCCCTAACTGTGGACATTACTTATATTTATAATGCACCTAATTTTGTCAGGTTTGGCCACAGGTGAGTGGCTGGCAGGTAGAAGCCTCTGTTTCTATAGACAGGCAAAGATCAGGAACAAGGGCATAGGAACATGGCAAGGAACAGGAGCTCAGGACCTGGAACCAAGAACAGGAATCAAGGCAGGGGCAAAACAGGACCAGATGGGGACAAGCAGAAACAACAAATAACAGGCTGGATCTGGCTTTGGAGTGTCAATGATCAAGCACTAGGAGTTGCTGAGAGCAAGCTTATAAAGACCCTAAATTAATTCATTGGTAACACTGGAGTTTAATGAGGTAGGTGGAGTTGAGAGTGCAGCAGGGAGAGAAAACGTAAACATCAAATCGACTGACCCACACTGTCATGCCAGGGCCACCTTGCACTGGCATTTTAAAAGTTAATACTGTAATTACTCAGTCTCAGGCTCACACAGAGACCCTTAATTGTATATCTCACCAGGGGGCTGTGGAAAGGTGACATCCATATCTGTCATCTGAGACGGTCTGGAGCCACACCATTTGGGCAAGGAAGCTGGGCCAGTCTGTTCTTTGATCGGCTGATCAAAGAACAGAGCTGTGGACCTAGAGCAGCAGGGGGGATAGCTAGTAGAAAATTATGGATTATAGGAAAGTATCCATATCTCCTGTGTCATAGGATTCACAACCTCATAACTTACATATTGGTTATGAGGAGGTCACATGCTTCCTAACAATACCAAACAGGGCCAGCCTATACCCACCTGTTAGGAGGGCTGGTTCCTGGGGGACTGGAAAGTGGGAACCTATTAGTGTTTGGTATTGTTCTTCTTGCCCACATATGAATCACAGCCTGCCCATGTTTTTATTATAGTATTGGGTACTGGCAAGTACCCATATTTCATTAAGGGATATTGGGGAATATTGCCTGAGAGTAGCAAACCCCCTGCAGGGGGTCGTAAATGACATGTTCCTGGGCACTCCTACCTCATGCATAAGGTAATGAGGGGAGTGTCCCAGCAGGAAATAAAAAGGTGACATTCCCAATATCACATTGTCATACAAGGAGGCTCCATTTTTTCAGTGGATTGTATGTCCAGCTTCCAACTCGTGCCTCAGAGGAAATACACTGACAACTTCAAAACTTGGTAAAGTAAGGGTTTTCTTTGTGTTTTTACTCCCTTTTATTTTATTTACTGTATTTGCAACTGTGTGTCATCTTTGTAATATCATTTTTATATCTATACATATGCAGTGTTTCTTTTAAATATTAAATATCATTTAATACGTTAGTCCTTGTGCTCTAAACAAACTCATTGCCCATATGAATGCTTGTGCCTACGTGTGTGAACTCTTCGTATGTGTGGAAAGGGAAAGTTGCCTATTTGTATGTTGGATAACTAGTACGGCTAGCGGGAAAGTGTGTTTGAATGTAGATTAACCCTTTGGCTGCTGGAGTGCTTGTTAGACTTGTAGGATCTTACCCTGAGTAACTACCATAGGAGAGAGTGTTTGATGTATTGTGTGGTGTGAGTTATTACCTGTTATAGAGGGCAGGGGAATAGTCATATTAGGTTTCTATCGCCTGTTAAAGGGCATGTATAGGCAAAAAAATAAAATCTCATTTTTACTTTCTTTAATGAAAAAGAAACCTATCTCCAATATACTTTAATTAAAAAATGTGTCCCGTTTTTATAAGAAACCTGACTGTATGCAGTGAAATTCTCCCTTCATTTACTGCTGTGGATAGGAATTGTCAGACGGTCCCTAACTGCTGAGCAGGGAAACAATCATATTTATGAACAGCAGGGGGAGCCCCCGCCTTACTTCCCAGCCATGCAGAACTCAAGCAGCTTTGTTTATGACGATCCCTAAGCAGCCCAGACCACACTGAGCATGTGCACAGTCTTAGTCTTGCAAAGATGTTTAACAAAGTTACAAGATGGTGACCCCCTGTAGCCAACTTTGAAAGCATAACTTATTTATTTGATTAGGCTTGTGGTGCAGTAAGTTCATGTTTATATTTAGTATACAAAATACAGCATTTCTAGCCTTATTATATTTTAGACTTTACATGCCCTTTAATGATAGATGGTGGCAGCCAATGAACTTTGTTGGTGTTGGTGTGTTTTTGGGGTGTCTGATGTTAGTCTAACCTGTGTGTAAGGTGATTGAGAGACTGATTGTAACCCCTTGTAGCCAAACCCAAGAGTTAAGTGTGGTTGAGTGAGTCGCTTTTGTGACACACACCAACTCTGAAAACCTCCAGTATCTCAGTGGATTAGTGTAGGTATGGTTCAAGCCAAAGCCCAGCGTTTGATTCAAAACTGTACCTGATATATTTTAATGAATTTTCCTATGGAGACTTAAGATGTTGCACCATGTTAGCCATTGAAACAATGCAGACAAAGTAAAGTTTGGTGATACATTTTATTGGCTAACTTAATAAGTAACAATCGCAAGCTTTCTAAGCTAACAGGCCCCTTCGTCAGGCCAAAATCTATGGAGTCTTGGGAGACTGCTGGGGTCACAATGTTGGTACCCAATTTAATAGTGTGCCTGGATATTGTTTAAAACCCGTATTTGGTAGCTTGATGTGTCCACAGGTGATCAGTATGAAGTCCATTTGTATAGATACTGGCTGAGAACTTCATCAGGAGTGGTCAATTTTAGAATAATATGAGTGATACAAGACCAATTGGTCCCAGAATATAAATTCATTTCACTTTTTCATGACTTACTCCTGACTGAAAGAATATGGATCATTTTTCTTTTGCCCTGTCCTTCTCTACAGTTGAAATTCAAGATGGAATTCTGGAACAAGTATTCCTGGACAAACCTGTTGGTGCTGGGTAAGTACCACACATGATATATATCCATTTCTGACAGCAGTGTAAACAATCACTGTGCAATTCTAGCTGTTTATTTAGGTTGAGGGTGTGTTGACTTTCTTTCAAACCCATTCACTAACCCTAAATCACCAAAATGTGTTGAATAGTTTCCCTGATCTCTATCGCACTATAGGAAACATGCCTTGTAGAACATTAATGTCGTTGAGCAACGGTCTAGGTTACAAAACTTTTAGGTCTTTAATATTCAACATGTTGTAATGAAAAGATGATTACATTCTTTTTTTATCTTGTTTTACAGCTCTGATTTTCGTGACTGTTGATCGGATTCAGTCTGACGACTCAAGTAAGTTGATTTGAATAGGACATGGTTGTTGAGAAAAAGAGAGAAAAAAAATCATGTTTCCCCAAAAAAGTTTTTAAGGATAAAATTCATGGGAAATATACAGTGCATGCCTACCTACCCCACTACTGCCACATAACGTATCTCTTGTTCATTGCCCAACTAGGTTGTTAATTGGTTCTCATGGAAACCATATATTGAACATGTTATAACTAGACTAGAGTAGCACTTTCTGCATGCAAAGGCCACATTTCCTCCACTGGTACCACTATAATGGGGAGCAAGTCTTTAGCTACATTATAACAGTGTGCAGAATTTAATTACCCCACTTTTTTTAAATGTGTTTTAAGGCTGGTTCCATATTTCCTTGTTTATCCTGCCTCGGCCATACTCTTATCTCTTCCACTGTCATAACTTCATTGCACAAAGACAGAATAGTAAAAGTCCTCAGTGTGTATCCAGAATCCTTGAATTAAATGAAATAAAGCAACTCTAGACTTGGTCTGGTCTGTAAGGAAATAGAAACATGAGTCAGAATCGTTTTTTTCTCCCTTGTGTAACGCTATAGTTATGTGTATCCAGAATTCTTGAATTAAATGAAATAAAGCAACTCTAGACTTGATCTGGTCTGTAAGGAAATAGAAACATGACTCAGAATCGTTTTTTTCTCCCTTGTGTAATGCTATAGTTATATGGGAGCACCTGTTCCAATGTAGGATGGATTCATTGGCAACAATAAGGAAGTCCAGGATTGTATTTGGATGCAAGTATCTTAATAAAAATGCATCAATATGCGCTCTATATTGCGTCCATCATAAATTGGCCCTGTGCTGAAATAGCAAAATTAAGGCATTTGAGTATTAGGGGTTTATTTATCAAAATCTAAATTTTTCTGACTATTTAAATAAAAAAAGTCAGACCCAACTGGAATCCACGATTGGACCTTTTATTATTTAAAAAGCTCGATTTAATCGGTTTGCGTAAAAACTTAAGTGAAAACCTGAATTGTACAATTTTTTCCCTGAATTGCTGGATTTTTTTTGGCTTTTTCCAGATAAGCTTGAATTTTTCGTATTTTTGCCCGAAAAGGTCAGATTTTAAGACTAATTCCAACGCAAACCACAGAAACGTCAAAATAGGATAGGGCCTCTGCCATTGACTTACAGTATATACATCCTTGGCAGGTCTGAGATTTTCGGTTTCTGACTTTTTACTGCATTAAACTTTAATAAATCTCGAATTTTTTTTAGTTTTTTTAAAAAATCCAAAAAATTCGAGTTTTGCAACAAAAAGTCAGAATGGAGTTTAATAAATAACCCCTTAATGTTGGGAATATGTCCCAAAATTGGCACCATGTAATCCTTACCTATCCAGTAGTGCAGTGACTGCAGAATTAATTTATTAGTCCTTTAAAACATATCTGACATTTCAATACATCCCATCCTAGCTCACAAAAATACTAGTCCATGGTATAAATGTGTTTTTATTGTCAATGATACGTCATTAATTGTAACTTTTTCTCTAGTGTGTCCACAGGGCATGGTATACGGCTGCAAGCGGCTTTGCTACAGTAACTGTGACAATCTAAACAGCACCAGTGAAGGCTGCATTGAGATATGTGACGCGGGGTGTGACTGCAAAGAAGGCTTCGTCTTCCAATCCAAAAACTCCAACACCTGCGTCCGCCCCTCTTCTTGTCAAGTCTCCTGCCCTGAGAACATGACATTCAAACCCTGCAACAGGTTTTATCGGGAGACTTGTTCTAATAGAAACCTGAATCAGGTGCCCTCGGAATTCTGCATGCCCCGCTGTGTTTGCAATGATGGCTACATCCTCTCCGATGCTCTAAGTTGTATCAAAGTCAACCAGTGCCCTTAAATGAATTAAATCATCTGTCCCTTTTAACCGGCCTATTTCCTGAAAATGAATAAAATCAACATTCATAGAGTACGAGCCAATAAATGTCATGAACACTTCTGTCAACTCCATCTGCAAATAGAGATGATTGGCTGCAGTTGCACAGTTGTATTGTTATATTATTACCTATATTATTAGTCCGCTTAATGGGATTAATATTTAATCTTCTGCATATCAAACTCAGTAAATATTAGAAAACTGTTACTTGTGAATATAGTGACTTCACAATGGAGGAAAGTGTAAATATTAGGATTAACATTTTTGATTTCCTTTTTTATGTTTCTATAGAAAAGGTAAACATATAAGTCCATATATTACGAAGCTTACCTTCTAAGTGGTTGGGTAACAGGCTCAAATTGGAGGGCACTAAAGGTTGCCAATAGCAGTTTTTGGGAACTGAGTCCCATGTGCTGTGAGTGAATCAGATATGAGGGGTCATTTATAACCTCCTATGCAGTCGGCAAAGTTAAAAGGATAAATTATAGTATATAGAGAACAGAGACTAGAAGAATAAAGATGTTAAGTGAAGAGTGGAAGACATTTCTTTTAAGATTGGGTCAATGGTAAAGGTTTTTCTGGTGAGCCCTTGGCATCCCAGACCAACACTGGGTACAATGCAGGTGGTAAGAACAGGTTGGTTTGTACCCTATGATTCTGCGCCTTCCCCAGGAACTGGAAGAAGAAGTTTTTGCTAAATGAGCATTAAGGGGGTGCTCTTCACTTCTACACTTATCTTTCAGAAATTACCCCTATGGTGCTAGCGTTCCAAGATGTAGGATTTGATTTTAGTGTTGAAGAGGGAGAGTTCCTTATGGAGGGATTGTACAGAGAAGCAATGAGAAGGTTTAAGATGGAAGTGGTGGGGCTGAGGAGAACACAGGAAGATGCAAGTGAATAGAAGTGAGGTGTGGAAGAGTGAAGGGCTTAGCTAAGGTATCCTTTGGTTATTAGGGTGTCATAATAAGGACACTGTTAATAAGCAATGGCTTCGATTAATGCAGTCCAGGGTCAGACTGGGGTGCCCAGTCCTCACCAGGGTTGTTGTTTCGGGGGGCCCCGACACATCCCCTTGGCCCCTCACCACAACAGCAAAGATACATTAGAAACCTCAGGCCTCCCTCCCTGCCCCAGCTGCAACCCCCCTCAGGCCCCCAGTGCCTACCATCTTTCCTGCTAGTGTCCACAACTGAGGGCTGGGAGGCAGGGGTTGGTGCCAATAGCAGGTATGGGCTGGTCTCACCAGGGGCCCACCTGGTTTTTTCACGTTCTCCTGACTCTGGTCCTGTCCAACTTTTGTGTTACTGAGGCTGGAATTTTTCTGACCCATGTGGTGGAGGGCCGATAATGAAAGCCATTCTTGACCACTCCCTTTTTCAAAACCACATGCAATTTAAACCACACCACGTTATCACAAAAAATGTTAATCACAAGAAATGTTAATCAGAAGAAATGTTAATACGTAGCACACCAAAAAACCAAAAGCTGCTCACTGCAGGGATATCACTCATCACTCACAGGGCCGCCATCAGAAATCACGGGGCCCCGTATGGCAAAATTTCCTGGGCCCCCTGGTCCCCGCCCACCAGATCCTGCCCTCACTCCCAAAAAAAACATTTGTGGTCAGGGCCCCCCTATAAATTAAAAAAAATCATTGGTGGTCAGGGCCCCCCCTATAAGTTGAAAAAAATTCATTGGTGGTCAGGGCCCCCCTATAAGTTAAAAAAAAAAAATTGGTGGTCAGGGCCCCCCCTATAAGTTGAAAAAAATTCATTGGTGGTCAGGGCCCCCCTATAGGTTAAAAAAAATTCATTGGTGGTCAGGGCCCCCCTATAAGTTAAAAAAAATAATTGGTGGTCAGGGCCCCCCCTATAAGTTAAAATAATTCATTAGTGGTCAGGGCCCCCCAATAAATTAAAAAACACAGTGATGACTAAAAAATTGGTGGTCAGGGGCCCGTAGAATATAATAGAAAAAAATCATTGGTGACCAGGGGTTCAATAAACTAAAAAAACAAAAACATTAAGTCCCCCCCCTCTCAGTGAGCTGCAGAATCGGGTAGGGTGGGTGGAGCTATAGTGCTTAGTAGTCCTGGTAGCTCTACACAGGGATTGGATAGGCTTATCCAATCACCATGCGGCTCTAGGGAAACTACCAATAGTCTAGAAGCTGGGGAGGTGAAAGACATGTAGAAGAAGCACCGCCCTCCCCACACGATTCTGCAGCTTCCTGACAGCAGTGTGGGCCCGGCTACATCGTGAGTACAGCGGCTGGGCACCCCTAAGACCCAAAAATCACGGGGCCCGGGACAACTGTCCCCCCAGTCCCCCCCTGATTGCAGCCCTGATCACTCATATATGAAACAAGTTTATTCAACTATATTAAGACATACCCCATAAATCCATATCACTCCTCCTTCTATATGGATAACACAGCAAATCCCAAATTTGTTGGGGTCCAAGGGGACCAAGGGAAAAGTTGCTTAGAATTAGCCATTCAATAACATACTAAAAATGAAAGGACTAGTAACATAAAAAAAAAACAAAAAAAAAACAAAACACTATTCTTTCTGAACATGTCACATGATTGAAATAACTCATGGTTTTAAATGGTTTATCTAAAGTTTGGTAGCTTCTAAATGGTCATGGATCATCTTAGAAAGTTCTATGGTTTTGTAAATGTCGTTGGAACTTTTAAATCATTCCTATTCAACATCAGGCAAATTCCATTTCCACGTTTTTTGTTATCATTTACAGGAAACCCATGTCCTACCAACATGAATTTTTGTTGTGTACGTACATGTTACGGTAACTGTGACCATCTGAACAGCACGATTAATTCAAAAATATAGATGATCCATTGCTTGAATTTCTCCAGCCTTCTTTCTCAATTGAACTACAAGTAAATACAGGTTGTGTTTTGACTCCTTATATTATCAAATTTGCAATGATAGCTTTTCACTAGGGCAGTGGTTCCTAAACTTTTGGGCTGGAGAAGTGGCATGGGAGCTCAGCCTGAGGGACATCTAGAACTAGTGGTTACAACAAGGTTAAAACTGGGGTGATGATATATTATCTGCTGATATTCTTCGAACAATGTAGAGGTGGAGACTTGCCCCCCTGTTTCCATTTTATAATTGTGATAAGGAATGAATCTGCTAATACAGGTGGATTAAAAGGAGTCTATGGGAGATGACCAATCCTTAATTTGGAGCTTTCTGGGTGACGGGTTTCCCAATAAAAGATCCCATATCTGTACTGATAGGTAAACAAAAAGACACAATATAAGCAAGAAAGCCAAACAGTATGGAATACAGAAACCAATGCAAGATAAGCTTAATTTGTTTTTCACTAATATATTCCATTTTTTGCAGATGAAGCTGCAGTAGGTTTCTAGGTAAAGTGGCCTAGTTTCTGCACCAGATATCAACTATATAGCTTCCAAAATACCTATTTGATATGTATAATCTAAATATCATAAGGTTCCAAACTTTCTGTTTTGTTACACAATGTATAGGTGTGTTTGATACAAAACATTTTTAAGTGGAGTAATTAAAACCGAGATGAAAGTACTGTACCTAATAGAACTCATAACCATCATGTCCCAACAGCAGTTAGACCTGTTGAATTACTTTATCATTTGTACAAACCAGTAAATGCCGCATATATTTAACTTTAATTAATTCACTTCCAGTAAGAAAACAGATGTGGAAATCAGAGGTTACAAAACAGTCACCAGTTATTTAATTGGACTTTTTTAATGAGTTAGTGGCCTATAAAATGTTGTTGTTAGACAGCAGCTGATCACTCAGAGACAGAACTTTGGAGCAACAAGATCCTGAAACAGGTACATATAGACCTATATCCCTAACTGTGGACATTACTTATATTTGTAATGCACCTAATTTTTTCAGATTTGGCCACAGTTGAGTGGATGACAGGTAGAAGCCTCTGTGTCTATAGGCAGGCAAAGATCAGGAACAAGGGCATAGGAGCATGGCAAGGAACAGGAGCTCAGGTCCTGGAACCAAGAACAGGAATCAAGGCAGGGGCAAAACAGGACCAGATGGGCGACAAGCAGAAGCAACAAATAACAGGCTGGATCTGGCTTTGGAGTGTCAATGATCAAGCACCAGGAGTTGCTGAGAGCAAGCTTATAAAGACCCTAAATTAGTAAATTGGTAACACTGGAGGTTAATGAGGTAGGCGGAGTTGAGAGTGCAGCAGGTAGAGGAAACATAAGCACCAAAATGACTGACCCTCACCAACTCTGAAAAACCCATGTGGCTCAGTGGATTAGCGGAGGTACAGTGCAAGCCAGAGTTAGTTCCAAACTGTTCGTGATACATTTTAATGAAATCACCTATGGAGTTTTGGGAAAGGCTGAGGTCACAGCGTTGGTACCAAATTTAATAATGTTCCTGAATATTGTTTAAACCCTATATTTAGTATTTGGTAGCTTGATGTGTTCTTTTAATCATACGAATCATATGAATCATTTATTCATAACACACCATAGCCCCTAAGGAAAAGAACTTTGTTTTCTAAATCCAAAGATGATCAGTATGAAGTCCATTTGTATAGATACTGGCTGAGAACTTCATCAGGAGTGGTCAATTTTAGAATAATATGAGTGATACAAGACCACTGGGTCCGAGAATATAAATTAATTTCACTTTTTTACGACTTACTCCTGACTGAAAGAATATGGGTCATCTTTCTTTTGCCATGTCCTTCTCTACAGTTGAAATTCAAGATGGAATTCTGGAACAAGTATTCCTGGACAAACCTGTTGGTGCTGGGTAAGTGATATATATCCAATTGTGACAGCAGTGTAAACAATCACAGTGCAATTCCAGCTGTTTATTTAGGTTGAGGGTGTGTTGAATTTCTTTCAAACCCATTCACTAACCCTAAATCACCAAAATGTGTTGAATAGTTTCCCTGATCTCTATCATACTATAGGAAACATGCCTTGAAGAACATTGATGTCGTTGAGCAACGGTCTAGGTTACAAAACTTTTAGGCCTTTAAAATTCAACACTTTGTAATGGAAAGATGATTACATTCTTTTTTTTTCTTGTTTTATAGCTCTGATTTTCATGACCGTTGATCAGATTCAGTCTGACGACTCAAGTAAGTTGATTTGAATGTGACATGGTTGTTGAGAAAAAGAGAGAAAGAAAAATCATGTTTCCCAATATGAGAATATTTCTCTTGCACTTTTAAGGATAAAATTCATGGGAAATATACAGTGCATGCCTACCTACCCCACTACCACCACATAATGTATCTCTTGTTCATTGCCCAACTAGGTTGTTAATTGGTTCTCATGGAAACCATATATTGAACATGTTATAACTAGACTAGAGTAGCACTTTCTGCATGCAAAGGCCACATTTCCTCCATTGGTACCACTATAATGGGGAGTAAGACTTTGGCTTTATTATAAGGGGGTGCAGTATATAATTACCCCACTTTTTTTAAATGTGTTTTAAGGCTGGTTCCATATTTTCCTTGTTTATCCTGCCTCGGCCATACTCTTATTTCTTCCACTGTCATAACTCCATTGTATAAAGACAGAATAGTAAATGCAATTGAGTCAATTTTGCTGTAAGGAAATAGAAACATGAGTCAGAATATTTTTTCTCCCTTGTGTAATACTATAGTTATATGGGGACACCTGTTGCTCAGCTTTACCAATAAATCATGCATGTGGCTCTCAATCATCAGGTGTAGGGTGTAGTGAAACTACGGTACTTCTACAGTACTTCTCAGTACAGTATTATTTAATAAATGGGTGCCAGGGTTCTTGCACTTAACAATAAAGGCTTCATTAATTGGGTTTGCTAGGAGGATTTGAGTGACATATCCATTAGTATCCAGCCTACTGGGCATTAGTCTTGTGCCTATTGACTCATACAGTTACCACCAGGTCTAGTTGTACAACATTTGTCAGAAGAGACAGTATGGATGCAATACACATAAAGAGAGGGGCGCGTTCCAATAGCATAAAATCAATGGTTACGTTTTATAAGTTATTAGTACAGTAGTTCATTCAGCTCGTTCATATAACAGTCCAATGTAAAATGAATGCATTGGCAACAATAAGGAAGTCCAGGGTTGTTGGATGCAAGTTCCTTAATAAAAATGCATTAATATGCGCTCTATATTGCGTCCATCATAAATTATATATCATATATATATTATAAAGTATTTGAGTATTAGGGGTTTATTTATCAAAATCTGAATTCTTCTGATTATTTAAATAAAAAAAGTCAGACCAAACTGGAATTCACAATTGGACCTTTTATTATTTAAAAAGCTCGATTTAGTTGGGTTGGGTAAAAACACGAGCGAAAACCCGAAACCCTTTTATTTTTTTATTCCTGAATCGCTGATTTATTTCGTATTTTTGCCTGAAAAGGTCAGATTATCAGACCAATTCCAGCGCAAACTACAGAAACATCAAAATAGGATAGGGACCTCTGCCATTGACTTACAGTATATACAACCTCGGCAGGTCTGAGATGCTGGATTTTCGGATTCTGATTTTTTGCTGCGTTGAAGTTTAATAAATCGCGAAAATTTCGAGAATTTGAGTTTTGCAACAAAAAGACAGAATGGAGCTTAGTAAATAACCCCTTAATGTTGTATGTCCCAAAATTGTCGCCATATAATCCATTCCTTACCTATCCAGTAGTGCAATGGCTGCACAATAAGTTATTAGTCCTTTAAAACATATCTGACATTTCAATACGTCCCATCTTAGTTTCCAAAAATACTAACGCATGGTATAAATGTGTTATTATCGTCATTGATACGTCATTGATACGTCATTGATTGTAACTTTTTCTCTAGTGTGTCCACAGGACATGGTATACGGCTGCAAGCGGATTTGCTACAGTAACTGTGACAATCTAAACAGCACCAGTGAAGGCTGCATTGAGATATGTGAGCTGGGGTGCGACTGCAAAGAAGGCTTCGTCTTTCAATCCAAAAACTCCAACACCTGCGTCCGCCCCTCTTCTTGTCAAGTCTCCTGCCCTGAGAACATGACATTCAAACCCTGCAACAGGTTTTATCGCAAGACTTGTTCTAATAGAAACACGATAATGGTGCCCTCGGAAGTCTGCATGCCCCGCTGCGTTTGCAATGACGGCTACATCCTCTCCGATGCTCGACGTTGTATCAAAGTCAACCAGTGCCCTTAAATGAATTAAATCATCTGTCCCTTTTAACCGGTCAATTTCCTGAAAATGAATAAAATCAACATTCATAGAGTACGAGCCAATAAATGTCACGAACACTTCTGTCAACTCCATCTGCAAATAGAGATGATTGGCTGCAGTTGCACAGTTATATTGTTATATTATATTATATATTATATTATATATATTATAGATGGCCATTCCGTAATTCGGAGCTTTCTGGATAACGAGTTTCCAGATAACGGATCCCATACCTGTATGTAGAAAACAGAGACTAGAAGAATAAAGAGGTTAAGTGAAGAGAGGAAGAAATTTTCTTTTAAGATTGGGTCAATGGTAAAGGTTTTTCTGGTGAGCCCTTGGCATCCCAGACCAACACTGGGTACAACGCAGGTGGTAAGGACAGGTTGGTTTGTACCCTATGATTCTGCACCTTCCCCAGGAACTGGAAGAAGAAGTTTTTGCTAAATGAGCATTAAGGGGGTGCTCTTCACTTCTACACTTATCTTTCAGAAATTACCCCTATGGTGCTAGTGTTCCAAGATGTAAGATTTGATTTTAGTGTTGAAGAGGGAGAGTTCCTTATGGAGGGATTGTACTGAGAAGCAATGAGAAGGTTTAAGATGGAAGTGGTGGGGCTGAGGAGAACACAGGAAGATGCAAGTGAATAGAAGTGAGGTGTGGAAGAGTGAAGGGATTATCTAAATTATCCTTTGGTTAATAGGGAGTCATAATAAGGACACTGTTAATAAGCAATGGCTTTGATTAGTGCAGTCCAGGGTCCGACTGGGGTGCCCAGGCCCCACCGGGGTTGCTGCTTTGGGGGCCCCCACACACCACCTGGGCCCCCCACCACAACAGCAAAGATACATTATAAACCTCAGGCCTCCCTCCCTGCCCCAGCTGCAACCCCCCTCAGGCCCCCCGCGCCTACCATGTTTCCTGCTAGTGGCCATGACCGAGGGCTGGGAGGAAGAAAGGTGGTGCTAATAGCAGATATGGGCTGGTGTCACCAGATGCCCACCAGGTTTTGTCCCGTTCTCCTGACTATGCTGCTGTGTTACTGAGGCTGGAATTTTTCTGTCCCATGTGGTGGAAGGCCAATAATGAAAGCCATTCTTGACCACTCCCTTTTTTAAAACCACATGCAATTTAAATGACACCTACGTTATCACAAGAAATGTTAAGAAGATGCCCACATTAATGGTGGTAGCACACCAAAAAAACCAAAAGGTTGGTGCTCACTGCAGGGATATCACTCATCACTCATATGTGAAACAAGTTTATTCAACTATATTAAGACATACATACCCCTTAAATCCATGTGACTCCTCCTCCCATATTAGATAACACAACAAATCCCAGATTTGCTGGGGTCAGTGACCCCAATTTGAAAACTGGAAAGAAGTGTTAATAATGAAGACCAAGGGAAAAATTGAATTAGCCATTCAATAACATACTAAAAGTTAACTTAAAAGTGAACCACTGTCACGGCCGGCACCCAATACCAGAACAAGTGCCAAGTACCCTGGTCTCGGCTCGGCTTCACCAGTAGTGTGACCACCGTTGGGCTTCGGGAGGAGCCCTCAGCTTACTTGGGTGCCACCTGGACTTAACAAGGGGTACAAGGTGAAATGTTCTGGCTAGCAAAGGGGGTCGAAGGTCACGGTACAAAGGATTAGGCAAAATCGTAGTCAGGCAGGCTGGGTCAAGGCAGGCGGATAGCAAGGATTGTCAAACAAGCAAAGGGTCAAAACCGGGTGATCAAACAAGGGGTTAAACAGAAGCGTTGTCGAAAGCAGGCAAAGGTCAGGATCCAGAAGTAAGAATAGTCAAAATAGCCAGGCAGGGGTCAAAACAGGTTCAGAAGATAACAGACAGATTAGCACAAGGCTCAGGAGCACCAGGAAATTCAATCCTATCACGGGCAATGACAAACAGTGGGAATGCCCCTTTAATACTTTTAAATTTGGCACCATTGCGCGCTGACGTCATTACGCCAGTGCGCATGCGCCTTTAAATCCGGAAGTGTGCATGCGCGCGCGCATTAAGAAAGAGCCGGCGCAAGAAGAGGAGCAGTGCGGCATGGCGGGTGTGCACGCCGAGGGGGCCGCAGGCGTCCCTGCTGTCCCCCCACTAGACCACCAGGGTGAGACTTCGTTACAACCACCCCTTTAATGATGTATTTGATCACTGGTTTAATTTGCATTTTATTATACTTCTTCTAGCCATGCTATTTGGGGCTTTTGTCCAGATTCAGGCTGCAATCACACATAAGGTGGTATCTTTTCTGTAACCTGAACATGAAACACACAGGGGGTCATTTATAAACACTGTGCAAATCTGCATCTATTCAGTAACCCATAGCAACCAGTGAAATGTTGCTTTTATTGTTCAACCTGCAGTTGCCTGTTAAACACCAGTTGTTGATCTACTGCCTTTGATTATTGCAAACTTGGTCCGTGTTTATCAGTTCTTTTGTGTTTGTTCCATTACGTCTGCGTCTAAATCATGATGCTCCAAATAACACACACAATCTCATTGTTGCCAGGAGTTAATGGATTTCACAGCAGGAGGTTGATGGTATTTGTGTTTTATTATTTGATAGTAAAATACACACAATGCAATTTACTGAATACCTAATAACATCTTGCACTAGAAAAGTGTAGGTTCATAAATGCAAGAGTGGCAGTGGATGTGGTTGAGACAAGGCACAGTACTATTTTGTTAATTTTATATGATAAAGTCACTAATTTAGCATGTAACTATGTTTATGCTACATTTCATCCTGAGGGACAGCTTGAACTAGGGGTTACAACAAGGTTAAAACTGGGGTGATGATATATTTTCTGCTGATATTCTTCGAACAATGACTAAATGATAGATGCACCAAAATTCTCCTATGGCTGTACCCATTTGATACGGTTAAGAAGGGCTCTGACCATAAGTTTGACCTGAAAGGGGAATCTGGCCACAAGTTGGACCTTCTTGAGTAGATAAAGTTCGTCAACTCTTGCTCTAGTTCTAATCTTTCTAAGATTACCAAATTCCAAGAAATGAGCTTTGTCACACAAAGACTGATTCAAGTTTTATGACATTTTATATTGACATTGAGAATTGTGCTATCCCACCGTAATTAATACAATTTACAATTTCTTAGACATGGTTTAATGGAGATCTTAACCCACCAAAAAAAATTCCCACTGTACTCCATAGTTCTCTGAAGAAGTGGAGAATAAACCAATGAGAATGCCTAAGGAAAACAGAATATGTAAACAACCCCCAGTGAATTCAAAACACTGGGTTTTTTTTCTGTCAGGGTCCTCTTCTGTAACCCATTAACAGTAGAGTAACATTCACTAGACCCAGGGGAGAAACTAGCACTCAAGAGATAGTTTGGACAGAATGGATATATCAGTGCAGAACAGTAGCAGTACATTTAATATGCAGTGCTCATGGCAGTTACCAGGGTCGTAACTACAAAGGAAGCCGGCCCTGTGGCTGCAGGGCGGCCCAGGAGGTATTGGAGGCCCCAGGAGGCCCAAATAAAAATAATTTTCAACATATATTGATAAAATAGAACAACCTCTGGATATGTTGGGGGCTCTTAATTTAATTTGCTGTGGGAAACATCTAGATACGCCACTGGCAGTTAGTATAGCACCTTCCACAGAATCTGGGGCTCCTGAGTTTTTGGTGGTGTTATGTAGTATTTAACCCCATGACTGCCACTTTTGAGGACCATTTCACCAGAAACTTATCCACATAATTTCTCTTCAGTAGATCATACAGCTTCTTAGCTATCTTTCCTCTGCTACTATAGCCCTTCAGTGTAGGAACCAAGTCATAGCTATAGTTGTAATTGATGGATCTCTCCAGCAATCATCCAAGATATTCCAGCAGGGCTATATACCTATGATCTGTCCTACTGCTGCTAACCCTTTCATCTGGTTAATCAGTCCTCTTTACTAACTTGCCTGTGGAAATTATAATTTCAACCTATGTCTCTCACAACCTCCCGCACCCCCTTAAAGACTCCAACAGCTGAAGAACATCAATTTTGGACTTACTGGTTCTGGAATATTTGTGCCATGCTATCACATTTCCATGGATAGAGTGGAGAGGTTTTATAATTGTGAAAAGGAATAAATCAGCTAATAAAGGTGGAGGAGAATATGGAACCTGGAACTGCTCAAGATCCTTTCTGAGCCTTGGAAGAAAGACTCTGACCCACCTGATTAATTTTTAAAAATTTCAATTATTTGGATAAAAAGGAGTCTATGGGAGATGGCCAATGCATAATTTGGAGCTTTCTGGGTAACAGGCTCCCCAAAAAAGTATCCCATAGCTGTAGTGATAGGTAAACATAAAGACACAATGTAAGCAACAGAACGGAATACAGAAACCAATGCAAGATAAACTTCATTTGTTTTGTACTAAGAAATTAAATTTTTTGCAGTTGAAACTTCAGTAGGTTTCTAGGTAAAAAATAAACTGGCCAAGTTTCTGCACCAGAAACCGACTATATGGCTTCCAAAATACCTATTTACTGTGTATAATTTAAATTTCATAGGGTTCCAGACTTTCTGTTTTGTTACACAATGTATAGGTGTGTTTGATACAAAACTGATGTGCATACACTATTACATTTTTAAGTGGAGTAATTAAAACCGAATGTCACCACCATAAAAGTACTGTACCTTATAGAACTCATAACCATCATGTCCCAACAGGAATTAAACCTGTTGAATTACTTTATAATTTGTACAAACCAGTAAATGCTGCATATATTTAACTTTAATTGATTCACTTCCAGTAAGAAAACCAGATTGGGAAATCAGAGTTTACAAAACAATCACCAGTTTTTTTTAATGAGTTAGTGGCCTATAAAATGTTGTTGTTAGGCAGCAGCTTCTCACTCAGAGACGGGAGTTTGGAGCAACAAGATCCTGAAACAGGTACATATAGACCTATATCCCTAACTGTGGACATTACTTATATTTGTAATGCACCTAATTTTGTCAGGTTTGGCCACAGGTGAGTGGCTGGCAGGTAGAAGCCTATGTGTCTATAGACAGGCAAAGATCAGGAACAAGGGCATAGGAGCATGGCAAAGAACAGGAGCTCAGGACCTGGAACCAAGAACAGGAATCAAGGCAGGGGCAAAACAGGCGACAAGCAGAAACAACAAATAAAAGGCTGGATCTGGCTTTGGAGTGTCAATGATCAAGCACTAGGAGTTTCTAGAGCAAGCTTATAAAGACCCTAAATTAATTCATTGGTAACACTGGAGTTTAATGAGGTAGGCAGAGTTGAGAGTGCAGCAGGCAGAGAAAACATAAACACCAAATCAACTGACCCACACCAACTCTGAAAAACCCCCAGTATCTCAGTGGATTAGTGTAGGTATGGTTCAAGCCAAAGTCCAGAATTTGATTCAAAACTGTACCTGATAAATTTAAATGAAATTTCCTATGGAGTCTTAAGATGTTGCACCATGTTAGCCATTGAAACAATGCAGACAAAGTAAAGTTTGGTGATACATTTTATTGGCTAACTTAAAAAGTAACTTAAAAAGTAATTGCAAGTTTTCTGAGCAAACAGGCCCCTTCGTCAGGCCAAAACCTATGGGATCTTGGGAGACTGCTGGGGTCACAATGTTGGTACCCAATTTAATAATGTTACTGAATATTGTTTAAAACCCATATTTAATATTTGGTAGCTTGATATGTTCTTTTAATCATACTTTATCCCTAACACACCATAGCCCCTAAGGAAAAGAACTTGGTTTTCTAAATCCAAAGATGATCAGTATGAAGTCCATTTGTATAGATACTGGCTGAGAACTCCATCAAGAGTGGTCAATTTTAGTATAAAATGCTTGATAAAGGGCGTAGGCCCGAAACATGTTGTGTAACTCAGCTTCCCAATAAAGAACTTTGCAGACAAGTTGCTGCCCTGGATTTGTTCCACAAACTACTGAATGCATTGAACTATTGGGTATTATACACAGAATACCTGTGGAAGAAGCCAACAACGAAATTTGGTGAGCTTGCTCTGAATATTATATTTAAAATGCTTGATACAAGACCAATTGGTCCCAGAATATAAATTCATTTCACTTTTTCATGACTTATTCCTGACTGAAAGAATATGGATCATCTTTCTTTTGCCCTGTCCTTCTCTACAGGTGAAATTCAAGATGGAATTCTGGAACAAGTATTCCTGGACAAACCTGTTGGTGCTGGGTAAGTACCACACATGATATATATCCAATTGTGACAGCAGTGTAAACAATCACTGTGCAATTCTAGCTGTTTATTTAGGTAAAGGGTGTGTTGACTTTCTTTCAAACCCATTCACTAACCCTAAATCACCAAAATGTGTTGAATAGTTTCCCTGATCTCTATCATACTATAGGAAACATGCCTTGTAGAACATTGATGTCGTTGAGCAACGGTCTAGGTTACAAACCTTTTAGGTCTTTAATATTCAACACTTTGTAATGGAAAGATGATTACATTCTTTTTTTGTCTTGTTTTATAGCTCTGATTTTCGTGGCCGTTGATTGGAGTCAGTCTGATGACTCAAGTAAGTTGATTTGAATATGACTTGGTTGTTGAGAAAAAGAGAGAAAGAGAATCGTGTTTCCCAATATGAGAATATTTCTCTTTAAAGGGTAAGCACTGCGTATCTTGACAGCGCTATATAAATAAATGATGATGATGATGATGATCCTGTCATCAGAAAACATGTTTTTTTCAAAACACATCAGTTAATAGTGCTACTCCAGCAGAATTCTGCACTGAAATCCATTTCTCAAAAGAACAAACTGATTTTTTTATGTTCAATTTTGAAATCTGACATGGGGCTAGACATTTTGTCAATTTCCCAGCTGCCCCTGGTCATGTGACTTGTGCCTGCACTTTAGGAGAGAAATGCTTTCTGGCAGGCTGCAGTTTTCCCTTCTCAATGTAACTGAATGTGTCTCAGTGGGACATGGATTTTTACTATTGAGTGCTGTTCTTAGATGTTCCAGGCAGCTGTTATCTTGTGTTAGGGAGCTGTTATCTGGTTACCTTCCCATTGTTCTTTTGTTTGGCTGCTGGGGGAAAAAAGGGAGGGGGTTGATATCACTCCAACTTGCAGTACAGCAGTAAAAAGTGATTGAAGTTTATCAGAGCACAAGTCACATGACTTGGGGCAGCTGGGAAATTGACAATATGTCTAGCCCCATGTCAGATTTCAAAATGAAATATTAAAAAATCTGTTTGCTCTTTTGAGAAATGGATTTCAGTGCAGAATATGGGAAATATACAGTGCATGCCTACCTACCCCACTACCGCGGCATAACTTATCTCTAGGTTGTCAATTGGTTCTCATTTAAACCACATATTGAACATTTTACAACTAGACTAGAGAAGCACTTTCTGCATGCAAAGGTCACATTATCTCCACTGCTACCACTATAATGGGAAGCAAAAGCTATAGCTAAATGGAGTCACCTGTTGCTCAAGAGACTATCAGCTTTACCAATAAATCTTACATGCGGCTCTCAATCATCAGGTATAGGGTGTAGTGGAACTACAGTACTTCTACGGTACTTCTCAGGTACAGTATGATTTAATAAATGGGTGCCAGAGAGTCTTGCACAATAAACAATAAAGTCTTCATTAATTGGGTTTGCTAGGAGGCTTTGAGTTATATATCCAGTAGTATCCAGTCTACTGGGCATTAGTCTTGTGCCTATTGACTCATACAGTTACCACCAGGTCTAGTTGTACAACATTTGTAAGAAGAGACAGTATGGATGCAATAAACATAAAGAGAGGGGCGCGTTCCAATAGCATAAAATCAATGGTTACGTTTTATAAGTTATTAGTACAGTAGTGCATTCAGCTCATTACTATAACAGTCCAATGTAGGGTGGATGCATTGGCAACAATAAGGAAGTCCAGGATTGTATTTGGATGCAAGTTCCTTAATAAAAATGCATCAATATTGCGTCCATCATAAATTGGCCCTGTGCTGAAATAGCAAAAGTAAAGCTTTTGAGTATTAGGGGTTTATTAATCAAAAACCAAATTTTTCTGATTATTTAAATAAAAAAAAAAATCAGACCAAACTGCAATCTACAATTGGACCTTTTATTATTTAAAAAGCTTGATTTAATCGGTTCAGGTAAAAACTTGAGTGAAAACCTGAATCGTACTGTTTTTCCCAGAATTGCTTGATTTTTTTTGGCTTTTTCAAGATAAGCTTGAATTTTTCTTATTTTTGTCCGAAAAGGTCAGATTTTCAGACTAATTCCAGCGCAGACCACAGAAACGTCAAAATAGGATAGGGAACTCTCCCGTTGACTTACAATATATGCTACCTCGGCAGGTCTGAGATGCCGGATTTTTGGATTCTTACTTTTTACTGCATTGAACTTTAATAAATCTCGAAAAATTCGAGTTTTTTTAAAAAAATCCAAAAAATGTGAGTTTTGCAACAAAAGCCAGAATGGAGCATTGTAAATAACCTCCTTAATGTCGTGAGCATGTCCCTAAATTGTCACAATATAATCCTTACCTATCCCATAGTGCAACAGCTGCATAATTCAGTTATTAGTCCTTTAAAACATATCTGACATTTCAATACATCCCATCCCAGCTCACAAAAATACTAGTCCATGGTATAAATGTGTTTTTATCATCATTGATACATCATTAATTGTAACTTTTTCTCTAGTGTGTCCACAGGACATGGTATACGGCTGCAAGCGGATTTGCTACAGTAACTGTGACAATCTAAACAGCACCAGTGAAGGCTGCATTGAGATATGTAAGCTGGGGTGCGACTGCAAAGAAGGCTTCGTCTTCCAATCCAAAAACTCCAACACCTGCGTCCGCCCCTCTTCTTGTGAAGTCTCCTGCCCTGAGAACATGACATTCAAGCCCTGCAACAGGTTTCATCGGGAGACTTGTTTTTATAGAAACCCGGATCAGGTGCCCTCGGAATTCTGCATACCCCGCTGTGTTTGCAATGACGGCTACATCCTCTCCGATGAGCAAGTTCCACGTTGTATCAAAGTCAACCAGTGCCCTTAAATGAATTAAATCATCTGTCCCTTTTAACCGGTCAATTTCCTGGAAATGAATAAAATAAACATTCAGTCAACTGCAAATAGAGATGATTGGCTGCAGTTGCACAGTTATATTATTATATTATTACCTATATTATTAGTCCGCTTAATGGGATTAATATTCAATCTTCTGCATATTAAACTGAGTAAATATTAGAAAACTGTTACTTTTGAATATAGTGACTTCACAATGGAGGAAAGCGTAAATATTAGGATTAACATTTTTTATTTCCTTTTTTATGATTGATAGAAAAGGTAAACATATAAGTCCATATATTACAGAGCTCAACCTAAGTGGTTGCGAACAGGCTCAAATTGGAGGGTAATAAGAGTTGCCAATAGCAGTTTTTGGGAACTGAGTCCCATGTGCTGTGACTGAATCAGATATGAGGGGTCATTTATAACCTCCTATGCAGTCGGCAAAGTTAAAAGAAAAATGGGTGTCGGACTGGCCCATCTGGATACCAGGAAAACTCTTGCTTTTAACTATTTGGCCTATTTCATGGTCATTACCTATTTCTGTATGGCCCCTCACCCCCCCATGCCTACCATTTTTCCTGCTAGTGGCCGTGACCGAATGCTGGGAGGTAAGGGGGTGGTGCCAATAGCAGATATAGAATGGTTTTGCCCACAAGGGCCGAGACCAGTCAGATCCAGGTGCTGTCCAACTTTTGTGTTACTGAGGCTCCATGTGGTGAGGGCCGATAATGAAAGCTATTTTTGACCACTCCCTTTTTTAAAACCACATGCAATTTAAACCACACCTACGCTATCACAAGAAATGTTAAGACAATGCCCACATTAATGGTGGTAGCAATTGTGGCAATTCCATGTACCCCCAAGAACCCGTAGTAGGATGGCAAAGGGGCAATTATTCCATGTATAAATTACCCCCCAGGAACCCATAGCAGGATGGCAAAGGGGCAATTCCATGTACCCCCAGGAACCCATAGTAGGATGGCAAAGGGGTAATTATTCCATGTATAAATTACCCCCCAGGAACCCATAGCAGGATGGCAAAGAGGCAACTACTACATGTATGCATATCTCACACTGCCCATAGCCGGAGAAGAGACCACTCACCCTCACCTAGGACGATTCACGGGGGTGCCTGGTGGAGAGGTGGAATCCCAGTTGGCCACAGATCAGGAGATCAGGAGGATTCTCAGGAGTCTGAAATGCAGCAGTGTGTGACATGCCACCGCCATGCTTCTCCAAAACATAACGGTTGATTCTGGGCTGGGCCAGTGTTGGACTGGGGGGGGGTCTGGGCCCACCGGTGCTGCCTCCCTCCCACCCACTGGCCCCCCTCCCGAGCCGCAAATCCTGCTCACCTGACCGCCACTGTCTCCTCTTCCAGGATCCCTCCCTGCTGCAAGCGCACCAGCAGACACAAAAAAGGCAAAAAAATTGAAAAAAATGTTTGTAAAAAAAATTAAAAAATCTACGAAACTGGATGAGGAAAATTCTGGGGGGGGGGCATAGACCCTGTGCCCCCCCCCCGGTTCTGACGCCTATGGCTGAGAGGTAGGAAGGTGGTGCCAATAGCAGGTATGGCCTTGTGTAACCCATATGGGCCAGGGGCCCACCAGGTTTTCTCCCGTTCTGGTGCTGTCCAACTTTTGTTTTACTGAGGCTGGAATTTTTCTGACCCATGTGGTGGAAGGCCGATAATGAAAGCCATTCTTGACCACTCCATTTTTTAAAACCACATGCAATTTAAATCATACCTACGTTATTACAAGAAATGTTAAGACAATGCCCACATTAATGGTGGTAGCACAACAAAACAACCAAAAGGTTGGTGCTCACTGCAGGGATATCACTCATATGTGAAACAAGTTTATACAACTATATTAAGACATACCCCTTAAATCAATATGAATCTTCCTCCCATATGGATAACACAGCAAATCCTAGCACATGATTAAACATCTTGGGGATACCCTAATTAGCATTTTGAAATTATACCCCCCCAACCAGGTTCACCTACCACAGGCAACTTACTGTATGACACATACAGGGAGACTAGGGCAGGCAGAGTATGGCACAAACAGGGAGCATAGGGCAGGCAGAGTATGACACACACAGGGAGAATAGGGCAGGCAGAGTATGGCACAAACAGGGAGCATAGGACACGCAGAATATGGCACACACAGGGAGAGTATGGCACACACAGGGAGCATAGGACAGGCAGAGTATGGCACACACAGGGAGCATAGGGCAGGCAGAGTATGGCACACACAGGGAACATAGGGCAGGCAGAGTATGGCACACACAGGGAGCATAGGGCAGGCAGAGTATGGCACACACAGGGAACATAGGGCAGGCAGAGTATGGCACACACAGGGAGCATAGGGCAGGCAGAGTATGGCACACACAGGGAGCATAGGGCAGGCAGAGTATGGCACACACAGGGAACATAGGGCAGGCAGAGTATGGCACACACAGGGAACATAGGGCAGGCAGAGTATGGCACACACAGGGAGAAAAGTGCAGACAGAGTATGGCACACACGGGGAGCATAGGGCAGGCAGAATATGGCACACACAGGGAGAGTATGGCACACACAGGGAGCATAGGGCAGGCAACGTATGTCACACACAGGGAATATAGGACAGGCAGAGTATGGCACACACAGGGAGCATAGGGCAGACAGACTAACGCTCACACAGGGAGCATAGGACAGGCAGAGTATGACACACACAGGAAGAATAGGGCAGCAGTGTATGGCTAGGGCCACACTACATGGATCTTGACCTATGGAGAAATGCAGGCTCAGAATCTGCTGTCCCTCTGCTCCTCTTCTGCTGCTCTGCCTGCACCCGGAATCATTACTTCTGCTCAAGTTCAGGCAGTCGTGGTGGATTTTGGAGCCAAATGCAAAATATTGATTAAATGAAATCTACCACACTTTAACACAGTGTCTGTTTAGTTCTGGATCTTCCTCTTTGGATTTTGGTTGTTGACCTAGATGCATTTGTTCCAGGGTACAACAAAGCCCAATAAAGCTGTTCTGCCTTAGAGGGATCTGTACCTCTAGTAAGTCAGGGAGAAGAGACCCCAAGAATGAGGCCAGTGAGTGACAGGTCAGATCATTACATGATACTCTCATGGAGAGTAAAATAGTGAGGATACATAGAACAATCAGCCTGTGCTCCAACAAGGATTTGTAGCAGGGAGTAGCTCACCTCTAGGCTGTGAGTCTGCGTAAAGTGAAGGGAGAACAGTTGTATACGGAATCAGGCTTAAATTTACTCTCCCTGATCTTCCACTGTATGGGATCCGGACCACAATGGGGCATTCTTACCTGGAGGTGCACCTTAGCTAGCCTAACTGAATGTCCTGGCATTATATCAACTGCTATTACCTTACCTTGTGAATTTGCTGATCCATTTCTTTTTTGTTAATAAATTGTTCCTTTTGTTAATTCCAAGAACCTCCTGGAGTTCTTTATGTTTACTTTTATACACAGTAGCATTTGTTATTTGTAGATCAACTACATCTTTCCTTCAGTACTTCCATTTAGTGAAGGCCCTGCCTTACATGTTAGAGTCAAGTGTAACCCTTGCTTTACTGCATTTCTGGACATTAACTTCTTTTTCTCTAAGATTTAATGGAGGGCCACACAAGGTAGGCTGGATGCAGACCATGGGCCACTAGTTGGACAGCCCAGGCTTAGATATTAACTAAATACCACCCCATTATTTAAGGGCATGTAAAGACAAAAAAATAAAATCCCATTTTTACTTTCTTTAATGAAAAAGAAACCTATCTCCGATATACTTTAATTAAAAAATGTGTACCATTTTTATAAGAAACCTGACTGTATGCAGTGAAATTCTCCCTTCATTTACTGCTGTGGATAGGAATTGTCAGACAGTCCCTAACTGCTGTGCAGAGAAACAATCATACTTATGAACAGCAGGGGGAGCCCCTTTACTGTTTAAACCCCAGATGCAGGGAGCCAGATTTAAACAGATAAACTGGAATTCTATTTGGAGGATTATTTTGCTACAGCCACTGGTTCTGCAGAGTTGGAGAAAGTTTGTATTAAACAATCCACATTAGACAACACAGAACTCAGTGCAGTCTGCTTATTCTGATTATTAATCAGTCTTGTTGTATTGGCTTCTGTCAGATATTATTTGACTTGTGATGTTTTGATAATTTATGATGGTCCCTAAGCAGCCCAGACCACACTGAGCATGTGCACAGTCTTAGTCTTGCAAAGATGTTTAACAAAGTTACAAGAACTTGGAAAGCATAAATCCTTTGTTTGATTAGGCTTGTGGTGCAGTAAATTCCAATTTATGTTTAGTATACGAAATACAGCATTTCTAGCCTTTTTCTATTTTAGACTTTACTTGCCCTTTAAGTCATACAGTATCTGCAGTGTCGGACTGGGATACCAAAGGCCAACCAGAAAACCTTAGGCTGAGGGCCCACTTTCCAAACTTTTATACCCCCTCTCCTCACTCAACCTCTTTATTCTCATAGTATCTTTTCTCTACATACTATAGTCTATTCTTCCTATATTAAGTCTCTTTGTTTCCATAAAGAAATATTTAATGACCATGAAATAGGCCAAATAGTTAGAGGCAAGAGGCCCACTGACACCCTGGCCCACCGGGAGTTTTCCCGGTATCCTGGTGGGCCAGTCCGACACTGAGTATCTGTCACTCAAAATAGTGGGCTTGGCCTAAAACCTAAGATGGCATCTCTTGTTATTGTGCAGTAGTTTATAAGCATGCAAAGGAAAAGCAGAGGAATCTTCCCAGCCCTAGTCAGCAGTGTATCAAGTACAGTGCAAAGTTTTTGAAATTAAAGGCAGGATTAGATGATCTCATGTCCCATATATAATATACTTCAAACCAGAAAATTGGATACATCAGGAGCATGGTAAATGTTGCCGGCACCCAATTGGCACAGTTCAGCACTGGTTTTCACTTATTGTAATGCACCATCCTAAACTGCGTCAATGTCCCATGGGTGGACACCCCATATCATACTTTGTCTGCAAGTATTAATGAAAAGTAAATCAATATATTTATCAAGAGGGAGAACATGGTTAATGTTTAATTTAGACCCCCCCTTAACATCTCCTGCCCTAATACTGGTCCTTGATGGCCTTGATGTTCAGTCAGATGTAATATATTAAATTCAGTTCATGGTTGGACAACTCAACAACAATGAACACAGTTAATACACCAGTGACTAAGGTCCTAGCCAGGTAATAACTATAAGTCAGGCTGCAGACAGGTGTTTGGCAAGAAAATGATGGAGGTGGCATGTTCCCTAGGCAAAAGGAATTTGCTTATTGAGGAGCTAAAGTACAGTAGCTTCTGCGGTCAAATGCTTTGAGAGAATATGTTGTAATGATACTTCTAGGATTGCTTGACTTCATACAGAAGGTAAGATCTTTTGCTGAATCTGATCTGCAATTAAATCCATGGTTTCATTTCATTTGTTTTTCCTTTTCAGATATTTCAGAGACATTTAGAGAGCTTAGCACAGTTTTAGACCAGGACACTCCTTATATTCCAATATGGTACCTATGCATTGGAGGAAAGCTGATTTCAATTTTAAAAAATGGTATTACCATCTCAACTATAGACCCGTTAGCTTCACATCTGGGGTAGGCAAGTTATTGGCATTAAAAGTAGGAACCAGCAGGGCTTTGTGAAGGACAGATCAGATCAAATAAATGTAATCTTTATTTAGGATGAGACAAGTAGGAAATTGAACAGAGCTGGTCCAGTAAGATGTTATTTATGTGGATTAATTATTTGATACAGTTCCCCATAAATGACTGCTTTATAAACTAATGTCTTTTATGCTTGGTAATGTTGTTTCTATATGGATAGAGAACTGGCTAAAGGATTGTGTATGAAGGTGGGTGTTTATGGTTTAGTCTATGCTTGGAGTAGGATCCATAGTGGGATCTGACATGGTTCTGTATTGGGTCCACTTTTAATTTATGTGTTTGTTTATGTTTATGTGTTCATTCTTAATGTATTAAGAAGGACATTGTTTGTAACATATTAGTGTTGCAAATATGCAGCCCAATTAATTCCACCCACAATGTGGCCACCCTGCTTGAGGATCTGAACAAACTGACAGTCAGGGTGGCTAAGTGGCAGATAAGATTCAATGTTGATAAATGTAAGGGATACAAAATATGTATGATTTAATCATACCCTCAATGGGACTAAGTTAGGTAAATACTTGAATACCTTGAAGCACCTGGGGGAGCTTATGGATAGTAGGTTTGGCAGGAAGGGCCAACAAGGTATTGCCCTGTATGAAAAGGGTCATATATTTGTGGGAGAAGGAGATCATTCTTCCCCTTAACAAAGCAATGGTAAGGCTCAATCTGGAATCTGCCATGTACTTATGGACTCAGTGTTCATACAAATATTAATCAAATATAGAAAGTCAAAAGTAGAGGAAACTGAAGAATGGAAAGTCTTAGTAATGAAGAAAGGCTGGTCAAGTTGGGGTTGTTTACCTTGGTGAAGAAGGGGAAGATAAAATATTTTCACCAGTAGGTCCTTCCAGCAGCCAGAGGAGGCCTGGAAGAAAGGAGGTTCAATCTTAAGATGTAAAAAGGGTTTGTTACAGTGAAGTTGTGGAATTCTCTCCTTAAATCAGCCGTACTGGCTGATACATTAGATAGCTTTAAGAAGGGTGGGATTTTATCAAGTAAGAAAATTCAGGGTTATTGAAATGAATTCTAGTATAAGCTGATCCATGGACTCTTCTGTTTGCCATCTTGAAGTCAAGAAGAATGTCTTTGTCCCTTTTAAAGCAGATCGAGAAAGAGTCTTCAGATGGGGTTTTTTCTTCCTTTGGCTCAACTATCTGTTAGGTTTATCAATCTCACCTACTGTGTCACTGTGACATATTTTAAAAATGCTGTGATGTTGTTTCCTTGGCCTTGCTAAAATGTCTTAATCCAGGTCAAAATCTGTAAATTATAGGTTTCACATTGGACCAAAGAGCTCAGATCACTGGGATGTGAAAACATTTTTAATTACCCTCTTTCTTTCTCTTTCTCTTTGCTCTTTCTTTTCAGAGGTCCCCCACCGCACTCATAAACCATGTTGTGGAATTACTTCCTTGTCGCTAGTAAGTGAAAAAGAATGTTAAGATCTGTGAATAAGTAAATAAAATGAAACTCTTTTATGGTAATCACATCTTCAATCTGCCAACGAAATGTATTTTTCATACAAAGGTATGGAAAGTATTCTTCAGAATGTGCGGGGGCCTCCGTTTTTCTCAGTTGCATGTGAAGCACCGTGACTAACAGAATCGTTTCAATAACAACAGCGACTGTAGTGTTTATATATACTATCTTCGTTACCATCAAATAACAAAAAAACACAGTTTTCTCTTTGTTTCCATTTAGAAACATTGGCCTTTAAATAAAATTTGTTCTCTTTTTTTCTAAGACCTGATGAGTACTATTAAGTACAATCAGGGTCAGGGCACACAGGCAGATTCGGGGAGATTAGTCGCCCGGAGACAAATCTCCTCTTCTTCAGGGCGACGAATCTCCCTGATGTGCCTCTCCTCCCTTCCCGCTGGCTAAAATGTAAATCACCGGTGGGATGGCACTCAGCGTGATTCGTTTTTCAAAGTCGCCCGAAGTCTCTTCGTGAAGCAACTGTGAGGTTAGCCGGCGGGAAGGCAGAGGAGGCAGTTCGGGGAGATTAGTCACCTCAAAGAAGAGGAGATTTTGCAGCGGGCGACTAATCTCCCGTAATATGCCTATGTGCCCTGACCCTTATCTTTAAATTTTTTGCGTATCGGCACCCAGACGTTTGACTTTTAGAGCAGAAACACACGCGAATATTCGAGGATATTTAGTCACCCGACAACAAATCGCCTTTTCTTCACGGAAACTTCAAACAACTTCAGAAAACAAAGTTCTCAGAGTGCCATCCTGCCGGCGATTTAGATTCTAGCAGGCGGGAAGGCAGTTCGGGGAGATTAGTCGCCTGAAGAAGAGGCGATTTGTCACCAGGCTAAATCTCCCCAAATCTTCACCTGTGTCTCTGCCCTTAGTTCAGAGTGCTCCTTTCAGGTCTCTCTCTCTATATATATATATCAAAGTCAATGTTCCCACAGTCAATGGCAAACGAATGGTCGAGATGCACGGTCAGTTAAGCATGCATGTGTTTGGTAAGGACCAGCAATCTCTTGTATTCGATTTAAAACAACAACAAAAAAGACTCTTTATTACACATACTACTTGTGTTCAACATTTCAGTCCAAATCAGGACCTTTATCAAGGTTAACTTGTGCAAACCTTAAATACCCATAACCAATGTGAAAATGAAGTCAAATGATTATTGAATTTTTATGCCTCATTGATATATACTGTATCAAGTTGAACTGTTTTTTTACGCTAATTATATAGGGAAAACATAGATAAAAGAACCCAAGTGCTGAGCAGCTGGGAGATGTTTTTACAGACATTTTAATTGCAAAAATTAAAGTTTTATATAAGCTTCAGACAATCAATTAAAAAGTCTGTGCCATTTATGAAATAGTTAAGTTTATCTTCACTATCCCTCTCTCAGCATCTGTTTCACTCATTCTGTTGTTGGGGTTGGGTATTTTTTGACAGTTAGATTCACTATATCTTATAGGGGGGCTCCTTTTGCCTAGAAGATGTATTAGAGCTCACTCTATTAAACTCACCAGACATCATGTCTCTCTACATGCAGGATTTGTGCCAAAGGCAGTTATTTTGTTAGATTTTTTTATACTGGAATCGGTTGAGTGAGCTCTAATACATCTGCTAGGCAAAACAAACCCCCCCCCCCCTATAAGATATATTGGATCTAACTGTCAATAAATATCTGACACCCAACTCCTGAATGAAGACAGAATGAAGAGAAACAGATGCTGAGAAAGGAATAGTGATGATAAACTTGATTATTTCAGAAACAATTCAGAATATGTAATTAATTGTATTTAGAAAGTTTCTTATTTTAGTATGATGAAGCGTATATTATTTTATATATATATATAATTTTGATTTTCGCCCCTTTACGTCTAGCTTTCATACCAGCATACAAAATTGATTCCAATGACAAAAATGATTTCAGTGCCAAAAAAGTCATTTGTGTCTTGTTTTAATGACTATAGACTACAGATTTCCTAACAGGCCCCAGTATGTTTCTATTGGAAATAACAATTCTGAAATCCTTAGTCTGAGTACAGGCTCTCCTCAGGGCTGTGTGCTCAGTCCTCTGCTATTTACTCTGTTATCTTATGATTGTGTGGCCTAGTACAACTGAATCATATTATACAATTTGCAGATGATGCTACAGTAGTGGGCATTATCAGTAACAATGCTGATGTAAAGAAAGCTCAGGACGCCCACCACTTCCTTTCCACCTGACGCTCGTCTGCTTCTGATGTCATTGGCGTGAAATTTGAATATTCGAATATTTTCAATTACTGATTGCCCAACGTAGATCTATTTCTAGTAGTTCCTTGGTGCATTTCAAGTCTGTTCTGTGTATTTCTGACCTAGTCTGTTCTTGACCTTCACTAGTTTGCTGCCTGTCTTGACCATTCACTTTGATCACAATTTTGTACTATGCTACTGCTGGTTTTGACCCCTGCCTGTGACCTTGACTATGTTGCTGACTCCTGATTTTGTATTGCTCTGCTTGTTTGATATTGACATGGCCTGTCCCTAGACGTTCCTTGTTCTCTGTTCTTCGTGCACATGTTTGGTTCCCGTGTCTGCCCAGAACTCTCTCCTCGGTCCTCTCACTATAAGATCTGGTTTGATAAAGGGTCCAGTTGGGCCCGAAACGTTGCCCTATTGTGTATATGTATGGGCTAATAAAACACTGAAGATTTTTTCAATACTACCGGTGTGCTACTGGATTTCTTCCATTGGATGTGAAACTTGACCCAGCTTGCAGGCAAAGGTCCTCCAGTTTAGCACCTGGACCTACACAGGTGAATATAAGAGGGTAGAGCACTCCTAAATACTTGCTGTTGACTATAAGATCTGGTGGCATCCGAGTAACGGAGGGCTTTTTGCGTTTCCTTACGTTAAAGATGATTCCTTATATAGGAAGGAAGTTGAGAAATTGGTCAAGTGGTGTCTGGATAACAACTTAATTCTAAATGTCAAAAAGACCAAAGGAGTAGGAAGGCTTTTTAATCCATTGTAACAAGTTTATAGTTTGTAACAAGTTTATAGTTTGTATTGACAATAAAGTATCCTTGTATCCTTAAGGCTGTGGTAATGGTGACAGGTTGTGGAGAGTAGGTGTTGAAACAACTGATTTGATTATTTAAGGCTCCAAAAATAGTTTTGAAAAAAAGTTACTTTTGAGATTCCCTTCAATAATAAATAAAATTTGACACCAGTTCTACACTAGGCTTCCTAGGACCCACCAGAGAGTCTGATATCCATGGTCCACTCTTGCATTGGGGGCTTTGACAATTGGCGGGGAAGTTTCCTTCTGAAGGTCAGTCAGAGATTTCACGTACAGAGAATAGTCATTGGTAGAACAATGACTGAATGACCAATTAACCAATATATTTTTTTTTTTAAATCCAAAGCTGTTTCATGAAGTAATGGGGTCCTTAACCAAGGGTTGGACCTGCAAAGGGTGCCCTGGCCAAAGCATGGAATTTCATGGTGGCTTAAACTTAAAAAGCTTGACAAACTTTGGTATAGATGTTATATAGGCTTAAGGTGAACTCATTGAACTTGTCCTACACTGATGCACACTATGGCCTGGGTCCACCAGGAGATCCTCTGATATTCTTGCAGGCCAGTTTGACCCTGGAACAAAAACACAAGTCTGCATGGTAGCCACCACCAATGAAAAAACAGGAACTTCTAGGTCCATCTGCCTGTGTTTACTAAATATGCACAATCCTACAATGTTTATGTTCATTTTGATGTGGGTTTATAAATTCTGTTTTCTAGTTATCCCGAACATAATTTGTGTGAGAGCAGAGGGTAAGTACTGAGTTCAATTTAATTACTGAGTTAAATTTAGTTCAAGGAATTACAAGTCATAACCCTAGAGACTCAAGACTTTCTTACATTAAGGGGCCGATTCACAAAGGGTAGAATATCGAGGGTTAATTAACCCTCGATATTCGAATGGGAATTAAAATCCTTCGACTTCGAATATCGAAGTCGAAGGATTTTAGCGCAAATAGTGCGATCGAACGATCGAAGGATTATTCCTTCGACCGAACGATAAAATCCTTTGAATCGAACGATTCGAAGGATTTTAATCCAACGATCGAAGGAATATCCTTCAATCTAAAAAAGTTAGTCAAGTCTATGGGGACCTTCCCCATAGGCTAAATTGAGTTCGGTAGCTTTTAGATGTTGAACTAGGGGGTCGAAGTTTTTTCTTAAAGAGACAGTACTTCGACTATCGAATGGTCGAATGGTGGAACGATTTTTAGTTCGAATAGTTCGATTCGAAGTCGTAGTCGTAGTCGAAGGTCGTAGTAGCCCATTCGATGGTCAAAGTAGCCTAAAAAACACTTCGAAATTCGAAGTTTTTTTACTTTGAATCCTTCACTCGAAGTTAGTGAATCGGCCCCTAAGGCATTATTAATGCACTGTAGGAATATGTTATACAGTGCTCCTCCAGGCCTTGTGTTGATAAAGTAAAATCTAATTATTAAATTCTGTGTGTCCAACAATTATGTTTGGACAAATATTTTCAGACATGAATTTGCCTAATAGATTGTAATGATTTTTTTCAATAATACAGAGACCAGCTGCCCACCTGATGCTGAATGGTTCAACTGTGTAGAATGTGACTCTTATTGTGCCTCTCTGAATCTGATCTGCACTGAGGGGTGCCGAGGTGGATGTAAGTGTAAAGAAGATGGATATGTCTTATATGAAGGTGTCTGTATCCCGGCCAATAAATGTCCTGAAGAAGGTATGCTAACTCGCTGGCACTATATAAACAAATGATGATGGTATGGTGTTCACTCAACATAAACTCTGTGCACTCCTCTTTTCTTTCTATGTTTTCAACACTTTCCACATTTCCATTTCTCCTTTGTTTCATTCCCATCTGAGTTCCCATTCCTACCGTCTCTCATTCTGTGTATCATGGTCTGCTATTCCACCTCCTCCTGTGGGTGATTGAGATCTCCTGCCTCCTCCGGACACCCCATTTGATCAGCATATAATACTGTACTTACATAAAAATATTAGTAAAATATTAGTAAAATTAAATTAGAACCGCCATGATTATTTAATATCATGGTTAGGGAATAGTGATGGGCGAATTTGCGCCGTTTTGCTTCGCCAGAAAATTCTCGAATTTCGCGCTAAATTCGTGAAACAGCGAAAAATTCGCGAAACGGCGCCGGCGTCTCGTTTTTGATGCCAGCGCCCATTTTTGACGCTGGCGCCCGTTTTTTTCGACGCGGCAACATTTTTTTGGACGCGGGCGAATTTTTGCTGGCGAATTTTCGGGGTCGTTTCGCAAATTTATTCGCTGGCGGCGAATTGCGCGAATTCACCGCAAATTCGTGCCTGGCGAATAAATTCGCCCATCACTTTTAGGGAATTAAAAAAGAACAAGGGCTTAGAACAGCCATTGATGGTGATGTCAACTAAAGGCCAGCAAGTCAAATATCTTTGAAAAAGAGACAACAAAAGAGGTAAGAATTATATCAGTATTACAGCAAACAGTGAACATTTAAGGGCAGAAAAAAAAAGCTGACGGCCACGTTTACACACTAATGTACTGTGTCATTGCCTAAGCTGGAAACAGCTTAGCATATTTAGGCAGCAGTCGGATTTTTTTAAAAAACCGTGCCGCATTTCCGCGCGGTAAAACCACACGTGTGTCTGGGGAAAATAACAGCCTGTTTGATGTTCAAGAGTGTTTTGCTCAAAAACTCAAATGACTTAAGCAATTCCAGTTTGTTTTTTTGTTGAAAACTCAGGTTTTTGGCATTCGAGTTTTTTTCTTAAAGGGATACTGTCATGGGAAAAAATATTTTTTTCAAAATGCATCAGTTAATAGTGCTGCTCCAGCAGAATTCTGCACTGAAATCCATTTCTCAAAAGAGCAAATAGATTTTTGCACATTCAATTTTGAAATCTGACATGGGGCTAGACATATTGTCAATTTCCCAGCTGCCCCAAGTCATGTGACTTGTGCTCTGATAAACTTCAATAACTCTTTACTGCTGTACTGCAAGTTGGAGGGATATTACCCCTTCCTTTCCCCCCCAGCAGCCAAACAACAGAACAATGGGAAGGTAACCAGTTAGCAGCTCCCTAACACAAGATAACAGCTGCCTGGTAGATCTAAAACAGCACTCAATAGTAAAAACCCATGTCCCACTGAGACACATTCAGTTACATTGAGAAGGAAAAACAGCAGCCTGCCAGAAAGCATTTCTCTCCTAAAGTGCAGGCACAAGTCACATGAGCAGGGGCAGCTGGGAAATTGACAATATGTCTAGCCCCATGTCAGATTTCAAAATTGAATATAAAAAAATCTGTTTTTTCCCATGACAGTATCCCTTTAAATAAGATACTGTACCATTCAAATTTTGAGTTCATTCAAAGGTTCAAAAAAATGTAACACTTGACTTTTGATAAATAACCCCTCAAACGACAGTGGAGAGGTGCCACTGCAATGACAGAAACAGAGCCCTTGGTATGTACAAGCTCCACTCTTACTTTTTTTGTCAGACTCCCAGTATTCACACATTGTGTGAATGTCTATCATATATACTGTGTCCTCCAGGGCTTAATTTGAGGAGTTAAGCCTAATTATTTTGTGTCTATAAAAATTAAAATTCTACAAATATATTTCATTTTTTGAAACAAATGATTTGCATTTAGATGGCAGATTAGACTTACATCCTTTTCAATAATCCAGGAATCCTTTGCCCACCTGATGCCAAATGGAAAGACTGTGTGGAATGTGAGTCTGATTGCTCCACTCTGAATCAGGCCTGTTCTGATAAATGCCGAGGTGGATGTAAGTGTGAAGAAGAAGGATATGTCTTACATAAACGCGTCTGTATCCCGGCCAATAAATGTCCTACACAAGGTAAGGGACCAACTGAATTCAAGCTGCGTTTACTTGTTCTCCATCATTTACCTCTCCACATGTCCAAGTCTCTTTCGACCTACCTTAACTCTTCTTTACATCTCGATCACCATCTCGTCTTTGTTCCACCTTCCCTTATCCAGATTCCCAGCACTCTCTTCTATTATTTGCTTTTCTGTTCTTTCATCCTCACCCATCACTTCCTTCTCTGTGTTGCCTAGTTTATCTATTGTGCCACTCCTTTTATTTTTAACATTGCTCTTCTGTGTGTTCCTCAGTCTTCTATTCCATCTCCACCTGTGGGTTAGTAAGAACTGTTGCCTCCCCCAGTACCTCATTTAAAAAAGCACATATTTTAGTACAGGTATAGGATCCCTTATCTGGAAACCTGAGGGCAAATTCACTAAGATTCGTAGTTGCGCCAGGCGTAACTTCGCCGCACTTCGCCACACTTCGCCAGGCGTAGTTGCGCCAGCGCTCCTCTAATTCACTAAAATCCAAAGTTGCGCTCAGGGGTAGCGTAAGATTGCGAAATTGCGCTAGCGTTGATTCGCTAAGTGAAGCGAAGTTACGCTAGCGATGGTTAATTTGCATACGGCACCAAATTCAAATTTCAATGGAGGAATACGTATCAGCACTACAAATGCCTGGGAAACCTTCAAAACATCAAATAAAATTTTTATTTTGCCCTACACATGTGCCCACTGTATAGTTAAGGTGCCATGAATTAGGAAATGTAGGGGGGAAGGAGGGGAGCCCCAAAAAAAATTTTCAATCTTTTTCAGCCTATCACCCATAATATAGAAAAAACGCCAGCGTTTTTTGGGACTTAGAAAATTCTTTTGAAGAAATCCCTATCTACTCTATTGCGCTTCGCCTGGTCTGAGGTGGCGAAGGAAGTCTAGCGTAAAAGGTAGCGTTCAGTACAATGCGCGCGTTAGTGAATTTGCATAGTTACGTCCGTTGCGCAAATTCGCCAGGCGTAAGGGTACGAAGTTATGCTAGCGAAGTTACGCCAGCGTCCGTTAATTTGCGAAGTAACGAAAATGGCCAACGCTAGCGAATTGACGCTAGCGTTAGGTGCTTTGGCCCCTGATATCCAGAAAGCTCCGAATTACGGAATGGCTGTCTCCCATAGACTCCATTTATCCAAATAATCCAAATTTTTAAAAATTATTTTCTTTTTCTCTGTAAAATTAAAACAATAGCTTGTACTTGATCCCAACTAAGATATAATTAATCCTTATTGGAAGCAAAACCAGCCTATTGGGTTTATTTAATGTTTAAATGAATTTCTAGTAGACATAAGGCATGAAGACCCAAATTACAGAAAGATCCGTTATCCGTAAAACCCCAGGTCCCGAGCATTCTGGATAACAGGTCCCATACCTGTACGTAAATAATGAAAAATATGAGCAAATGAAATCAAGAATAATCCATGAATATATAACACAATGACTTAACTGTACAATTTTAAGAGACTAAAATGTTCTCCTCATTTATTCCAATCTTATTTTTTTCTAAAATAATTTACTTGTCCCTCACTATATATATATATATAAAAAACATGGGAAAGTTGTGCAATGAGGGTGTGACCACAAAATACATATAGTCAAACACAAGAGTCCTCTGCAACCCATTATCAATATATTTAAGACATAGACATTTTGTGACTTGAGCTAATAAAAAATGCCTTACCCTTTAAACAAAACAGGGATTGTTTGTCCATATATTGCAATATATTTAAGCTGAACAACTACGTCAAAGTCATCCCATATCTGGCCAGTCCTACGCTCAACTTTCATCTGATTCATTAAGAATTCTATTGCTTCATTATACATTGGAGACCTGGCTAAAAAGCAATATTGCTTTAAAGGTGAACAAAAGCCCTGTTAAAAACCCCCATCCCCTTCCATCCATTGCCCCGCTTTCCTGCTTTCTCCCTCCATAGTACTTTACTTGAAAAGTGTCTCTGGCATTAACGTTGGCTGTAGAGTAGGGATGGGCGAATTTATGCGCCAGGCGCGAATTCGCGGCGTATTCGCGGCAAATTTGCGCTATTCGCATCCAGCGAATAAATTCGCGAAATGCCCGCGAAAATTAGTCGAAAAAACGAGACGCGGGCGCCGTTTGCGCAAATTCGCCCATCACTACTGTAGAGTAGCACAACGGAGCACTTGGGCGCCATCTTCAGTCTCTTCGGATCCTCTTCTTTTCCTTTGGCAATGAGTTTTTCGGCGCATGGTCAGTAGGCACAAATACCAGACTGGCCCCAACTGCGCATGTGTGAAAAAACTCCATGTCATTGCTTGCTTTCGTGAGGAATTCCAAAAATACTGAAATACGTCCACGAGCTCCGCTGTTCTACTCTGCATAAATATGCCAATGTTAATGCCAGGGACACTTTTTCAAGTAAGGTACTATGGAGGGAGAAAGCAGGGAAAGAGGGCGATGGAGGGAAGGGGAAGGGGATGGAGATTTTTGATTCTGCTTTAAAGGAACAATTTAGTGTAAAAATAAAAACTGGGTAAATAGATAGGCTGTGCAAAAGAAATAAGGTTTCTAATATAGTTAGTGTAATGTAATGTAATGTATAAAGGCTGGAGTGACTGGATGTGTAAAATAATAGCCAGAACACTACTTCCTGCTTTTCAGCTCTCTAACTCTGAGTTAGTCAGTGACTATAAGGGGGGGCCACATGGGACATAACTGTTCAGTGAGTTTGTAATTGATCCTCAGCATTCAGCTCAGATTCAAAAGCAACAGTTATGACCCATGTGCCCCCCCCTCAAGTCTTTGATTGGTTACTGCCTGGTAACCAATCAGTGGAAAGCAAGAGAGCTGCAAAGCAGGAAGTAGTGTTCTGGCTATTATGTTACACATCCAGTCACTCCAGCCTTTATACATTACATTTTTGGCTAACTAACTATATTACAAACATTTTTTATTTTGCACAGCCTATTTACCCAGTTTTTATTTTCACACTGAACAATTCCTTTAAGAATATAGGCCTGATATAGCCACCAGCAACATCCATGATGTTTAACTTAACTAGCTACCAAATATTTATACCTTGATCATGTGTAATGATCCCGTTTAATGCATTCTGGGAGCTGCAGTCCAGCAACATTAGTGTAGCCTTAAAGCAACATGGAAATCCTCATTGCTTTCCTTGAAAAAGGGGAAATCATACTCAGAGAGAAGGAGTTTTGATTACTCTATAATGTTTCTTCTCCATATATTAAATATGCTTAGTTACCATTTTTATATCTATATTGATGCTTGCTCCGGCTTACTGGCATAAATGACAATGTTTTTTTCCATTTCAGTGCCAACTTAATTCTCTTTAAACTGCCCTTTTAATTTGTATTTTTTCCCCCCACAGCGCTCTCTTGTCCTCCAAGACAGATGCAGTCCACTTGCAATGGCTGTTGGTCATTTTGCCCCATCTTGCTTCAGAAATGTAAACCTGTTTGCGAAAAAGCTTGTGCATGTGAACAGAAAGGTTATGTGCTACATGAAAACGACTGCATTCCACTCCATGAATGTCCAATCATTCCCAAAAAAGGTCATTTTCTTTTTTTTGTACGCTTTGCAAAGTGGAATGCAGCCAATGAGTTTAATTCTAAGCAAAGATGTCAAGAGTGTTGCTATAACTGCAAAATTGTTTTTTAAAACATTGACATTATTGATATGGAGGCAAATGTTTCAAGTTCAGTCATAAAATGATATTTCCAAAATCCAAAGTTGAGTCCAAAACTTTTCTTTATACATACCCATAAGCTAATGTCCAAAAGTAGGCCTCAAATAGTTGCACATTATGATATGCTGCAAATCAAATGGATACAGTAATATCTTTAGGTCAGGATAGGGGGGATGCAGGAGAAGTGCATCATTTTTAGGTCTGCTGTCGTCCTCTTCAGGGATCTCAAGGGAAAGAGATATGGCATGAGTCATTTAGAGGTTATCCACTGATATCCTCATGGGAGTTTCTCAAAGGAAATATATGTTGTCCGTCACTTCCGTTTTAGTCACTGGCCTTTTCATAGGAGGTATTGACAATCTGGGTTTTGTGTCTGGACAAACTAACTGTCGTTTAAAGGAGAAGGAAAGGTTAAAACTAAGTAAGCCTTATCGGAAAGGTCCATCTAAATATACCAGTAAACCCCCAAAGTAATGTTGCTCTGAGTCCCCTGTCAAAAGAAATACTGCATTTCTTTCCTTCTATTGTGTACTCATGGGCTTCTGTATCAGACTTCCTGCCTTCATCTTAAACCTCATTGCCCTGGGCAAGAGCATGCTCAGTTTGCTCCTCTCCCCCCACCCCTCCCTTCTCTACTGTAATATGAGCCCAGAGCAGGGAGAGACTCAGGCAGGAAGTGATGTCACACCACATCAGTACTGCAGCTCCTATTCTAAACAAACAGAGAGTTTCTAGAGCTTTTTACTTAGGTATAGTAAATCATTCTACAGAATAAATATAGCATTCTAGCTTGTACTATTGTGGCTAATCTATTGGCAATAAAATGCCTCCGTAGCTTTCCTTCATTGCAATGTTGTCCATCAAAAAGGCCTTCCACCTGTTTGGTTTTTCTTAGGGGTGTTTGTGTCACAACTGGATGTTTGAGTTTCATAAGGCTTAAAGGAAGGAAGGCTACTGAAGCAGTTTATTATAGCCACAATAGTGCAAGCTTTAAGACTATATTTATTCTGTAGAATGCTTTTCCGTACCTGAGTAAACAGCTCTAGAAGCTCTCTCTGTTTGTTTAGGATAGCAGCTGCAATGTTAGCTTAGTGTGACATCACTTCCTGCCTGAGTCTCTCCCTGCTCACTCATAGCTCTGGGCTCAGATTACAGCAGGGAGGCAAGGAGAGGAACAAACTGATCATGCTCAAGCCCTAGCCCTGGAGGTTTAAGATGAAAACAGGAAGTCTGATACAGAAGCCCATGTGCACACAATAGGACAGAAATGGGATTTTTTTTTTGATCAAGTGGACTCAGAGCAGCATTACTTTGAGGGTTTACTGGTGTATTTATATAGGTCTTTCTGATCAAGCTTAGTTATTTTTAGCCTTTCCTTCTTCTTTAACAATAATAATCTGGCCAAAAATCACCTCGGATGTCAACTGTCATAACCCCACCCCCAAATGCCACTGCTCTGCCCATGATACCATCATCTTACCCACTTGTTTGGTTTTTTGGAACCCTATGTGCCGCACAAGTTGATGATATTGCTCCTTGTACAGACAGCTTACAATCTCATGCCTCATTCCTTTTTTCAGGTTTCCCATGTCCTCATGACACAGAGTGGAGAAACTGCTCAGACTGCAGTGCTTTCTGCCCAACTCTAGGAAGGGAATGTGACAATATCTGCAGAAAGGGCTGCGTCTGTAAGAAAAGGGACTATGTTTTACACGAAATGAAATGCATCAAAAGGAAAGAGTGTCCAGTCATGAATGTGTATGGTGAGTGAACCACTGGTATGGTGCAAAATGCAATAACCTTCACCTTATACAATGTACAATCAAGTCTCATTGCCTTGAGAATATGGGGGATGCAGCATATTGAAAGGAGATATTTACTGATGACTACAAAATTGTTTAGGGATACTTTTCCAATACTAAAGTAATTATGCTTTGGGGAAGAGTTCTACTCAATAGTGCATAGAAAAAAATGTCACAACCCAAGAATGAGGACCTGCCAGGGGCCCATAGACACAAATAGTAAGACTTACCTGTGATGCTTGTGGACTTGAGAGTTTGGCAGTTCATTGGACTGAGAATGTTGGAGGTTCTTCATGTCTGGTAATATTGCATTTTATATGGTAGCATTTTATGGATCTCAGATTTTTATCCCGTTTCTAAACACAAGATTAGGATTAGTAATACTTTGACAAACATTTCCTTGTTGGACTTGCCTTTTTACTCAACCTCAAATTTGCAGTAATGACAAAATATTTGTATTGCATTTCAAAGATCTGAATACTAAACTCAAATGGTGATGATGTCTTCTTCTACCATTGGCAGACAGGGGAAGGAACCAATGCATGGGCTTGAGGCTATCACACACTGGCATAACGAATGATTTTAGCAACTTTACTTTCAAATGTACTCTTATGTATTTGTAATTGTATATTTTAAAAATGTTTTTTTTTTTTTATTCCTTGTCTACTTAACAGTTGATTTTTGTCCTATGCACACGGAGTGGAAAATCTCCACTAAAAATAACGACTACTGCTTTCCTAAACATGACTGCAATAAGAAATATTGTAGTGGTGGATGTGTATGTAAAGACAAAGCGTTGGTCTACTATAAAGGAAAATGCATACATCGAAGGGACTGCCCCAAACTTTCCAATCAAGTAAGTGCAACTTCAGTATCTGATTTAGGGACCCTAGAATGGAGTAGCACATAGGACATCCAGATCAAGATGACTTTCTGGTTTCTATTTTAGGGCTAGAAGAAATGGATAAGATGCCTCCAAGCAGTAACATGCACAAATGAACTAAAGAACTGTTCTTTGGAATATATTCAACTGCTACTAAGGTCTTCAAAGATGGATCTTGGCAATAAGCAGCTACAGTTGCTCTTCTTCCCCTGCAAATAATTCTTCTTCATTTTCTTAGAGAATCTTGTGCATAAGTAGGGATGGGCGAATTTAACCCATTTCGCTTCACCAAAAATTTGCCGCCTGCGAAATGTCTCCGACGCCCATTATGGGCGTCAAAAATGTTTTGACACGCGTCTTTTTTTGACGCACAAATGCCATACAAGTCTATGGGAGTCATTTCCATGGAAAAACAAGGCGAAAAAATTCGCCAATCCCTATGCATAAGATATGTCACAGAACATTTATTGACTTTGTTTCTTGCTTGGATAAATATTTTTTATCTTAAATTTTCTTGAGCATAAGCCCCCAAGAACCTTTTGCTAGAGTTCAGGTTAGATTGGTTTTTCTCAGAGAAGAGAAAGATTTTCATTCAAACAAACAATGATGTGCCTCTTGGTTTGAATATATGTTGGTAGGTTTGAGTGCCTGAATATTTTAATTGAATTTATGTTGGCAAGCCAGCTCTAGCAAAAAGAGTATTTTTTTTATGGAGAATAAATAAAGCTTAAAGCTGGACCTCTGATAAAGGTGGACTTTTCAATGTGTTAACATCAGCTCTAGAGAATAAAAATAAATTGACCCATAGGCTAATGACTAAGTAAGAATCTGGTATACTCTGTAGAACCAACTAAAAAATTTCTACTGTGATTTCTCTCATTATTCAATAAATTCATGTTATTAAGCTTAATGGGTTCATTACTGAAGTTGCCTTTCTGTGTTGTTGCACGGGGTGGGGTAGTGCTTGGGGAAGTTGTGAGGTTACAGTTGCAAATTTGCACAAGGGACCATGGGACCACTGGGAGTTTTCAATTTGTGAGAATATAATAGCAGCATTCTTCAGAGAGTGTCTCCAATGGCACCACACAATGGGGCGTATTTAATAAAGGGTGAAAGTGAAAATTTGAAGTAATTTCACAAAAAATTATGAATCCCATCAATATCACGAATTTACAAAAAGGAGAATACAAAAAGTTTTGGAGAATTAACTTCGCTGTAGTGAAAATTCAATGGAATAAATTCACAACTCTTCTCCAAGTGAAATTTCTCCAAAAGAACAAATTCTCAAAAGAACAAATTTTTGTCAAGAGAAATTTCTCCAGGTTCAGGCTGGTGATCTACCATGTTAAAGGTAGAGCAGTCACTTTTGAATCTCTTTATCTACATCGCCCCCTCCAAGCTAATTCTCAATAATTAAATTTTTTATGGCAAAAATTCTCTAGAGAATTTTCCCCACTACAATTGTATGGAGAAAATATACTGGCAAATTTTCACTGAGAATTTACTCCAGGAGAATTTTTTTTAGTAACTATGAGATGTGAATTAAGGTGAACTTTGATGTGCCCAATGTCTCTGCAGGAAATGGCCTGCTGAAGGGGACCTGATCCAAACAGAAGATTTGTAATAAGAAGACTAGGAGCTATATTTTCAGAGGAAGGGTCCACTTAACTTTAGAAGGTTGGGTTAAAATTTCTCAAAGTGCAGTCAAGTACATAAATCTTCAGCTCTGAAATCTGGAATTTTGGGTTGCTAGGGCTCATGCCCTGCCAATACTTACCATAACAACTAGCCAGTAACTAGGAACTCAGAATGGAATGTCAATAGGATATGATGCAAAGAGAACAATAAATAATACCTGTATAAAGAATATGTTCATTGGGTGGACACCAAATATGTTCCCATCCATTAATTCCTAGCAGATAGCTGCTTTTATTAGTCAGATCTGTAAAAAAACACCAAAAACCACCAAAACCTTGAATACTTTTGGTTACAGCACTTTTGCACCCACTTGAATTAATAAAGGAAGCCCAGCATGTTTCCTACAGATTCAAACCAATTCACCAAATATCTATGGTTCTAGGGGCTTTATATATAAACACTTCAGATTACACAATGCAAGCAACACATGGGTTAAATATGAACGTACTCACCAGCTGGGCCTGGATTTATCAAATATTATTCCTTATCTGTGAACTCCCAATAAATGTATATACACTATGATCACTAATACTATACCAATAACTTTAGCTCTCTGTATGTGTTTCTATTAATGTCTCATTTCTGAAGTATTTGTCTTAGAGATTAATCTAAAAGCAAGTGACAACAAGAGGCCTATTGATGAAGATGAGAACACTAACACAATTGTCCTGTATGTAAAATCCCATTCATGTATCCAGTTGTGCAATGATTTTATAGGAATGTGCTGATTTAGGTCCAGGTTAACCTTCTCAAGAAGGTCACAGGACCAGAGACCTCCAAAAAAATGAAAAACCTCTATTTACACGCGTATAGACACTGGCTAATTTTCAATAATAGATACATTTAATGGCCATGGTCACAGGTTAGGAAGCATTCCAGCTAAAGGGCACAATAAGGGCTTCACATAATGGAAATGCATTGCTCCCTATTGGTCTCTTTCCCTGTAAAAGGGGTGACAAATGCAATATAAATGAAGATTTACCAGTAGATTATCACCGGAAACTAACATTTCTAAGTACTGATTAATTTTTTCACATGAAAAGTGGTATTTATAGGGATTAGCACTGACTCACAGTCTCATTTTAGTGGTTTTCGAGGTTTTTCTCTAAAACCACAAATAAACATTATTTCTCTAAAACTAAGAATAAACTTTATTTCTCTAAAACCAAGAATAAACTTTATTTCTCTAAAACCAAGAATAAACTTTATTTCTCTAAAACCATGAGTGCCATGTGATTTATTAAAAGATCCAAATATAAAAATTCTGAATGTAAAAAGACAATGCAGCAGCACCATTTCCCCTTTCCTCTCTGCCCTTAAAACTTTACTGACAGAGCAGGTTAAAGGGGTTAAAAGCTAATTCTGGTTTAAAAACCTGAAATTCGTCTCTTAAAACTTGCCCCCCTGGTAACTAGCTACTTGGGCAAGCGTCTCAAATTGTCTCACGGCAGGAGTGACCTTGTGCTGAAGAATGCTCCAAAAAAATATGAAAACCCAAATGTGAAAAAAATAGGAAAAACTCCAAAGGGCTAAAAACACAGCTCCTTTTGCCTTCTTCAGGACCTCGACTGCTCTAATTGCCGAAATTTAGGGCCTACTTATCAACTTATTCAAAAATCTATTTTATTCACAAATGTCTAAGAAATCGTGCTATTTTCTTTTTCCTCTAAAACTCTATATATGTGAGGTTTATTTAGTATAAAAACCATGAGGAACTAATAAAAAAAAATTGCCAAGTAAAAGTTTTCAAGGTCCTACAGACATCAGTGGGTGTTGCGCTGATCCTATTGGACCTTTTTTAATCAATTCAGACCTTTAGAGGTTTTCTAATTTTTTTTTCCCTAGGAATTGTCCAAAAAACACATTTTTCATTGCTTTTTTATTTCGTGCTTTTTAAATACAGATCTTTTAATAAATGACATGGCATTCCTAGTTTTAGAGATAGATGTCACAAGCCAAGAATGAGAATGTTGATAAATCTGCCCCTGGAGAGTTTTTTGAGTTTAGTTCCTGCTGACACCTTAGTTGGTTGGGACATGTGTTTCCTGACCAAACTCTGTTCAAAGAGTAATCACAAAAATCACAATGGGGTCATGACTTGCTGGTCATATGTGGTCAGTAAGTGACCCAGAAATGCAGAAGACCATGTTCTTCTTCAGATCAGATCAGTGCAATCTGTCAACAAACTGAACTTAATGTTCACCCAACTGGCCCTACGCCACATGGAAGAGCAGAGCATAAAGTGGTGTGCAGCTTAAAATGAAAGGTGTCATGTTAAGTAGAAGAAAAACATTGTGATGGACTATTATTGCCATTTTTGACCGGTGCATCAACTTTCCTTTGTCATTTTAAATCACAATCCTGCCTCAAATCATGGCTTCAAGTGAACAGAAATGAATAGACTAGGGGTGAATTATCATGGGAAAAGGATGGGGTAAAATTTGCTAGTGAATTAAAGGCTTATACAGTAACTGGCAAACAGTGAATAGTGTTATGTCATTGCCGATGGCTGAATTATAGAAGAACCATGAGAGGGAGCTCAGTCTTGGGCAGTTACCATATGTACTTTTTAGGAGGATAAATAAAAGAGGTGTGGGAATATACAATTTGACAACACCTTTTGGAAATAAGAAAGTCTATATAAATATACCTATATTACTACTGTATTACTACTGACAAACCCTCAGTGCCGCTATTTCCAGACACAAGACAAGAAGGTAAGTGGTCCTTGGGATAGAAACTATTAATACATAACTTTTAGGTCTGTTGATTTACCATTAAAAACACCACTACATCACAGGCACTTGATGAAAAGCTAACCAGTGGTGGTGAAGTTACTGCCCAAAATTTTGCTCGGGACATGGGTTTTTCCGGATAACGAATCTTTCCGTAATTTGGATCTTCATACCTTAAGTCTACTAAAAATCATGTAAACATTAAATAAACCCAATAGGCTGGTTTTGCTTCCAATAAGGATTAATTATATCTTAGTTGGGGTCAAGTAGAAGCGACTGTTTTATTATTACAGAGAAAAAGGAAATTATTTAAAAAAATTTGGATTGTTTGGATAAAATGGAGTCTGGCCTTTCTGTAACTTGGAGTATTCTGGATAATGGGTTTCTGGATAACAGATCCCATACCTGTACTCAAGACCACAAAATATCACTGAAACAGCAGTGGTGGAAACTTCACAAAACACACAGGTTCATTATTTAGGAATATCTGACAACATTTCTGGTGTAGTATAAGGGATAGGGTTAAGCATAGGAGGCCTAGGTGGTATAATAGGTCCCTACATGGTCCCAAATGGGACATAATTTCAAATGGAAAGTCCAAAAAAACTTACTACTCAACTGCTGCAGTCTATACAGGCCTGTCAAAAAAGGGCCAAAATGCTGGAATATAGCCCCCAACTCCAAAGGGCACTCAAATCAAAAATTCAAAAATATATTCCCAGTCAATTCTCAAAGTTAAAAAATCACTTTTTATTTATCATAAATATTAAAAAGTAGGCATACAGACCAATTGATGCTCCCCCTTACGCGTTTCGCACCCACAGGCACTTATTCATAGGCATTACTGTTGTTACATTTGGTCACAAAATTTATACCCCAGGAAATCCCTCCCCAAACGTTGAAACCAATCACGTGTTGCCACCTCACGTTTCTTTTCTTAAAGCAACATACATATCAAATTGGTCCTATTAGCATTGTTTTTCTGCCTATACTCTGTTTCATCTCACAACCATTTTATTAGGATACCCACATTTAAACAAGTATTTAAATGGCAATTACTGACCCATTACATTATATTCTCTCTCCTAATATTATTACTAGTATATATCACATTCTCTTATCTGCCCCTTACAATTCTATATATCCACCTCGTTGTAAACATAGCCAATTACATTATAATTTACGTAAAACATGTTACATCAAACTCTTAGTTCAAACCAAGTGGTAACCGAGTGTGCAAGTAAAAAATCCAAAAAAGTTCTCTTTTTGCTAACAGCCCTGCCAGGTTACCCCCTCTACTGCCCAATCTTACTTTTTCTATTCCCTGTACAGAGAAATATGCTACATCACTTCCATTACATCTTGAAAAATGTCTTGTTATATTACTCTTTTCAACTGTTTTTGGATTTTTTATTTGACTCAGATGTTCCCGTATTCGCTCCTTTAGCGTTCTACTTGTGCAGCCCACATATTGTTTCTGACATTTCAGACATGTTATCAAGTAAACCACTGTGGATGTATTGCAATTGATATAATCTCTTATTATTTGTCACCGTAGACTTAAATTCTTTTGAAATCTTCATATGTTGACAAGTTATTCATCTACGACTACCACACTTGTGGCTCCCTTCTACCTTCAGAAAGCTCTTATTTCTTTGGTCTCCCCTATTCGTTTCCCTGTACATACTTGGTGATAAGTGGTCCCTCAATGTATGAGACCGCCTTGGTACACTATTAACTCCTCCTTTTAATATTTTATGAAAATCATCATCTGCATATAGGATCGGGATGTATTTCTTAACTATATCTAATACCATATAGAACTGTTTACTATACCTAGTTACAAATGGGACCTTTTCTGATATCCCCTGTTTTGCTTTTTTCTTTTTTTCCACCCATTGGATTCACACTTAATAGACTCATCCTTTCTGTTTGTCTCGCTCTCTGATAGGCCCTGTCCACAATTTTTCGTCCATACCCTCGATCTAGAAATCTCTCCTTCATCTCCTCTGCTTGTTCCTGGAATGTCATATCTGTGGAGCAGTTCCTCCGGAGCCTGAGGAACTGGCCCACAGGTATCCCACCCACCAAATTTTTCGGGTGGCAGGAGGGGCATGCAGAAGTGTGTTCCCACTACATGGCTTCCTAAAGATAGTGGTTTGTATTTCTTTATCCACCACCATTAGTTTCAATCCAGAAATTCAATTGTTTTTGACCTATATTCACTTGTAAACTTTAGATTTAATTTGTTCTGGTTTAACTTCTGCACACAGGTTATGAAACTCATTTCATCCCCTTTCCAAACACATAGTAAATCGTCTATATAACGCGTGTATGATCTCAAAGATTTCCTCATATCTGCAGAGATGTGGGTCTCCTCCCACCAACCCATATATAGGTTGGCGTAGGAGGGAGCAAATTTCGCCCCCATTGCTGTCCCACATCTCTGCAGATAATATATCGAATCAAATGTAAAATAATTGTGCTCCAACAGGAATCTAATGGATGCCAACAGGAACCCCTTGAGTTCAACTGAATAACCACTATACCTATCCAAGTGATACTTTATTGCCTTTATACCATATTCATGTGGGATCGAGGAATATAGCGAGGCAACATCTAGTGTCCCCCAACCACATCCCTCCTCCCACCTGAATTGGTCCAACTTGTTAAGTACATGTGTGGTATCCCTGGTGTACAGATGGAGCCAGAATGGATTATACATTTGTCGCGCTGTAACGGTAGATAAGCGCAGCTAATGCGAAATCCTACGTTGTCTCATCTCATGCGTCGCGTTTACCTGCATGTAATACAGAGTTGTGGCCACTAGATGTCACCAAATGCTAGTTATAACAAACCACATTACATATGGTGGCTTAGTGGGTAAAGTCCCTGCCTTTGACCAGTGTGTTTAGTGTTCAATCCCCAAAGTCAAACCAAGTTAAATTCTGTTGTCACTTTCAGTGCAATGAACCATGTCCCAACATTAAAAAAAAATATTTTTTTGGTGGGGGGTGGGAGACAAATAAATGGAAAAATAATCAATGGGCTTTTGTGACCATAATTCTAGGCATTAGTAATTTGCATAGTACTGTATTAATACTTGGTTGAGTACTTTACCCCCCTATAAAAACAAATAATAATTATAAAAACAAATACATACATCAATGTTTTATAGAACCTTAAATACAGCAATATTTATTATTATTTTTTTTTAACTTTTTAATAGCTGTATGTATTAGCCTAAAAGAAACGTTTTCAGCACATGCACCAGATCAGAGGCTTCATAGCCTTGTGGTTAAGTGACTGAACTTTGAAACTGAAGGTCATGGGTTCAAATCCTAGATTTTCTTTTCCCCCTTCACAATCATGATTTTTTTTTTTTTGGTGTGTGGGACACTGCTAAATCAATTGAAATAAATGAATGGGAGTTGTGATAATAATTATCTTATAAAATAATAAGCCTAAATATGACAATGATTTTTTTTTAATTTTATTATGCTATTAGCCTTGAAAAAATGTTTTCGTCAGCCATAACCGCCAAAAGGCTTCATAGCATTGGGGTTAGCTGACTGAGCTTTGACACACAAGGTCATATGTTCTAGTCTTGCTTTTCTTTTTTAATTTGTACTGTTAAATGTTCCACAGTATATGTATTAGAGATTCTACCAGTTGATTTATTCATGTTAAAATAATATTTATATTTCTGACAGCACAAAAAAAATATTCTCCTGTTATAGATTGGATTTGTGATATACACAGCAACAGAATAAACATTGCTTTATAAAATGCACCCCATGTCCTGCCAGAGAGAGAGAGAGAGACAACATTTCCAACTTAATTGGCTTTTGGCAGAGAGGCCAGTACAGCTAACAGGTGCAACTAAGATACTTTGTAACAATTTTGAATTAAGAAAATAAGTAATTGTAACAGTTTAGATAAGGCCAAATTTTGTAAAATGAACATGGTAATTAGGGGGTGTGGCCACAAAATGGGTGTGGTCAAAAAAAATTTGCCATGCTACATGCGAAAAAAATTTTGTCCCTCTTTTTACTTATAAAATGTTGGGAGGTGTGCTGAAAGCACTCTGACCAAAGCTGCTGGGGCCACCTGTTGTTGGACCCAGTACACCCTGGACGATAAATATCCTGACATCTGGGTATGTGTTGGGGGGGTTCTCTGCAGCTCCACATGAGCCCCTGACTGCTGGTTTATGTTTTTGATATTTTCACTGCCTTTGCCAATCACCATTATCGGCTTCATTCATTAAACTCGGCTGGACAGCCTTCCCGCAGCTCCCCTGGCTGTTCCCGTCACATCACACAGCCTATAGGAAGGAAGTCACGCTACAATGCCAGTAGCTGCCCAGCTGCACACCTACAGGCAGGGCCGCCATCAGGGGGGACAGGGGGACAAGCGTACCGGGCCCGGGCATGAAGGGGGGCCCGGCAGCGCTGCATTTTTTTGAAGATCCGGGCCCCCCTTACGAGCGCCCGAGCCGTACGTCTTGCCTCTTCAGTGCCGAATGCGGAAGTGCCGAAAAGCCGAAGCCGATGCGACGAAAAGACCCGAAGTCACGGAAAAAGCCGAAGTCCCGAAGTCACGAAGCGCCGAAAAGACCCGAAGTCACGAAAACAGCCGAAGCCGAAGTCCTGAAGCAGCGCAAAGACCCGAAGTCACGAAAACAGCCGAAGCCGAAGTCCTGAAGCGGTGAAAAGACCCGAAGTCACGAAAACAGCCGAAGCCGAAGTCCTGAAGCAGCGCAAAGACCCGAAGTCACGAAAACAGCCGAAGCCGAAGTCCTGAAGCGGTGAAAAGACCCGAAGTCACGAAAACAGCCGAAGCCGAAGTCCTGAAGCGGTGAAAAGACCCGAAGTCACGAAAGGAGGCGAAGTTGAAGTACTGAAGCCATGAGTTCAATTCTACTGAACACCAGTTTGTGTTTTTTTTTTTTTTAATCCCCTGGCCACCAATGTATTATTTTAATATTCTATAGGCCCCTGCCACCAATCTTTTTTTTAAAACTTTTGTTTTTGGGGCCCCAATTTTTTTTTTAACTCGTAAGGGGCCCCTTGCCACCATTGTTTTTTTTGGGTTTTTTTTTTAAAAAAAAATTAATTTTCTTTTTGGTGGCCCCAAATTTTTTTAACTTGTAAGGGGGCCCCTGCCACCAGTTTTTTTTTTTTTTTTTCAAAAAAAAATTATTATTTTTTTAAATTTTTTTTGGGGCCCCAATTTGTTTTTAACTTGTAAGGGGGCCCCTTCCACCAATGTTTGTTTATTTTTTAGGTTTTTTTACATTTTTTTTTGTTGGGGCCCCAAGTTTTTTTTAACAGGGGGCCCCTGCCACCAATGTTTTTAAAAAAAAAAAAATTTTAATTTTTATAAGGGGGCCCTGACCATCAATAGCTTTTTACAACTTGTGTGGGGGGGGGTTACTTTTTTAGCGCTGATGTCTGTGTGGTCTTTTAACTGCGATGTGGGCGGGATATGGGGCGGAGCTTGGTCGTCAGTGTGGGCGGGGCCCAGGGGGCCCCAAAAATTTTGTTGTACGGGGCCCCGTGATTTCTAATGGCGGCCCTGCCTACAGGACCCAGAGCGGCCGATCATGGCTAAATGGCTGAATAAGTACTTCAACATGGGTAACAATAACAGCAAGAGCCCCCCGCAACCCCCCAGATCGGATTCCAAGAAGAATGGGGGGCCGAGAGCTCTTTCCACCTGCAGTACTGCAGGTAAGCTGGTGCTTGGGGGACACCATGCTCTTGTGCTCCGACCCCTCTGTCAGTTGTTGCCTGGCCGATCTCCTCTCGCTGTTGCTGCGGTACAGGTGTGGAAAAAGCATAAATGGAAAAAAAATCAATGGGCTTTTGTGACCATAATTCTAGGCATTAGTAATTTGCATGGTACTGTATTAATACTTGGTTGAGTACTTTACCCCCCCCATAAAAACAAATAATAATTATAAAAACAAATACATACATCAATGTTTTATAGAACCTTAAATACAGCAATATTTATTTTATTTTTTTACTTTTTAATAGCTGTGTGTATTAGCCTAAAAGAAACGTTTTCAGCATACATAATAGATCAGAGGCTTCATAGCCTTGTGGTTAAGTGACTGGACTTTGAAGCTGAAAGTCATGGGTTCAATTCCTCTATTTTCTTTTCCCCCTTCACAATCATGATTTTTTTTTTTTTTTTGGTGTGTGGGACACTGCTAAATGAATGGAAATAAATGAATGGGAGTTGTGATAATAATTATCTTATAAAATGATAAGCCTAAATATGACAATGATTTTTTTTTTTATGTTATTTTACTATTAGCCTTGAAAAAATGTTTTCAGCCATAACAGCCAAAAGGCTTTATAGCATTGGGGTTAGCTCACTGAGCTTTGACACACAAGGTCATAGGTTCTAGTCTTGCATTTTTTTTTAAAAAAAAAATTGTACTGTTAAATGTTCCACAGACAGCTGCAGCAACCTGCGCTACTAAAGACACAAGAGAGCAGGGCTGGACTGAGAGTCCAAATAGGCCCTGGCATTTCAGGTAAAACAGGCCCAACCAGCCTACACAGAGGCCCAAACAGACCCCACCAGCCACTAAATACTGACTTTCTATGGGACCTTATAGCAGCCCCTCTGGAATTTGCCAGAACCCACAGATTGCCAGTCCGGGCCTGCAAGAGAGGGGCCCCGGTCATAACTAACTAGGATTGCAGACACCTGTAGCGCAAAGTAATTAGGGACCCGGCTTACCGGGAACTAGTGTTGCCACCTGCCCGGTATTTTACTGGCCTGGCCGGTACATTTCATGGCTGATCCCAATGTTATTAATAGGGAAAAAAATTAAATATATAAGGGGGAGGCGGCCGACATTGATCCTCTGCTCCCCCCACCACCTTCACTACCAGGGCTTCCTCCAGAAATCACTGACAAGGGAGAGAGATTTCAAATCAGCGGCCTCGTTCTTCACAGACTCGCAAGACTCTTCTTCACGGACTTAGACCCACTAGAACGATCTCCGGAGTCGCTGGAGTCACATTTCCACTGTGCCAGTGCTACGTGCTTCTTACCAAGGACCACAGCTCCTTCACACACTGTCACGATATATGGGATAGAGCCAGGGAGGAGAAATCCAGTGCCAAACGATTGATCGTCGCCATTTCTGAAGAGGACAGGAAGTGGAGTTTCAAGTTATTTATTAATAAAGGATTTGCGATTTTAAACTTTAATTTGTGTTTGTGGGTTTTTTTGCCGTATACTAACAAATTTTTTTTAAAAAATTTTGATGTTACTTGTCCTTTAACACAGGGGTCCCTGAACTTTTTTGGACCGGGGCCGGATGCAAATTTTTTTTTCGAGGACCAGGGGGTGGGGTGGGATTGGGGTCAGCGGGGTCAGGTTGTGGGGGTCAGCAACATAGTTGGATGCGCTGGCGTCCAATTCGGGGCGCGTCGGCATCCAATTCGACGCACTGGGTTCAGTGTCCACAGGCTGCTTCTGGGCTGCAGCCCGACAATTGGGGAACCCTGCTTTAACAGACCTTCCCCCCAACAAAAGTCCTACATATGTGAACACTGTAATATAAACAAACCCTGGTGCTTTTTAAATGCAAATGAGATGAGGGCATGTAATTAGTACAAAGCTCCTAGACTCAGTAACTGGAATGCACAATTAAACAATGAGGCAGGAGTGGGGGTTGGGTGTGCTGTACTATACCATGTGCTAAGTAGGGAATTGTCAGACCATTCAAATTAATTTACAATGCCTTCAATTCTTTGAGCAGAGATTCACCTGAGATCACTAAGGGCTCATACAGAGAAGCAGGTTTAAGCTGTATAACAGAGCATTCTGTCCCAGTGGCTGCACAGATCCTATCTGATCCCCATTGTAAGCAGCAGTGCTGCCCTGCTTTATGGCTGAGATTCTAGCTATCTGTATAACAGAACATTCTGTCCCAGTGGCTGCACAGATCCTATCTGATCCCCATTGTAAGCAGCAGTCCTGTCCTGCTTTATGGCAGCTGAGATTCTAGCTATCTGTATAACAGAGCATTCTGTCCCATTGGCTGCACAGATCTTATCTGATCCCCATTGTAAGCAGCAGTCCTGTCCTGCTTTATGGCAGCTGAGATTCTAGCTATCTGTATAACAGAACATTCTGTCCCAGTGGCTGCACAGATCCTATCTGATCCCCATTGTAAGCAGCAGTCCTGTCCTGCTTTATGGCAGCTGAGATTCTAGCTATCTGTATAACAGAGATTCTATCCCAGTGGCTGCACAGATCATGTCTGATCCCCATTGTAAGCAGCAGTCCTGCCCTGCTTTATGGCAACTGGGATTCTAGCTATCTGTATAACAGAACATTCTGTCCCAGTGGCTGCACAGATCCTATCTGATCCCCATTGTAAGCAGCAGTCCTGTCCTGCTTTATGGCAGCTGAGATTCTATCAATCTGTATAACAGAGCATTCTGTTCCAGTGGGGTGGGGGGCATTACTATGCACATATGCTCATGTTATTGGTGGGGATGGGGTGCCTATATATTATTTACCTACCAGCTGACATATTTGCAGGCCCCCACGAGACTGAAAAAAGCAGGCTAATGAGGGATGTCACCGAGTAGGCCGGGACTGGCAATCTGTAGGTTCTGACAAATGCCAGAGTCCTGACCAGATACTACAAAAAAGCAAAGCATTGCGTCTGCATGCGACAGTCGCGTCGCGTCGGAACAACGCTGCGACACGATGCGATGTGACAATTCTATCTATAACCTTATTTTTGACGCATGCATCAAATTGCATGCGTTTTGACGCAGCGCGTATTATTGATGTTACAATGGAGTTCAAAAAGTAAACCCTCATCTATATTTAAGGTTTGATTTTTTGTAGTATCTGGTCAGGACTGGGAGTCAAAATAGGCCCAAACATTACCCAACCAGCCCACTAAAGAGTGACTTTCTATAGCTTGTTAGAGAAGCCCCTCCTCTGGCATTTGTCAGAACCTACAGATTGCCAGTCCCGGCCTACTCGGTGACATCCCTCATTAGCCTGCTTTTTTCAGTCTAGTGGGGGCCTGCAAATATGTCAGCTGGTAGGTAAATAATATATAGGCACCCCATCCCCCACCAATAACATGAGCATATGTGCATAGTAATGCCCCCCACCCCACTGGAACAGAATGCTCTGTTATACAGATTGATAGAATCTCAGCTGCCATAAAGCAGGACAGGACTGCTGCTTACAATGGGGATCAGATAGGATCTGTGCAGCCACTGGGACAGAATGCTCTGTTATACAGATAGCTAGAATCTCAGCTGCCATAAAGCAGGACAGGACTGCTGCTTACACTGGGGATCAGATAGGATCTGTGCAGCCACTGGGACAGAATGCTCTGTTATACAGCTTAAACCTGCTTCTCTGTATGAGCCCTTAGTGATCTCAGGTGAATCTCTGCTCAAAGAATTGAAGGCATTGTAAATTAATTTGAATGGTCTGACAATTCCCTACTTAGCACATGGTATAGTACAGCACACCCAACCCCCACTCCTGCCTCATTGTTTAATTGTGCATTCCAGTTACTGAGTCTAGGAGCTTTGTACTAATTACATGCCCTCATCTCATTTGCATTTAAAAAGCACCAGGGTTTGTTTATATTACAGTGTTCACATATGTAGGACTTTTGTTGGGGGGAAGGTCTGTTAAAGCAGGGTTCCCCAATTGTCGGGCTGCAGCCCAGAAGCAGCCTGTGGACACTGAACCCAGTGCGTCGAATTGGATGCCGACGCGCCCCGAATTGGACGCCAGCGCATCCAACTATGTTGCTGACCCCCACAACCTGACCCCGCTGACCCCAATCCCACCCCACCCCCTGGTCCTCGAAAAAAAAATTTGCATCCGGCCCCGGTCCAAAAAAGTTCAGGGACCCCTGTGTTAAAGGACAAGTAACATCAAAATTTTTTAAAAAAAATTTGTTAGTATACGGCAAAAAAACCCACAAACACAAATTAAAGTTTAAAATCGCAAATCCTTTATTAATAAATAACTTGAAACTCCACTTCCTGTCCTCTTCAGAAATGGCGACGATCAATCGTTTGGCACTGGATTTCTCCTCCCTGGCTCTATCCCATATATCGTGACAGTGTGTGAAGGAGCTGTGGTCCTTGGTAAGAAGCACGTAGCACTGGCACAGTGGAAATGTGACTCCAGCGACTCCGGAGATCGTTCTAGTGGGTCTAAGTCCGTGAAGAAGAGTCTTGCGAGTCTGTGAAGAACGAGGCCGCTGATTTGAAATCTCTCTCCCTTGTCAGTGATTTCTGGAGGAAGCCCTGGTAGTGAAGGTGGTGGGGGGAGCAGAGGATCAATGTCGGCCGCCTCCCCCTTATATATTTAATTTTTTTCCCTATTAATAACATTGGGATCAGCCATGAAATGTACCGGCCAGGCCAGTAAAATACCGGGCAGGTGGCAACACTAGTTCCCGGTAAGCCGGGTCCCTAATTACTTTGCGCTACAGGTGTCTGCAATCCTAGTTAGTTATGACCGGGGCCCCTCTCTGAGTCTCTTGTGTCTTTAGTAGCGCAGGTTGCTGCAGCTGTCTGTGGAACATTTAACAGTACAAATTTTTTTTTTAAAAAATGCAAGACTAGAACCTATGACCTTGTGTGTCAAAGCTCAGTGAGCTAACCCCAATGCTATGAAGCCTTTTGGCTGTTATGGCTGAAAACATTTTTTCAAGGCTAATAGTAAAATAACATAAAAAAAAAATCATTGTCATATTTAGGCTTATCATTTTATAAGATAATTATTATCACAACTCCCATTCATTTATTTCCATTCATTTAGCAGTGTCCCACACACCAAAAAAAAAAAAAAATCATGATTGTGAAGGGGGAAAAGAAAATAGAGGAATTGAACCCATGACCTTCATCTTCAAAGTCCAGTCACTTAACCACAGGGCTATGAAGCCTCTGATCTATTGCATGTGCTGAAAACATTTCTTTTAGGCTAATACACACAGCTATTAAAAAGTAAAATAAATAAATAAATAAATAAATAAATAAATAAATAAATAAATAAATAAATAAATAAATAAATAAATAAATAAATATTGCTATAAAACATTGATGTATGTATTTGTTTTTATAATTATTATTTGTTTTTATAGGGGGGTAAAGTACTCAACCAAGTATTAATACAGTACTATGCAAATTACTAATGCCTAGAATTATTGGCACAAAAGCCCATTGATTTTTGTTTCCATTTATTTGGCTGTGTCCCCCCAAAAACTGAATACATCAATGTAGTAAAATATTATTAATAGAAGTTGCTGACCGTTTTTACCCACTCCATATCACAGTTAGGGCTCTTACAGACGAGCGTTTCTTCATGCGCTCCCCTGCGCTCCGTTTGGCTGCGTTCAGCCGCAGGGGAGCGCAGGTCTAGACGCTGCTAATGTCTTTCTATGTGCCTGTACTGACACAGGCGCATGTAAGCGCTGAACGCAGGAAAAATGCAGCATGCTGCATTTTTCTGCGTTTTTCAATGGTTCAGCGCTTACATGCGCCTGTGTGAGTACAGGCACATAGAAAAATATTAACAGCGTCTAGACCTGCGCTCCCCTGCGGCTGAACGCAGCCAAACGGAGCGCAGGGGAGCGCATGAAGAAACGCTCGTGAGTAAGAGCCCTTAAAAGACTCAAAACTGCCACTACAATTGAAAAAAAAAAAAAAATCTAATGACTATAAAACTGCTAAAATGGGAATCGATCCACCAACCTTTTGTATCATAAAGCAGAGCATTAGCCAACTGAGCCATTTCTTAGAACAAGAGTAAAGCTGAATCACTTTATATAAGACACTGGTCAGGCTGCTACAGAACCCAAAAAAAAAACAAAAAACAAATGCACACAAGGGAAAGGGGGACTGTGGTCACTACTTAATTTAGCTCTTCTACCTTATAAGAAACTGCTACCCATTTAGCTAAGAATGTCAAGCTTAAGCCTAAAACTTCAATCACTAAAAAGGGTGATTGCAAATCACTCTGCTGTCTACAGTCAAATATTTCAGCTCAGGAAGAGGAGAGTAAAGGTACTTTCCCCGCAGAAGCCCTGTTTCTTCCCCTCAAGAGATCCTTTCTGAAATGATCTCTGCCTTTTTGTAGCAAAAACAAATAATATAACGCTTATTAAAAAAAAAAAAATAATGGTGGGCAGATTCAAACTAATAACCCTCTATTTCCCTCTATTTCCTAGACCTACACCTTAACCACTACACTATAGGTGCTGCTTATGGGGCTTCTAATAGCTCAGGCGCCACCTGGTGTCCATTGCTTGAACTGCACCTATTTAAAATTTAAGAGCAATCCTTTCTATACGCTGGGACTGTGCGTTTCCCTGCGCTTAGTGCGAACAGCGCATTTATCTTGATCCGTTACAGCGCGTCAAACGTACAATCTATTCTGGCTCCATCTGTAGCTACCTAAGCGCTTGACAAGAGACTGCAGGTGGGCATCCACCCATTCGGATAAGTGCTCATTGAGCGACCCTATCCCCGAAATTATTGGTCTCCCCCATGGTGGTCTCTCCTCTTTGTGGACCTTTGGAAGGTGGTAAAAAGTAGGTATTGTAACTCTTTTTGGGACTAAATAATCTCTCACCACGAATCAATCAAACCAGCCTCCAAAGCTCCATCTACGAGGTCCACCAGTCTCTCCATAAAGGCTTTTGTTGGATCACTCCTCAACACTACGTAAAATTCCTTATCATTAAGCTGCCTCAAAGCTTCCTCCTTGTATGTTACTGCATCCTGTACTACAACCATACCTCCCTTATCTGCATTCTTAATCACCAGACTTTTATCTTTCTTTAAATTCCATAACTCCTGTTTCTCTTTACTACTCAAGTTATCAAACTTGTTTTTCCCAGTTGTTACTTTCTCTTTCAGAGCCCATAAGTCTGCTTCCACCCTCCTTTGGAACTGCTCTACTAGAGGGCCTCTAAGTTGTACAGGGTAAAAGTTACTCTTATTTTTAAATATGCTAACATCCACAGGGTTTACCACATCAACCATGTCATTAACATCATTACCTGCCAGGGACTCCTCCCGTGCCACCTACAAAAAATATTTCTTAAGTACTATCCTTCGTACAAGGTGATTAACATCAATTACTGTTTCTAGAATATCAAAGTCCCTATCCGGGGAAAAAGAGAGTCCCTTGCTTAGCAATAGGATCTGTCCAGATGTTAATTCCTTGGACGATAGATTTAAGACTTTTTCGGATACCGATTCCGTAGACTGTACCCATCCCTTTCCTCTTTTCTGGCTTGCTCCTTCTCTTGCTTTTTCCAATGGGATTTGTTTGTTTTCTTCCGATCCCAGTTCTTGTCCTCCATTGGTTTGTCCCGTAAAAAAGGCTGATCATTCACAAAGACCTCTTTGATTTTTTCACCCTGGTTACTCTGTGAAGAAATAGGAGAAGAGCCAGACAGGGAACTATCCAAAAAGTCTTGGTCAGCACTTGAAAAACTAACTTTCTTAGGTGTACTTGTATCCTTGTATCATGTCTCCAACTACTGTATATTCTCTTTAATCAGCATATAATGAAATGAAACTGTATTAGGTCCATATTTTGTTGTATATGTGTCTAGAATAAATATGGAAAGAGGGTAAGTTGCCAACCAATCAGATCTACATGCCCATGGTTTGAGCTAATTTCCTGAAGTGAAAAAAATATATATTTGAATGCTATTTTTGGGTTACATGTGTATATTCTTTACAAATTGAAAACTGCTAAAAAGGATAAACTATTCCAGCATTCCTTAAAGGGCTTGTTCACCTTTGAGTTAACTGTTAGTATGATGTAGAGAGTGATATTCTGAGACAATTTGCAATTGGTTTTCATTTTTTATTATTTGCGGGTTTTGAGTTATTTAGCTTTTTATTCAGCAGGTCTCTCCAGTTTGTAATTTCCAAATTACCCTAGAAACCATGCATTTGAATAAAAGACTGGAATATGAATAGGAGAGGCCTGAATAGAAAGTATTAAAAGTAACAATAACAATACATTTGTAGCCTTACAGAGCATTTGCTTTTAAAGGATCAGTTCAGTGTAAAAATAAAAACTAGGTAAATAGATAGGCTGTGCAAAATAAAAAAAATTCTAATATAGTTAGTTAGCCAAAAATGTAATGTATAAAGGCTGGAGTGACTGGATGTCTAACATAATAGTCTGAACACTACTTCCTGCTTTTCAGCTCTCTAACTCTGAGTTAGTCAGTGACTATAAGGGGGGCCACATGGGACATAACTGTTAAGTGAGTTTGCAATTGATCCTTAGCATTCAGCTCAGATTCAAAAGCAACACTTTTGCCCCATGTGCCCCTCTCAAGTCACTGATTGGTTACTGCCTGGTAACCAATCAGTGGAAAGCAAGAGAGCTGAAAAGCAGGAAGTAGTGTTCTGGCTATTATGTTACACATCCAGTCACTCCAGCCTTTATACATTACATATTTGGCTAATTAACTATATTAGAAACTTTTTTATTTTTCACATCCTATCTGTTTACATAGTTTTTATTTTTATACTGAACAATTCCTTTAAGATGGGGGTCAGTGACCCCCTAATTGAAAGCCGGCGCCATGTTGTATCTAGGGCGTGCGCAGCGTGCCTGTGCGCCACTTAAAGGTGCAGGCACGCTGGCGTGATTGCGCCAGCACGTTTGCGCACGTTTTGGCGCGAATTTAAGGTATTTAAGGGCCATTCAGTGTACAGTCCCTTGCCCGTGATAGAACTTGTTTCTAGTGGGTTCTTGAGCCTTGTGCATCTGATCTGAATCTTGTCCGTTTGATTACCTGTCTTTGACCGAGCCTGTTCCTGACTATTCTACATTCTGTTTCCTGACCCTTGCCTGCCTACGACAACTCTCCTGCTTAACCCCTTGATTGACAACCCGGTTTGACCCTTGCCTGCCTGACGATTCTGATATCCGCCTGCCTCAACCCAGCCTGTCTGGCCATCCTTCTGCCTAATCCTTCGGCTCAAAAGACTCTGCTAACAGCCGTGCCCCTTTGCCAGCCAGAACATCTCGCCTTGCATCCCTCATTAAGTCCAGGTGGCACCCAAGTAAGCTGAGGGCTCCTCCCGAAGCCCAACGGTGGTCACACTACTGGTGAAGCCGAGACCAGGGTGCTTGGCACTTGTTCTGGTATTGGGTGCCGGTCGTGACAGGCAAATGAACAACTATAAAACAAATAACTAATGAAAATCAAAAAGTTGCTTAGATTTGGCCACTCTGTAACATACTAAAAGTTACATTAAAGGTGAACCACTCCTATCAGTCACTAGCAGTGATGTATAGTTGGTATTTGGATTCAAATTAAAATGTTTGCCATGATTAGCAAAACATTTTTTCCTTAAAAAAAAGTTTACATTTTAAATGAAAATATTGCCTCCTGTGGGTTCTTATGAAAAATCAATGACAAGTAGTTTTTTAGCTTTTCATTTTTTTTCTTAAATCCCAATTTTTTCAGGGTGAAAAAGCACAATACATTTTTGCCCCACAAAATTAAAGAATTTGAATATTTTTCCTACTGCCACCACTACTGGATGTACCAACGCCACCTCAAGCTCAACTTGGCCAAGACTGAGCTCATGGTCTTTCCACCCAAACTGAGCCTTTCTCTTCCTTTCACCATTACTATTGATGGCATGACCATTAACCCAGTTATCTCAGCACGCTGCATGGGGGTCATCTTTGACCAGTCCCTCTACTTCTCTAACCATATCAATAATACTGACAAAACCTGTAGTTTCTTCCTCCATAATATAGCCAAGATACACCCATTTCTTTCACAAACAACAGCCAAAACATTAACCCATGCCCTTATCTTATCCCGTTGAGACTATGGCAATCTCCTACTAACCGGTCTTCCTGACTCCCATCTCTCTCCTCTCCAATCAATCTTAAACTCTGCTACCAGGATCCTTCTGCTCTCTCCTGAAAGGGAACCTGCTCAACCCCAACTAGAATCTCTATCATGGCTGCCTGTTAAGCAAAGGATAGTATATAAAATCCTTCTACTAAAATTCAAAGCCCTTCACTCCTCTGCTCCTCACTACATTTGTCTCACTATACGTTCCTGGTCGTCTTCTCCGCTCTTCTCAGAGTCACCTTCTCTTCACACCATCCACATCCACTGCCACCTCTCGTCTCAAACCCTTCTATCTTGCTGCTCCTTCCCTCTGGAATTCCATCCCTGAATTCCACCGTAAGAAATCCTCTCTCAATCTCTTCAGGAAAGAGCTAAGAGTCTACCTTTTGGAGCACTAGAACATTAGCCTAATACTGTGCCTACTAACTATTCCTTACCTTGTGCACTTTTTCATCTCCAATTTGTGCCTGTATGCTAGCCTCCCATCCACTTAGACTGTAAGCTCTACAGGGCAGGGACCTCCTTTCCACTATGTCTCTTATAGTTATGGGCGAATTTGCGCCGGCGTCTCGTTTTTGACGCCGGCGCCTGTTTTTGACACCGGCGCCCGTTTTTCCGACGCCGGCGTCCGTTTTTTCGAAAAAAATTTTTTGACGCCGGCGAATTTTTTGCCGCGAATTTTCGCGGGTGTTTCGCGAATTTATTCGCTGGCGGCGAAATGTGCAAATTTGCCGTGAATTCGTGCCTGGCGAATAAATTCGCCCATCCCTAGTCTCTTACCACATAGCACTTAAGCCCCTTGTCCTGATATGATTCTGTATATGATTCCGTATATATTTATTATGTGATTTGTCTTCCCTGTGTATACTTATATATATATATATATATATATATATATATATATATATATATATATATATATATATATATTTATATATATATATATATATATATTGTACTTTTATGCACTGTACAGCGCTGCGGCTCTTTAACATCGCTTTACAAATGAAGTTATACATACAGTACATACATACATACATACATTATACTGTGGCCTCTCCACTGTCTAACTAGAAACTATGTGCAATGCCAGAGTCAAAGGTAACAGAAGGACAAGTTTATGGTCCCAGCCCCCTCCCGGCACATGTTTCTTCTGCCTGGCCCTATTTCTGACCCAAAATCCACATCCATCCAATTAATGAATGCTTTGGCCATAGGATGAGGGTATTATCCAGTTACTAAATGAGTTTGCATATTATAATGGGTTAATAACTTTGTCACTTTTCTTTACAGGGATCAAGATAACAAAGTGACAATGCATCTGAATTTGCTCACCCTCTTGGGTAAGTGAGATAAGCACAAATTATTACATTCTGGTACAGGTATGGGATTCGTTATACCGTTATTTTTCGCTTCGTGAATTGACAGCAAAATTAGAAAAACGGCAAAAAATTTGCGAAACGCATTGATGCCCACGACAATTTTTATACTTGCGTCTATTTTGTCCAAATGCATTAAAGTCAATGGGCATCCCAATAATTTTGATGCACGTCAATTTTTATGCGCGACTATTCTAACGTATGCCCAAATTTTTTTGACACAGCAGATTTTTTGCTGTCGATTTTTCGCCGCAGTTTCACAAATTTATTCGCTGGTGGCCAAACACGGAAATTCGGCACTAATTCGCACCTGCCAAATTTATTCACCCATCACTATAACTAATGTTAATTGTTTCATTTTGTTCTTTCAGCCGTACCAACAGTCCTTTTTTCTGTAATAAATGGTAAGTGTCGCTGCTATGTTGTCATATTATTGAAAATGTAAATAACACACTGCAAAAAGCAAAGAAGCTCTTTCTAAAATGAGTCTTCTCCGCAGCGCTGTCCTGCCCTGATGGAGCTGCTTGGGTAGAGTGCGCAGGGTGCGGAAATGACTGTCTCACTGTTGGAAAGGCTTGTGCTTTTATATGTCAACCGGGATGCAAGTGTGAACAGCAAGGATATGTCTTGCTTGAGGGGGCCTGTGTTCCAGTCAGTGAGTGTCTGGCCAAAAATGAATCTACCCCAAATGTACTTGCCTCTGAGGAAGCCGCCAGTGAGGAAGCTGCCAGTGAGGATGCCGCCAGTGATGAAGCCGCCAGTGAGGAAGCCGCCAGTGAGGAAGCCGCCAGTGATGAAGCCACCAGTGAGGAAGCCGCCAGTGATGAAGCCACCAGCGAGGCTGCTGCTAGTGAGAAAGTTGACAGTGAAGAGGCTGACAGTGGGGAACCTAAAAACGAAGAGGCTAACAATGAGCAACCTGACAGTGAGGAAGCCAGCAATGAGAAAGCTGAAACAGAAGAAGATACCAACGAAGAAAGCAGCCCTGAGGTAGCTCTCACAGCTGAACCTAGCAATGAGGAGTCTGATGAAGAAGAATCTGCTAGTGAGAAAGTTGTACCTGATAGCGAGGAACCTAGCACAGAGACTTCTTCCCAGGAGGAGCCTAATGGGGAATCTGCCACTGACGTAGCTGACAGTGAGGTGAGAAATTAATAAAACTGCAGAAATTAATATTTATAAACGTCTGTGTTTCATTTCATGCAAAAAGTGTAATAATTGTGCAACACGCTATACCTAATTATAAATTTACCCAGTTTTTATTTTTACACTGAATTGTTCCTTGAAAGGAAAGCTTTATAATTTATAAAGCTTTCCTTTAAAGGAACAATTCACTGTAAAAATAAAAACTGGGTAAATAAATAGGCTGTGCAAAATAAAAAAATGTTTCTAATATAGTTAGTTAGGCAAAAATGCCATCTATAAAGGCTGGAGTGACTGGATGTCAAATTTAATAGCCAGAACCCTACTTCCTGATTTTCAGCTCTCTAACTCTGAGTTAGTCAGTGACTATAAGGGGGGCCACATGGGACATAACTGTTCAGTGAGTTTGCAATTGATCCTCAGTATTCAGCTCAGATTCAAAAGCAACAGTTATGATCCATGTGGCCTTCCTCAAGTTTCTGAAAATCGGGTACGGGTTGGGTGCAGGCTTTAAAAAACAGACCAGTGCAGGTCTCTAGTGTAGGTTGTATCACTTCTGGCACAGCAAGGACAATTATGCAGAAGTGCAGGAGTATGTTAGGAAGGAAGCACCTTTAGTAAATATGCTGACCTGTTGAGACTGCTCTGGTTTTTACTGGTTTTGGTTTTATGTTTTTAATCTGGTCTCTCGGAAGCTAAAGGATATATGTATAGGGATCTCTCAGGACTGCAGAGTAGGGATGCACCGAATCCAGGATTTGGTTCGGTATTCAGCCAGGATTCAACCATTTTCAGCAGGATTCGAATTCGGTCGAATCCTTGTGCCTGGCCAAACCGAATCCTTAAAATCATTTGACTTTTTGTCACAAAACAAGGAAGTAAAAAAAATCTTTTTCCCTCCCCCTCACTGATTTGCAAATGCAAATTAGGGTTCGGATTCGTTTTGGTATTCAGCCGAATCTTTCACAAAGGATTCTGGGGCTCGGACGAATCTGAAAAAGTGGATTCGGTGCATCCCTACTGCAGAGAAAAAGCAATAGTCAATGAAACGATTCCTCTGTTCGTAGAGCTAACAGCCAAAATACAATTCAAAAGAATCCTCCAATAAGAATCCCATATACCTATAAATCTGGCTTCGTGTTCAAGGTTGTTGGAGCCAGAGATGGAAGCTTTAAAAACAGTTTTCCTTGTGCCTCCCCTAGAGTAATATCATGGAAGTCCAAATTACCAAAATATATCCTTATAAAAGATAACAGCAAGATGGCTGACAAAGTGCTAGTAAAATGAGTAGCCATTGCTGTAGTGCCCACATAGAAGCAATGGGGATCAGTACATATACAAATAAGGGTGAGGACATGTTACAATAAAAAAATAGCATTGCCTACTATTTCCTTATCGTTTTAGCTTTCCAAAGGCATTATTTAATTTCTCACCACAGGATCAGTAAAATTCCATGAATGTTTTTTTTTAACATAATATTACTCTCCTGTTGGAGTCAGATATTGGTGACGATTTGGTCTTTACTTGGTGACAATGCTGACGCTGATCTTTAGTACAACGACTTCCATGTGGATGTGATAATAAGCCATACTGTACATGTGTGTCGGAAAACCCACAGTTTTCAGAAGTGCACACCTTAATAAACCTGCTCTGGTTTATTACAAGTCATTATAGCTGTCTATAGCATGTTAGCAAACAGACACTAGAGTATGTAATGGTACAAGGGTAATCACGCCATGACATATTATTAATGCAGTTGAGTTCAGGACCATAGCAACAAAGGAGATCCTAAGGCTGAAATATTCTCAGATCCATGAAGTTCTCTAGAGTTCCTTGGGCTATAGTTCCTTCCCAAAATGCACCATTTACCTATAGAATAAGGTCATCACCTGTGTTTAAATGACATGTAAAGGCAAAAAAATAAAATCCAATTTTTACTTTCTTTAATGAAAAAGAAACCTATCTCCAATATACTTTAATTAAAAAATGTGTGCCATTTTTAAAAGACAGCTGACTGTATGCAGTGAAATTCTCCCTTCATTTATTGCTGTGGATAGGAATTGTCAGACGGTCCCTAACTGCTCTGCAGGGAAATAATCATATTTATGAACAACAGGGAGGCCCCCACCTTACTTCCAAGCCATGCAGAACATGCAGAACAGAAGCAGCTTTGTTTGTTTCCCTGTAGAGCAGTCGGCGACTGTGTAGAGATTTGTATTGGATTTTATATTTGCCTTTACATCCCCTTTACTGTTTCCAACTCCAGCTGCAAGGACAAAGATCATGGAGCCAGATTTAAACAGATAAACTGGGATTCTATTTGGAGGATTATTTTGCTGCAGCCACTGGTTCTGCAGAGTTGGAGAAAGTTTGTACTAAACAATACAAAAACTATAAAATCCACATTAGATTACATGACAACACAGGACCCAGTGCAGTCTGTATATTCTGATAATTATTCAGTCTGTATCAGCTTCTGGCAGATATTATTTGACTTGTGCTGTTTTGATAATTAATGATGATCCCTAAGCAGCCCAGACCACACTGAGCATGTGCATAGTCTTGGTCTTGCAAAGATGTATAACAAAGTTACAAGATGGTGACCCCCCGTGGCCAACTTTGAAAGCATAAATCATTTGTTTAATTAGGCTTGTGGTGCAGTAAGTTCATGTTTATGCTTAGTATACAAAATACAGCATTTCTAGCATTATTTTATTTTAGACTTTACTTCCCCTTTAAATGGATTCTGTTCCTCTCATTAGGAGTATCCGTGCCCTATTGTAAAATACCAGATCAGGTGCTAATCATAAAGATCTCTCATTCGTTGCCTATCCTGTCATGGTCAGACCAGGGGCCCAAAACCTTATTAAATTTGTTGTTATATCTCCTATTTTCATATGTTAACTTATATAATGGGATTGTATTGTTGACTAATTATTTTCCAGGCCTTCAGTGTTGGAGGCGTAGTGCCCATCCAAAGCATAGCTACCATTTTCTTTGCGTAGAAGAACAGTAGTCTGAATAATAATCTAGAGTGTTTCAGAGGGATTATGTCATCTAGGACACCCAGAAGGCATGTTGCTGGTGCGATCACTTTGGGAGAGAAGTACATTTTTTAGTTGTAATATTGGTGTGTAGGTGCATCTCAGGTAATTTTACCTGGTCATGTGCTTTCAGAAAGAGCCAGCACTTTAGGATGGAACTGCTTTCAGATAAGCTATTTTTTGTTGCAGTTGCAGTGGGACCTGGATTTTACTATTGAGTGCTGTTCTTAGATCTACCAGGCAGCTGTTATCTTGTGTTAGGGAGCTGTTATCTGGTTACCTTCCCATTGTTCTGTTGTTAGGCTGGGGGGGAAGAGGAGGGGGTGAAATCACTCCAACTTGCAGTACAGCAGTAAATGAAATTAAGTGACTGAAATTTATCAGAGCACAAGTCACATGACTTGGGGCAGCTGGGAAACTGACAATATGTCTCTCCCCATGTCATATTTCAAAATGAAATATAAAAGAAATCAGTTTGCTCTTTTGAGAAATGGATTTCAGGGCAGAATTCTGCTGGAGCAGCACTAATAATGACTGTTGTGTTTTGAAAAAAATATATATATTTTTTTATTAAGCTATTAACACCATAATGCCTACTAATTGAAAATCTGAGCCATGTAAAATATGGCTTAAAACATGGACAGCCGTTTTGCAGAACTAACCAGTTGTTAACAATGGAAATGTGCATTTTCCAGTGCATTGTTGGTTAATAACCCTCATGTATGGCCAGTAAAGTCCATGATTGACTAAATTGTCAAAAATTACCATTGGCTCCATTACATTTGGCATGAGAAAAAATGGCCATTGACCTCAATGCATGTGGTGTGAGAAATAATGCCCATTGACTCCAACTTCCCATTTAGCTTTACCGAAAAATGTAAAGATTTTTTTCCGTGGCTTCATGAATTGTTTTGGCAAAACAGGACAGTTTCTCGCATTTCATCGTTTTTATGTTGGGCTTCTGCTTATGACTAGTCAGTACTGTTTTAGTGATTATGATAATGATAACATAATGAATGAATGAATTGCTGAAATAGCATTATTTTTATAATTGTATTGATTTTTTTTATTACATTTTTATCATTTTTATGTATAATTGCAAACATGTTTTGTTTTGTTCTTTCAGTCCTCAGAGTGAGTAAGAGGAATAATATTTCATGTGGTTTCCTGTGAGACGTCCGTTTACTGCCTTATAGATCCAGCAAACAGATTGTTTTCAAATTTCTGTTCAACCATTACCACCGCAGAATATATTCCCTCTTACTGCGTCTAAAATGGAACCAACAACACCAACTCAAAAATAAGATGGTCCTCTTGCTTTGCTCTTTTATATCGGGATTTTCTGAATGTTTAACAATTGTGTCACAATAAAAAAAAGTTCAAATTAAAAATGTGTGGCAAAAAGTTAATTGACCGATTAAACCATTTTTTTTTACAGATAATAGTAATTAAGCTAACATACTGTAATTATTAACATTCATATGAATGTGTTTTGTCAGTTATTACATTTTACATAAAATGTCAAATAAAATAAACAAAAAATATTCAGACTTAAGGATAAAGAAAATGAAGGTAAGTGATTAACAATTTCCCCTTCAACCTGACATTCAAGTTGCTCTTGACAATATCCAAGGCTTAAAAAAGAGGCAACACAGAAAGAAAAATATTTTTAAAAAGACATAGGGGCAGATTTACTAAGCTCGAGTGAAGAATTTGAATGTAAAAAAAAAAAATCGAATTTCGAAGTATTTTTTGGATACTTCGACCATCGAATGGGTCAAATTCAATCGAATTCGATCTAAATTTAAATTTGAGGGTCAAATTAGAGGGTTTATTAACCCTCGAAATTCGACCCTTGATAAATCTGCCCCCTACTGTACATGTATTCTAAGGGGCCGATTTTCTAATATTCGGATTTCTATTTTTTGAAATAATCATATTTTTTCTCTATAATTATTTCTCTAAAAGTTTGAGGTAAGTAAAACCAGTTGAGGTCCCATAGAAGTCAATGAGAGCTGCGCTGATCCCATTGGACCTTTTTTAAGTCATTCAAACTTTTAGGGGCACATTTACTAAGGGTCGAATATCGAGGGTTAATTAACCCTCGAAGTAAAATCCTTCGACTTTGAATATCGAAGTCGAAGGATTTACCGCAAATACTTCGATCGAACGATCAAAGCATTTTAATCCATCGATCGAAGGATTTTTCTTCGATCAAAAAAAGCTTAGAAAGCTTATGGGGAAGGTCCCCATAGGCTGACATTGATGCTCGGTAGGTTTAAAGTGTCGAAGTAGGTAGTCAAAGTTTTTTTTTAAAGAGACAGTACTTCGACTATTGAATGGTCGAATAGTCAATCGATTTTTAGTTCGAATCCTTTGAGTCGAAGTTGAAGGTCGAAGTAGCCTATTCGATGGTCGAAGTACGCAACAAAAAAAACTTCGAAATTTGAAGTTTTTTTTCATTTGAATCCTTCACTCGAGCTTAGTAAATTTGCCCCTTAGAGGTTTTTCATAAGTTTTAGTGAATCTTTCAGCATTTTGTTACAGTTGTATTTTTTGTATTGACATCCTTTAATATATCACATGCCATTCATTGTTTTAGAGAAAATTAGTTTATTCATGGTTCGAAAAAAAACTCTAAAACTACTAAAATGAGTATATTGATAAATTGGCCTCCACATAATAAAAACTAATATGAGTTGCAGAGTTACTTGAATTACCACTGTCTAAAATAAGGTTTAATTCATGGAGGCCTATTTGTTAAAGGTCAGATTTTAGTGGTATTAGAGCTTTATGAAACCATGGTTAAACTCATTTTCTCTAAAGTTATTAAAGATCCGATTATAAAAAGTACAAACAGGAAATAAAGCTGAACTATGCTCTAAAAAATACAAATATCTGAAAAATCCTCTAAAAACTTTAGCTTTTTCGACAATAACTAGCCAAAAATGTCCAAAAACCTCTATCCCCCATATGTAATAAAATGCACTATGTTTGACCAGGAGCAGTAACACATAGCAACTAGTGATGGGCGAATAAATTAGCCAGGCGCGAATTCACAGTGAATTTCTGCATTTCGCCGCCAGCGAATAAATTCACAAAACTGTAGAGAAAATTTGCTGGCGAAAAATCTGCGGCGTCAAAAGAATTAGTCGTGTGCATAAAAATTTTGCACGTCAAAATTATTCGGACGCCCATTGACTTTAATGCATTTGGACAAAATAGGCGCGCGTATAAAAATTGTCATTGGCCTCGAAATTGACGAGTGTCAAAATAATTTTGACGCCCAACGAATTTCACAAATTTCATTGTAAATTCGCCCATCACTAATAGCAACCAATAAGATGTTTGCTTTTAGACAGGTGACCAGCAAATGCTATGTTCTGATTGGTTGCTATGGGTTACTGCTCCTGGGCAAACTTAGTGTCTTTTATTACATAACCCCCTAAGAGTCTGAAAAGATTTTAAAAAAGGTCTAATAGGCAGCTCCCATTCATATTACAGTTTTTAGTGTTATTTACACTTGATAAATCTTGAATTTTTTTAGAGCTTTAGAGAAATAAAAAAAACAAACATTTGTAGAAAATAATACTATACGTGGAGAAAAAAAAAAAGTAAATTCCAATATTAGTAAATCAGCTGACTTATTTAGCCATTTACTTATTTTTAGTCATTTATTTTTTAATTTTAATTGATTTAAATATACAAAAAAATCCAAAAAATATATATAGAACTTGCCTGCTGCAGTCTAGAGGCCTGTCTAAAGGGCCGTAGTTATTGAGCTATAGCCCCCAGTTCACAGGGCACATATATCAAACACAAAAAAATATCCCAGAAAGCTCTATAATAAAGTTAAAATATTTGCTTTTATTTAACATAGAATTAAAAAAGTAGGCATACAGATTAACTAGTATTCCGCCTTACACGTTTCATACCCTTTGGTACGACCTACGAATACCATTCTCAAGTCTATCACTACTGGTAGATAATCGGGGCTATGAGAAAGGGTCAAAATTGAAATCAAGACAAGATACCCAGATACTAACAAGTTAGTCTTAACAACGGGCAACAATTACATGTGATGGGCGAATTTCCCACGAAATTCGCGAAACTGCAAAAAATTTGTGAAACTTGAAAATTGACGCCCGCGGCTGGCGGGGACACACCCACTGCGACCTTTCTCCTCCAGCACCAACGGAGGAGAAAGCATGCGGCAGGCGTCCCCACTGGCCCCCTAGGCCACCAGGGTATATTACACACACACATATATATATGTATGTATATGAAACAAATATAGTATAAAAAAAAATAATAGGCAAAAAGAAACTTGATTGACGTTTCTGTGTCTCAGTTATGAGGGAGACTTCAACATATTATCAGTAATATAACTAAAAAATATATAAAAATTATGAATTATTAAATATTAAGCACATCTCTATTTTGTAACTATTAATATGCATTAGTATTTAAGAAAAAATCAGAATTTCATATTCATAGTTACATTGAACTACAAAGGAAAGAAGGAAGGGAAATGGGACCTGGTATCCAGAATGCTCGGGACCTGGGGATAATGGATCTTTCCATAATTTGGATTTTCATACCTTAAGGGGCAGATTTATCAAGGGTCGAATTTCGAAGTGATAAATACTTCGAAATTCGACCCTCGAATTGAAATACTTCGAATATCGAAGACAAAGTATTTTTCACCGAATTTGGCCATCAAACGATCAACGTAAAATCATTTGATCGAACGATTAAATTGTTCGATTTTAGCCTACGATCGAACGATTTTACTTCGATGTGTGAAGACTTAGAAAAATGGTCTAGAAGGTCCTCATAGGTTATAATTTGGCGAAGTGTTGAAGTCGAAGTTTTTTTAAAGAGACAGTACTTCTAAGTAAATTCAAAGTCGTAGTATCTCATTCGATGGTCATCCAAAAAATTACTTTGAATTTCGAATCTTTTTACTTCGAAAATTCCCTCTAATTCACGTCGACCCTTGATAAATCTGCCCCATAGTCTACTAGAAAATCATGTAAACATTAAATAAATCCCAATAGGTTGGTTTTGCCTCCAATAAGGATTAATTATATCTTAGTTGGGATCAAGTACAAGCGACTGTTTTATTATTACACAGAAAAATTTGGATTATTTGCTTAAAATGTAGTCTATGGGAGTTGGCCTTTCCGAAATTCAGAGCTTTCTGGATAACGGGTGTATTGAAAATAAATGAAAATAAAGGAATGCATCACTTCCACTTTGTTCAATACACAGTGCTGATATGAAACCACATCGTAATAAACAACTCAGATTCAGATAAAATCACTCTACAAAATAAGTCACCGAATCCCCGAATCCTTTCGCCAAAGATTTGGCCAAATACCGAATCGTATCTGAATCCTAATTTGCATATGCAAAAGTCACACGATTTCCCTTCCCACCTCGAATTTGCATATGCAAATTAGGATTCAGATTCGGTTCGCCGGACAGAAGGATTCCGCCGAATCTTGCTGAAAAACCCAGAATCCTGGCCAAATTCCAAACCGAATCCTGGATTCTGTGCATCCCTAAAAACAGGTATTTCTTTAGTATTTTTTTAAGTATAATAGAAAATGTTTTCACTGAATTAGATAGGTGAGAAGAGTTCAACAAAACCGGCTCCCTATTAACACAGGATGTGCCATTTGTGTCTGTGAAGTACTTCTCCATCCCCCGTTTTTGTAGAGAGGGTGGTTCATCTTAAAGTGAACATTTATTATGTTATAGAATGGCTAATTCTAAGCAACTGTTCAACTGACCTTCATTATTACTGATGGGCGAATTTATTCGCCAGGCGCGAATTTGCGGCAAAAAAAATGGACGCTGGTGTCAAAAAACGGGCGTCAGCGTAAAAAAAAACGGACGCCGGCGCAGTTTTGCGAATTTTTCTTAAATTCGCCAATCACTATTCATTATTTATGTTTTATAGTTTTTGAAATATTTGTCTTCTTCTTCTGATTCTTTCCAGCTTTCAAATGGTAGTCACTGACCCCATCTAAAAACAAATGCTCTGTAAGGCTACACATTTATTGTTATTGCTACTTTTTATTACTCATCTTTCTATTCAGGCCTCTCCTATTCATATTCCAGTCTCTTATCCAAATCCATGGATGGTTGCTAGGGTAACTTGGACCCTAGCAACCATATGGCTGAAATTGCAAACTGGAGAGCTGCTAAATAAAAAGCTAAATAACTCAAAAACCACAAATAATAAAAAAACGGAAACCAATTGCAAATGATCTCAGAGTATCATTCTCTACATCATACTTACAGTTAATTTAAAGGTGAACAACCCCTATATATGGAAAGTATTAACTGCCAGTCTGTTGTGCTGGAGATAATAAGAAATAGATAATGTTAGAATTCCCAGCTGTAAAACAAAAGTCTTTTTGGTATCTGTATTTCTCAGTTGCCAGGAAGTGGTTGGAAGATGAACTAATTTCACAATAAGAGAGGGGGGGGTGGGGCAGAATAGAGAGATATGAGCAATGTGGTCTATGAGCTGATTTACAATGTTTAGTTTCTAGGGATGCACCAAATCTAGGTTGGGCCGAGCAAGCAGGTAGCTAAATATACAAGTTATTAATAATGGCACTTATAGAATGAACTAGGTAGTACCAATACCAATAGTATACTGTATATCCATATAATACACAAGATCCATGAAACTTCTGTAAATTATATCCTTATTGATGTCATCAGTTATAATCTGAGTTTAGTGATGTCATTTCTGTCACATGACTCACTGAAATGTGTGTATTATAATAAATAAAGTACCCCCAGTTGCATAATATAAGGATGGTCCAGGCTCCAGGCCAATGACTTTGCCTGGAGCACCTTTGTTAAATGAGAAGAACTGAACTATGAGTATTGAACATGCTCCTCTCTGAGCTCTTTCTCATGGGCCCTTTCCCACCTCTACATGGGGTGCTGTTCTGCCAAAATGGGGTACTACCTATCCATTCCGCTCCTCCCTTATCCCAACAGTGTTTCTGTAGGATCGGGCTGAACATTGGACTGTACTTCCCAGCCTGCCCCTGGTTATGTTACTCCCATTTGTATGGGGTTCAATCCTATCCCACTTACTGTGTGGCAGTTTGGAGAATGCACCTGTGGCTCTACAAGGAACCCGTTTGCCACCAAAGAGTAATACGGTCTCTCCCCACTTCCCTGCATATTTGGCTATGGGACCTGTTATCCAGAATCCAGGGACCTGGGGTATTCCTGATAACGGATCTTCCCGTAATTTGGATCTTCATACCTTAAGTCTACTAGTAAATCATATAAACATAAAAGTGGACCTGTCACCCAGACACAAAAATCTGTATAATAAAAGTCCTTTTCAAATTAAACATGAAATCCAATTTCTATTTTTATTAAAGCATTCATAGCTGTTGTAAGCTCATTTAAACATCTCAGCTGTCAATCAAATATTGTCTGCCCCTCCTCTATGCCTTAGGCAATTACTTTCACTTTCCATTCAGCACTTCCTACATGTCACTGCTCTCCACACATTCCCCCAATCTCTTCACCATTTAATTGTGTAACCAGGACATGGGGATGGACATCAGGTCCCACATTCTGGTGCACAAACAAGATTCTGAGATGATACAAGGCTTGTCTTAATAACAGTGTCCCACAAAATGGCTGCTGCCTGCTTGTTATAATTATGAATTCCCAGACTGAAGGAAATAAGATTCAAATAATTTTTATAGTATAATTACAGTTCATTTCGCTTGACTAATGTGATAAAATAGAATTTTCAATAATTTTTTTGGGTGACAGGTCCCCTTTAAGGGGCAGATTTATCTTTATAAGGGTCGAATTTCAAGGTGATGCAAGTTTTTTGGACCATTCCCTAATCGAAGTACACTATGGGGCAGATTTACTAAGCTCGAGTGAATAATTCGAATGAAAAAATATTCGAATTTCGAAGTAATTTTTTGGGTACTTCGACCATCGAATTGATCAAATTCGATCGAATCGAATGATTCGAAGTAAAAATCTTTCGACCATTCGATAATTGAAGTACTGTCTCTTTAAAAAAAACTTCGACTTCATACTTCGCCACTTTAAACCTACCGAAGTCCAATGTTAGCCTATGGGGACCTTCCCCAGCACTTTTCTAAGTTTTTTTGGGTCAAATAAAAGTCCTTCGATCGATCGCTTAAAATCGTTCGAATCGTTAGATTCAAACGATTTCATTATTCGATTGAACGATTTTTATTAGATTGTTCAATCAAAGTGTTTGCGCTAAAATCCTTCGAATTCAAAGGATTTTACTTCGAGGGTCGAATTCGAGGGGTTTTTAACCCTCGAAATTCAACACTTGATAAATCTGCCCCTATAATTAGCTCGAAATTCGAATTTAAAAGTTACATTTTTTAATTCGACCCTTGATAAATCTGCCCCCAAATAAACCCAATAGGCTGGTTTTGCCTCCAATTATATCTTAGTTGGGATCAAGTATAAGCTACTGTTTTATAATTACAATGAAAAAGAAAAATATTTTTTTGAATTATTTCGCTAAAATGGAGTCTATGGGAGACAGCCTTTCCATAATTCTGAGCTTTCTGGGTAACAGGTTTTCGGATAAAGGATCCCATACCTGTACTTATCCCTGGTTTCTCACATAATGTACAAGTATTTATCCATGTACCAATGTCATTATTGGATCCCATAATTAGAGACACTTCGTTGCCCCAGTTTAGTCAGTCTCTCCCTACACCAACGTGGAGGTTCACTCCACGTGAGCAGATAATCGTCATTGTATCGATGAAGAAGATGGGGCTCTAGCAACCATAAAAGGTCAACAGGAGGGTTTAAATTGATGCAGAGAAGCAAACACTCTGTAGCGAGGATTGTAAAGGAACTGGGTCTGTCATAAATACGATGCTTGAACAGGAAATGCATATTCGCTTGTGTTATGTGGGAAGAGACAAGTAGACTTGCACCGTATAGATATATATATACTTATATTTACACATACACATCCTTACAGGCTCAGCTGAGAGAAGCAGAAGGGCAGTAGCTGTGGGTATAATGAGTTGCCCCTCTATCTGCAGACTGCATCGCTGGGGGTATATATGAATATATCAAACCTATAGGTGAGTCCAGTACACGGGGCATCAGGGGGCATAGGAACAGCAGGGACATGGTTTTCTTTTTTTTTTAAATATTTTCAATGTAGAATAGAAGCCTTACAATAATTCATTGTTATAGAGTGTTTGTTATGTGAGGAAGTTAATAAGAATATGTTTTCTATATGAGGCAGACGGCGTGAGTCTTTGTGGTTTTCTTATTATCTGATTTTCTATTCTGTCGACTGTTTGTCAGTCTCATATATATATACATAGTGACTAAAGTACCCCCTCTTGTCAAATATAAGGATATTATAAGTTACTGAGGAGTTTCATGACCATATAAAAACACAGATCATGGAACTCCGAAGTGACTTCTAATATCCTCATATTTTGCAACAGGAGGTACTTTATTTATTATAATATACAAAGTTCAGTGACAGAAATGACATCACTAAGCTCCAATTATATAGTAAATAAAGTACCCCCTATTGTAAATTATAAGGATATCATAAGTTACCGAGGAGTTTCATGACCATATAAAAGTACGAGGCTGAAGGCTGAGTGTTTTTATACAGGTCATGGAACTCCGAGGTAACTTCTAATATCCTCATATTTTACAACCGGGGGTACTTTATTTATTATAATACACAAATTTCAGTGAGTCATGTGACAGAAATGACATCAGAACTCACCGTTTATAAGGATATAATTTACAAGAAATTCATGGCTTTTGTGTATTATAACCGATTACATCACTAAGCACTGTTTATAAGGATATAATTTAGAGGATATTGGGTATTATATATATTTTTTTATATATATATATATATATATATATATATATATATATATATATATATATATATATATATATATATACACACACACATATATATGAATTTTAAATAAAACAACTCAGATGAAGTGATTGTGATAAAAAAAAGGCTTTAGTTCGTCGCATTTTTATGCAATCTTTTTGTTCAACCCACTGAATTAAAGCTGAAAGTCTGCAGTTCAACTGCATCTGAGTTGTTTCATTTAAAATTCATTGAAGTCATGTACAGTACCAAAATTAGAAAATATGTGTCTCTGTCTAAAGATTTATGGGCCTAACTGTATATGTAAATGTTGGAAGTGTTACTGTCTGCTCTTTACTTCCCCTACAGAAATAGGGATTGGTAGCACTAGATAGGTACCTAATATATAGAGACAAGAGGAAAGTGTCGGAAGGGTTACTCTCTGCTCTCTCTCATTTCCCTACAGAAATAGGGATTGGTAACACTAGATAGGTACCTGATATATAGAGACAAGAGGAAAGTGTTGGAAGGGTTACTGTCTGCTCTCTCTCATTTCCCTACAGAAATAGGGATTGGTAGCACTAGATAGGTACCTGATATATAGAGACAAGAGGAAAGTGTTGGAAGGGTTACTGTCTGCTCTCTCTCATTTCCCTACAGAAATAGGGATTGGTAGCACTAGATAGGTACCTAAAATATAGAGACAAGAGGAAAGTGTTGGAAGGGTTACTGTCTGCTCTGTTCTCATTTCCTTACAGAAATAGGGATTGGTAACACTAGATAGGTACCTAATATATAGAGACAAGAGGAAAGTGTTGGAAGGGTTACTGTCTGCTCTCTCTCATTTCCCTACAGAAATAGGGATTGGTAGCACTAGATAGGTACCTAATATATAGAGACAAGAGGAAAGTGTTGGAAGGGTTACTGTCTGCTCTCTCTCATTTCCCTACAGAAATAGGGATTGGTAGCACTAGATAGGTACCTAATATATAGAGACAAGAGGAAAGTGTTGGAAGGGTTACTGTCTGCTCTCTCTCATTTCCCTACAGCAGGGATCCCCAACCTTTTGAACCCATGAGCAACATTCAGAAGTAAAAGCAGTTGGGGAGCAACACAAGCATGAAAAATGTTCCTGGGGTGCCAAATCAGGGCTGTGATTGGCCATTTACTAGCCCCTATGAGGATTGTCACCCTACATTGAGACTCTGTTTGGCAGTACACCTGGTTTTTATACAACCAAAATTTGCCTCCAAGCCTGGAATTCAAAAATAAACAACTGCTTTGAGGCCACTGGGAGCAACATCCAAGGGGTTGGGGAGCAACATGTTGCTCACGAGCTACTGGTTGGGGATCACTGCCCTACAGAAATAGGGATTGGTAACACTAGATAGGTACCTAATATATAGAGACAAGAGGAAAGTGTTGGAAGGGTTACTGTCTGCTCTGTTCTCATTTCCCTACAGAAATAGGGATTGGTAGCACTAGATAGATACCTAATATATAGAGACAGAGACAAAAGGAAAGTGTTGGAAGGGTTACTGCCTGCTCTGCTCTCATTTTAACTACAGACATAATGATTGACAACCATGGTTGGACTGGGGGGTCTGGGGCCCACTGGGGCTGCTGTCCCAGGGCACCCCCTCTGCCCCCCCCCCACACTGCTCCGTCGCTGCATGCTGCACCATCGCGTGTTTGCTCGAAGAATCCCTTGAATGTGGGATCTGGGTATAGATCTTGGCCGGCGGGGCCCACCGGGTTTTTTCCTGGTGTCCTGCCGGCCCAGTCCGACACTGTTGAACATGTGTATATACTCCTGAAATATACTTTTTACCTTGGTTTGCTAGACATTAGTAAGGAGAGGCTTTGTTGAGTTCAAATTCAAATAACATTTCTATTTTATTCTGACCTGACCTTTTAAAGGTTTTAAAAATTCCTGGAAAAGATATGACAAGTCTCCACTGTAACCTGCGTGGGAAGTTTTTGCATAGTTCCTTTGAATGACCAGTCCTCCACTTCCGAAGGAAAAACACAAGTCACTTTTTACTGAACAGTGGGGCTCTTTGCAAGACAAAAATATTATTTGACTAAAATGTTCCAGTGAGCAATAAAATATTATCACTTTTTCGCTCAACCCACTTGAATGACTTTCAAGTGGGACAAGCAATAAACCTAATATTACATGAGATTCATCTCCTCTCACAACTCCCTGCTTTATTCACGTACCACTCAATTTACTGATTGAACTAACTTTAGTGATGCATCAGGGTGCGTCATTCATTTCAGTGCCAGATGCTTCAGTTAAAGGGGTTGTTCACCTTTGAGTTAACTTTTAGTATGATGCAGAGAGTGATATTCTGAGACAATTTGCAATTGGTTTTCATTTTTTATTATTTGTGGTTTTCGAGTTATTTAGCTTTTTATTCAGCAGCTCTTCACTTTGAAATTTCAGCCATCTGGTTGCTAGGGTCCAAATTCCCCTAGCAACCATGCACTGATTTTATTAACAGACTGGAATATGAATAGAAGAGGCCTGAATAGAAAGATGAGTAATTCAATGCAGCAATAACAGAGCATTTGTTTTTATAGATGGGGTCAGTGACCCACATTTGAAAGCTGGAAAGAGACAGAAGAAGAAGGCAAATAGTTCAAAAACTATAAAAAAAAAAAATAATGAAGACCAATTGAAAAGTTGCTTAGAATTGGCCATTCTATAACATACTAAAAGCTAACTTGAAGGCTAACCACCCCTTTAAGCCTGCTAAATAGCAGTTATTAGTGATTAGGAACTATATATATTTCTAAAACATGTGCCCCCCAGTGATAAGAGGAGAACCCTATCTTGCAGGATGAATGTTTACCAGGAGTAGAGAAAGTGGGGGAGAAAATGCTCCGGCGTCCAAAAAAAATTTGCCCATCACTATTGGCTGCTTCTGCTTTACCAGATAAAGTTGTTTGCGTAGGCTTAATCCTGTAGGGCAGTTTTCTCCAACTTCTGTTGGCATAGGGCATAGGGCATAGGGCAGGCAGAGTATGGCACACACAGGGAGCATAGGGCAGGCAGAGTATGGCACACACAGAGAGCACAGGACAGGCAGAGTATGGCACACACAAGGTACATAGGGCAGGCAGAGTAAGACACACACAGGGAGCATAGGGCAGGCAGAGTATGGCACACACAGGGAGCATAGGACAGGCAGAGTATGGCACACAGAGGGTACATAGGGCAGGCAGAGTATGACACACACAGGGTACATAGGGCAGGCAGAGTATGACACACACACAGGGAGCATAGGGCAGGCAGAGTATGGCACACACAGGGAGTATAGGGCAGGCAGAGTAAGACACACACAGGGAGCATAGGGCAGGCAGAGTATGGCACACACAGGGTACATAGGGCAGGCAGAGTATGACACACACAGGGTACATAGGGCAGGCAGAGTATGGCACACACACAGGGAGTATAGGGCAGGCAGAGTATGGCACACACAGGGTACATAGGGCAGGCAGAGTATGACACACACAGGGTACATAGGGCAGGCAGAGTTAGACACACACAGGGAGCATAGGACAGGCAGAGTATGGCACACACAGGGAGCATGACACACACAAAGTATGGCACACACAGGGAGAGTAGGACAGGCAGAGTATGACACACACAGTGAGCATAGGGCAGACAAGAGTTGGGTCCCAGTTGGACAGCACTGCTGTAGGGAGTCCATTGGTAGGGGGTTTTCTCAATACATGTAACATGGTGGGTAGAATTAGCTCCCACTTCTTGTTTTACTTGCTGAATTAAGTATTTGTATTAATGTTTCAGGAAAAAAAAACATTATTGCAGGTGGAAAGTTCTGTTTTTATTTTAGTCAGCTCATTTTGTTCCCTTTTCTTTTTTTTTGCAAATATAATCCCTGTCTCCTGTTGCATTGTTTCACAGGCTTCTGAATCATGTAAGTTTCCGTTTATATATATACTGTTCTGGGGGTCACTTTTACAGTATGTCTCTCATTCAGTTTTCACATCTTGTATACTTTAAAAGTACTATGGGTTTATTCCCGCTACAGCTTTATATTCCTGGAACTCCCTGCTAATCTCCGTTCCTCGTGCGGGATTGTCTTCCTGAGGATTACAGAGGTTGTTCCTCTACATGGACCTGGAAATTAAGAGACTTAATTAATTTTCAAGTGTATACCTTTTTACTTTGCTTCTTCAATACAGGATTCATTTAATAAATAATTTAAATTCCTAACACACATGTATAAAAATTGACGTGGGTGTCGAAATTGATGCACGTCAAAATAATTTTGACGCCCATCAATGCGTTTCAAAAATGTTTCATTGTTTTGCAATTTCGCGGGAACAGGACAAATTTGCCCATCACTAATAATTAATATTTAATAATATTTACTGAAATCCAGTTTCTAAGCAATTGAACTCAGCTATACACACTACTGTATACCAGGTGATCCCCATTCAGTGTGTGCCAATGGCCTGTCTTGTCCATCTCAGCCTCAATTTTTTTCCTTTCAAAGAGTTGAGATAGAACTGAAAGATCTAAGCCAGGGAGAATAACCCTCAATAACTGTGATGGATGTTAGCTCTTTGGCTCATACCTTCTTTAGCTACTCTTGTTGCAGAACTCTGTTCCACAGGTAAGTCCAGAAAGGATTGAGTGAACCTGAGAGAGTGTCTTCACTGTGGCCTCCTGGAGTCCTGCTCTACATTGGTTCTCTCTTCTTCTCTGGAGAGGATCCCAAGAGACTCCTCTTGACTGTGTTTATATAGTGGTGGTCAACTCATGCTGCCTGTAACATGGGGCTGCCCCCGACATGGACATCTTTGTCTACCAAGGGAGTCTGCCCCCCTTGTGGGTAAAATAGTGCCCAACCATAAAGGTTCCTTGCCCTGTATGTGAATCACAGAGCCAAAACCACAATGTGCAGCAAAAACCTTTGTCAGATTTTCCGTTGGCCAACAAAGTACCTTGTGTGTCATTGCCCTAATATTACTCCAGAGAAAATTCTTCCCCCAGGCTCCAGGGGGCAAGGCAGGGAATACCTATGCTGCCATAGTTGTAGGGGATCTCTCTGTACAGACTATGAGCAAACTTAGGGGACTGTTCCTGCTGAATTGTGCTTAGTACAGGGAATACCTATGCTGCCATAGTTTTATGGGATCTCTCTGTACAGACTATGAGCAAACTTAGGGGACTGTTCCTGCTGAATTGTGCTTAGTACAGAGGAATACCTATGCTGCCATAGTTTTATGGGATCGCTCTGTACAGACTATGATCAAACTTAGGGGACTGTTCCTGCTGAATTGTGCTTAGTACAGGGAATACCTATGCTGCCATAGTTTTATGGGATCTCTCTGTACAGACTATGAGCAAACTTAGGGGACTGTTCCTGCTGAATTGTGCTTAGTACAGGGAATACCTATGCTGCCATAGTTTTATGGGATCTCTCTGTACAGATTTTGAAAAAACTTAGGGTACTTTCCTTGCAGAAATGAACAAATTATAGGGAAATATATACTGAATGGTGCATATGCTTGTGTATGAGATATGTGAGCATGTGGAAATATCTTTCTGTACAGCAAAGGAATTCCAACGGCACACAGGACTGTAAGAAATCTTCAAAATTTATTTCAAAGCGGACTCCGCTTTGAAATAAATTTTGAAGATTTCTTACAGTCATGTAAGAATTCATGTGGAATTCCTTTGCTGTACTCTGCTGTGGGGCTTGCTGAACCTCTACCATTGTGCACCAGGCTGCATATTGTTGTTATCTATTGGGTGTGCGAGATCCTGCCTTGTTCCTAGCTTGAATATCTTTCTGTACCATTAGAATTTCATAGAGCAAGAAACCTTATACAGTATGTACAGTATTTAGTGCATTATCATTTTTGTTTGACTTCTAAACAGAGTTCTATATACACCTGAGCAGAACAAGGGAGGAGATGGAGATAGATGGCTGCTCAAACTGTGCCATAGTTTTCATAAATTACCTTTTCCATCATAACCATTTTTCTAATAAGACCTGTCAGCTCAGAATTCAGGCCATTTGGGGTCATTTAAAGGAGAACTAAACCCTAAAAATGAGTATGGCTAAAATGCCATATTTTTTATACTGAACTTATTGCACGAGGCTAAAGTTTGAGCTTGTCAATAGCAGCAATGATCCAGGACTTCAAACTTGTCACAGGGGGTCACCATCTTGGAAAGTGTCTGTGACACTCACATGCTCAGTGGGCTCTGATTGGCTGTTGAGAAGCTAAGCTTAGGGCTCGTCACTAATTATCCAGCAGAAAATGAGCTTCCCTGGCTGTAATATAAGCTGATGCTACAGGTTTGCTGATTATTAAATTCTGATGCTAATTGCACTGGGTTCTGTGCTGCCATGTAGTAATTATCTGTATTAATTACTAATCAGCCTTATATTGTGACATTTCTATTCTATGTGTACTGTATATTGTGAGTGGGTCCCTAAGCTCAGTAAGTGACAGCAGCACAGAGCATGTGCAGTGAATCAGCAGAAAAGAAGATGGGGAGCTACTGGGGCATCTTTTGAGACACAGATCTTTACTGCTAAAGGGCTGGGGTTGCCTTGGGCTGGTACAGAAGCACAAAACATCATGTACAACATTTCTAGCTACTTCTTTAATTAGGCTTTTGTTCTACTTTACTAATGGTAATATTAACTTTGTGTCAGTTCGGCCTAATCATAGTAGCCAACCAGCAACCATCATTCACTAACCTACTGATTTCAAGCAAGCCTCTGGTTATGGGTAACTATTATCTATAAACTTACTAAAGTACTGCATAATAAACACTGTGCCCCTACTCTCTTTAAAGGAAGGTTGTGCTGCTGAAGAAGTGTTATTAAATCAAAAATGGCAGCTCTGTATCTTGGAGCAATATCATTTCTTCTGGCAGTGGGTAAGATTTAATTCACCATCTGACCTGTTTGTTTGCACCCGCCACATGTTTTTTAAATGCTCAATATTTATTGCTTAGAGAAGATGCTTGCAAAGAGATCAGAGATAATTTGAGCTGGCTGTTTGGCTATATTCTGTTTTGTTTGAAACATTTTAAATTAAATGTTAGTAGGATGTAGAGAGTGATATTCTGAGACAATTTGCAATTGGTTTTCATTTTTTATTATTTGCAGCTTTTGAGTTACTTAACTTTCTATTCATCAGCTCTCCTGTTTCCAATTTCAGCAATCTGGTTCATAGGGTCCAAATTCCCCTAGCAACCATGCATTGATTTGAATAAGAGACTGGAATATGAATAGGAGAGGGATTGAATGGAAAGATGAGTATTACAAAGTAGCAATAATAATAATAATAATAATAATAATAATAATAATAATAATAATAAAACATTTGCAGATTTACAGAACATTTGTTTTTAGATGGGATCAGTGAAATCTTCTCTATATATTATATGGGGGTTATTTACTAAAACCTGAATTTATCTCATATTTTATTAAAAAAAAACAATGACCAAACTCCCATGCTCGATTTGACCTTATGTATTAATAAAATTACCCAAATTAAATAATTGCAGAAAAACTCAATAAAATTGAGAGAACCCCCCGAATCACTCAAGTTTGTGCCCCATAATCCCAAAAAAGATTTTCAGGCTAAACCAACAAAGACCCCGATAACTTAAATTTGGGATAGGTGCCTCATCCATTGACTTATACAGGACCTCGACAAGACATAGAGATCCACTCGTTTGGTGATGTCGCCAAACGAGTGGATCTCTCCCTGATATGCCGACATTGAAGTGGGTAATATCGGGCTAATCCGATTGTGGGCCCTAGGGCCCAACGATCGGATCATAATGGGTCTAATGGGGCGGTCAGATCGCTGGACCGCATGGACGCATAAATGCGGCCGCGATACGAGATTTTTTAACCTTCCCAATCGAGACTTTCTGTCTTTCCAGTTTGCAATTACCGCAATCTGGTTGCTAGGCTCCAAATTACCCCCTAAACCAGACATTGATTTGAATAGGAGACTCAAATATGAATAGGAGAGGCCTGTATAGAAAGATGAGTAATAAAAAGTAGCAATAACAATATATCTGTAGCCTTACAGAGCATTTGGAAAGATTCAGAAGAAGGCAAATATTTCAAAAACTTTAAAAAAGACTAATTGATATGTTGCTTAGAGTTAGCCATTCTATAACATACTAAAAGTTGACTTAAAGGTGAACCAGCCCTTTAGAATCTATTTGCCAAGTAGATGCTCTTGTAACACTTTTTATTTTCTTCTCCAGTTCACACACTCTGTGATATCAGAGTAGACCAAGCCCCGTTTGCTTCTGGAATTATTGGCTCCACTGTCAACTTGCCTTGCCTTTTAATTGATGCCGAAAAGCAAGTGACCAGAGCACATCCCTATTGGATATTGCAGAAGCCAAACCAGTCTGAAGAGACTCTGTACCCCATCAAACCCGGTGAGGAGACCCGTGTTCAGCTCAGGAATGAGGACTGGAAAGACATGTCAATAGCCTTCTCCAATGTACAGCTTTCAGACACAAGCAAATATATATGTCGTATATCTGTGCTTAAAGGGTCAGAATCCCTCTATTTGGCTGGAAATGGGACAATGCTCTATGTTCATGGTAAGTAGATAGAAAAACTTTAAAGCTATTGGGTCAGTTTGCATTTACTTGCCCAAAGAAGCAGAGCTAGTATATTGCAGGCTGAAGTAGAGCTAATATATTATAGGCTGATACTAGAAGTGGAGCTAGTATATTGTAGGCTGATACTAAAGTAGAGCTAGTATATTGTAAGTTGATACTAGAAGTATAGCTCGTATATTGTAGGCTGATACTAGAAGTAGAGCTAGCATATTGTAGGCTGATACTAGAAGCAGCACTTGTATATTGTAGGCTGATACTAGAAGAATAGCTCGTATATTGTAGGCTGGAACTAGAAGTAGAGCTAGTATATTGTAGGCTGGAACTAGAAGTAGAGCTAGTATATTGTAGGCTGGTACTAGAAGTAGAGCTAGTATATTGTAGGCTGATAGTAGAAGTAGCACTTGTATATTGTAGGCTGATACTGGAAGTAGCACTTGTATATTGGAGGCTTATACTAGAAGCAGAGCTAGTATATAGTAGGCTGATACCAGAAGTAGAACTTGTATATTGTAGGCTGATACTAGAAGTAGAGCTAGTGTATTGTAAAAATCTAACAATAAAAAGGGAAGAGGGCATGGGGGAAACATTTGCTTTGTTTCTGTCCACACTGCAAGTTTTACATTAGTGGGTTACAACATAGGGCTCACAGCTCACAATTTGCCAGTAGGAACTTTAGCATATTACCAAGGGTTAGAGCGTGCTTGGAGCTGTAATCCAGCATTGGGGTCAATTCCTAGACCCCCGCAATGGCTGCATTAAAATGCAAAATAACCCTCCAATAAGAACTCCATCCAATTATTTGTTTCTTTGAAATCTACACACCATCGTAAAAACCTATTATAAGTTAATTATGTCCCTCCAATCCATAAAAATATTTAGGTATGGAACTTCATTGCCCCATGTTGACCTCAAACCTTTTGTGGTTTCGGCTTTGGTGTTGCTCCTTTTCTTTTTTGTCAGTGTTAGAATTTCAGATTCTGAGACCTGGTAGGATATTTGGAGTGTAGCATAACTGGTTGTTTATTTTATACTAAGGTCCAATCCAAATGGATTTCAATAGCTCACATGTTATGTGTAAGGCTCAAGTCCAGATGACAGAAACAGTCAGTTTGGTTTGGAACTTTACATTTGGGGACATGTTACGTGGGGAGCAGCTCAGTAGCAAACAACAGAATCCAGATGGTTCGTTTTGGATAAGCAGCCATGTTCCAATTCAGCCGCAGTGCACAGCCAATGGAAACATGATGTTGAGTTGCTCACTCAAAAATAACAAGGGATACATCATTGATGAGCAGAGTGTTGAGTTTCCTTGTCCAGGTAAAGAAAAAGATGATTTCTTAAATTTACAGACTTAATGGGAAGGAAAAAAAATCTATGGGGGTTGCAATAGTTTCATATGCCCCTGAGGTCAGCCCCAGCTTTCAGTTTATATGTAATGAGAATATGCTTTTAATATAAAAAAATTATTAAAATGAAAACACTTACAACAATCAGAACTGCTATGTAAACTCCAGCCAACTTGAGGGGGGTCTTCAAGAGGCATACGAAGGGGAAGCAATAAATCCTTCTCCTCTAGTGGATGTAGAGACAGAACAGACTAGAGGCCCAGGCAGAGGAAGGGCCAGAGGAACCAAGAGGAAGGGACAAGTCTCTATCCACAAGCTTAAGCAGGTGAAATGAGCAAATTCACCAAGAACCTTCTGACTGTAGTCCTGACCCAGTGGTTTGAAAAGTGTCCATTAACCATAAGGTTCCTCATTAAAAATCCAACAGAGTGCTATCTTACAGGGACCCTAAACATTATTAAGTTACTTAATGTTAAACAAAGAGTGCAAATGCAAGCTGGCACCCATTTAGCAGAAAGCCCAGTATTTGTTTATGTTACAAACTCAATAGTATCCAGGACATGAAATAGTAGTAGAGTAGAGTTTGACCACAGTTAGAGGGGAGAAGCCCCCACAGTTTGTAGACGTTATGGGATGCTTGTTTACATATTTTAATTGACATTATTCATTGTTTATGCCAAGCTCCAATAGAAATGAATTTCAACAACACACATGTAACATGTGTCAGTCAAATTCAAGAGGCACAAAATATCAGCTTCGTGTGGGACTTTGGACACTGGAAAAGGGTGCATGGACCAGAGCTCAGTGACCAATGGTGGAACGCAGATGGCTCATACTGGATTAAAAGCAGTGTCACACTTCATCAAGAGAGGTGCACCGCAGATGGAAATGTGACACTTAGTTGTTTACTGAGGAACAGCTTAGGGTACAGCTTTCAGAACCGGAGCATTGAGGTTCCATGCACAGGTAAGTATACATCGGGGGTTATTTATTAAAGGTCCAGTTGTGTTTTTCCCTGAAAAAGTTTTTGAGGGTAGTTTTCAATAAAATTTTTCAGGTTAAAAGAAAACTAGAATTTTTCGGGTTTTAAAAAAAAAAAAAACTAGATTTATTTTAGATGTATTATGCCCCAAAGCTGGAAATATATCGAATCCAAAAAATACTCCAGCTAAAACCTGTCGAGGTCATGTAGTAGTCAATGGCAGAGGTCCCTTGAACCATTTGAAGTTGTTTGTAGCCTTCATGATGTTTGAGATTTTTTTCGGTGGGTTTTGCTCGAAAAGTATTTGGGTTTTTTACCCCAATTACACACATTTTTTACACCCTCTGAATGTATAAAATGTCTGAGTAATTATAGGGAAGGTCAAGGAGCATTACTGAACTGAAGGCCTTATACTGGTCAAGGATTATTATTACTGATGACATCACTTAGAGGCTAATTTAAGAATGCCCGAACCTGGGTACTAAACCACTTGAGTTCCTAAACTTTCCTTCTTCCTTCGAATATCTCAAACCTTTTTATTTTTTGTCTGAAAAACCAGCTGAGCAAGGAGGTGAGTTATTTGAGGGAAGAACCCGCAAAAAATGTAGGAACTTTCAGGTGGTTTTACTACCTGAATGCTTGAGCCCAAAGGTTTGAGCACTAGAGATGGCGCGAACTGTTCGCCGGCGAACTTGTTCGCGCGAACATCGGGTGTTCGCGCTCGCCGGAAGTTCGCGAACGTCGCGCGACGTTCGCCATTTTGGGTTCACCATTGTTGGCGCTTTTTTTTGCCCTCTCACCCCAGACCAGCAGGTACATGGCAGCCAATCAGGAAGCTCTCCCCTGGACCACTCCCCTTCCCTATAAAAACCGAAGCCCTGCAGCGTTTTTTCACTCTGCCTGTGTGTGCTGAAGAGATAGTGTAGGGAGAGAGCTGCTGCCTGTTAGTGATTTCAGGGACAGTTGAAAGTTTGCTGGCTAGTAATCGTTTTGATACTGCTCTGTTATTGGAGGGACAGAAGTCTGCAGGGGTTTGAGGGACATTTAAGCTTAGGTAGCTTTGCTGGCTAGTAATCTACCTTCTACTGCAGTGCTCTGTATGTAGCTGCAGTGGGCAGCTGTCCTGCTTCTGATCTCATCTGCTGACTGCTGCAATAACAGTAGTCCTTGTAAGGACTGCTTTTATTTATTTTTTTGTTGTTTTACTACTACTACTACTACTATAAGAGCCCAGTGCTATTAGTCTAGCAGTGTTGGGGAGTGGGACTGGTGTGCTAATCTGCTGCTCCTAGTAGTTCAGCAGCACCAACTTTAATTTTTTTTTTTAATATTCATTTTTTTTTTATTTTACTTTTTTTTATTTTACTACCGCTGTAGTAGTGTATAAGTTGACCTTTTAGGCATTATTTGCCCTGTAGGCATTTTTTGCCCAGTGTGTTATTCAACCAACTGCCATCTAGCTGTGTGACCTTGTTCACATTCTGTCTAAATATCCATAATATTACCGTCTCCAGAAAAAACACCGGAGTGACTTTTTTCAAGCAGCATTCATATATTTTACGTAATCCGTATCCACCGCTGTAGTAGTGTATACGTTGATCTTGTGGGCAGTATTTGCACAGTGTTTTCTTCAAACCGCCATCTAGCTGTGTGAGCTTGTTCACATTTTGTCTAAATATTGATAATATTATCGTCTCTAGAAAAACCACTTGAGTTACTTTTTTTCAAGCAGCATTCATATATTTTACGTAATCCGTATCCACCGCTGTAGTAGTGTATACGTTGACCTTGTAGGCATTATTTGCACAGTGTTTTCTTCAAACCGCCATCTAGCTGTGTGAGCTTGTTCACATTTTGTCTAAATATTGATAATATTATCGTCTCTAGAAAAACCACTTGAGTTACTTTTTTTCAAGCAGCATTCATATATTTTACGTAATCCGTATCCACCGCTGTAGTAGTGTATACGTTGACCTTGTAGGCATTATTTGCACAGTGTTTTCTTCAAACCGCCATCTAGCTGTGTGAGCTTGTTCACATTTTGTCTAAATATTGATAATATTATCATCTCTAGAAAAACCACTTGAGTTACTTTTTTTCAAGCAGCATTCATATATTTTACGTAATCCGTATCCACCGCTGTAGTAGTGTATACGTTGACCTTGTAGGCATTGTTTGCCCAGTTTTTTTGGCCGCAGCCACTGAAGCACAGAGGCCAGAAAAAATATGCCATATAAATGCTGAAAATAGTCATTTTTTGCCATACGTTGACTCAACGTATATGGCAAAAAATTACTATTTTCAGCATTTATATGGCATATTTTTTCTGGCAACTGTGCTTCAGTGGCTGCGACCAAAAAAACTGGGCAAACAATGCCTACAAGGTCAACGTATGGCAAAAAATGACTATTTTCAGCATTTATATGGCATATTTTTTCTGGCAACTGTGCTTCAGTGGCTGCAACCAAAAAAACTGGGCAAACAATGTCTACAAGGTCAACGTATGGCGAAAAATTACTATTTTCAGCATTTATATGGCATATTTTTTCTGGCAACTGTGCTTCAGTGGCTGCGTCCAAAAAAACTGGGCAAACAATGCCTACAAGGTCAACGTATGGCAGTTGTTTAAAGAGAACAGTAGATTACTAGCCAGCAAAGCTACCTAAGCTAAAATGTCCCTCAAATCCCTGCAGACTTCTGTCCCTCCAATACAGAGCAGTATCAAGCAGATTACTAGCCAGCAAACTTACTATCATCTGTCCCTGAAATCACTAACAGCTCTCCCCCTACACTATCTCTTCCAAGCACACACAGGCAGATTTTTCAGATACATTTTTGCCCTTGATCCCCCTCTGGCATGCCACTGTCCAGGTCGTTGCACCCTTTAAACAACTTTAAAATCATTTTTCTGGCCAGAAATGTCTTTTTTAGATGTTAAAGTTCGCCTTCCCATTGAAGTCTATGGGGTTCGCGAACCGTTCGCGAACCGCTCGCGAACCGCTCGCATTTTTGCGCAAGTTCGCGAATATGTTCGCGAACTTTTTTTCCGACGTTCGCTACATCCCTATTGAGCACTCTTAAATAGCCCCCTCACACCATATATAAGGATATCATTTACAAGATATTCATGGCTCTTGTGTATATTATATATATAATATATATATATTTAATATACAGAAATAGGATCCATTATCCCGAAACCCATTATCCAGAAAGCCCTGAATTACATGAAGGCTGTCGCCCATAGAATCCATTTTATCCAAATAATCCAATTTTTCTTTTTCTGTGTAATAATAAAACAGTAACTTGCACTTGATCCCAACTAAGATATAATTCATCCTTATTGGAAGCAAAACCAGTCTATTGGGTTTATATAGGGGCCGATTCACTAAATTCGAGTGAAGGATTCGAAGTAAAAAAACTTCCAATTTCGAAGTATTTTTTGGGCTACTTCGACCATCGAATGGGCTACTTCGACCTTCGACTACGACTTAGAATCGAAGGATTCGAACTAAAAATCGTTCGACTATTCGACCATTCGATAGTCGAAGTACTGTCTCTTTAAAAAAAACTTTGACCCCTTAGTTCGCCATCTAAAAGCTACCGAAGTCAATGTTAGCCTATGGGGAAGGTCCCCATAGGCTTGGCTAACTTTTTTTGATCGAAGGATATTCCTTCGATCGTTGGATTGAAATCCTTCGAATCGTTCGTTTCGAAGGATTTAATCGTTCGATCGAAGGAATAATCCTTCGATCGTACGATCGCAGTATTTGCGCTAAATCCTTCAACTTCGATATTCGAAGTCGAAGGATTTCAATTCCTAGTCGAATATCGAGGGTTAATTAACCCTCAATATTCGACCCTTAGTGAATCAGCCCCTTAACGTTTACACGATTTTCTAGTAGACGAGGTATGAAGATCGAAATTACTAAAAGTAATCTGGAAAACTCCAGGTTCGGAGCATTCTAGATAACATGTCCCATACCTGTATATATACCTGTATATATAAACATGCTGTTGCGGGTGCTGGGTCAGTATATGATGTATAAAAATTCAGAAGGACCCGCACTCCGTTTTATTATCTTAATATATTTATTTGATTGTATGCAGCTGCTTTTTCCACTTTGCTGTTTGGCTGCTTGAGATTCTAAATCTTGGTGCATAATTAACAATTTTTACACCTTACTTTACATCCAGATTATGGAAAACCTGAAATATCCTATTGTAAGTAACATATGTATTGTATTATTTGTAGGTGGCTCAAAATCTAAAGGACACCATCCAGGTCTTTTTTTCTCTCTGCTGTTGGGAAGCACATTGCTGATCCTGTTATTGGTGCTCCTCTTATTCTACAGAAGAAGGCAATCCCGAAATCCAAGCCAGAGATTAAAGGTTCATGTTCCCTATAATGCTGTACGTTAGCAGTCACAATGCTCTGCAAGTAGAGGGAGAAACACAGTGGTTTTTGAACTTGACAGATTTATTCTTCCTTCAAGGAGATGTTTTATTTTTGCTTATGGCTTTCCTTAAAATAATTTCCCTGGTGTGGCACCAATGCCAACCTCTTTGCCTTCCCTCTGTTTTGATAAGTAGATGCAGAGAGTTGGATCACACCATTAATTCATGGTGGGAATTTATTATTCCATATTTACTGTAATGTTGCACCTGCTTGAGATCATGAATGAATGGATGCTCATCACTTGACTGTTTGGAATAACTAACCCTTTCACCAATATTCCTGGATTACAGTTATCAGAACTTCTGAGCAATCCCAGAGGACTCCATGTTGGATTATATATTTATATTATGGACCATGTACTGTAGCAAATGTAGTGTGAATGGTTTTTTTTTACAAATAATGCAGATTTTTTTCTTATAATGCCAGAGTAATTGGGACCATGCTCTGAATGTCGCCTGAAGCAAATAAGATGTGGCAGATAGTCTATGGTCATTCCCTACAGAATAGGAATGAGGATGAGATACTACACATGAATAAAAGTCACCCATACTCAATGCCACTAAAACTTTGTTTCATGTGATCTTTGATAGGTGAATGCTGCCCGGCCGATCCCAACTGAAATCTATGTTCCATGGATACCCGTTTGTTCCTTGATTGGAGGACATGTTGGAAAATGTAATCTGCAAGTGTGTGATACAGTATGTGCCTAAGTATTGTGCGTCGGCAGATGGGAAAATGAACAGGAGTTGCAGCCCGGGTTTACTTTTTATTATTTATTATTAACATGTATTTATATAGCGCCAACATATTGCGTAGCACTGTAAAGTAACTGTGATTATACAACTACATCACATGAATTACATACATAATGTACTTCCTGCTGTTCTAGCCATATGGGCTCCTTGTATGGTAATGGTCTGTTTGGCCAGCGGGCTAATGTACTGAACATACTTTTTGTCCATTGTCTTAATCAAAAATTTCTATTGTTTTTGCTATTTCTTGGGCTAAACAGGGGAAAGACAAAACACAGATAAGCCCTGTGTATAATGAGCTCCTCCTTATCTAAAAGCCTGAAAGAGAGATTACAATCGGTGGCAAAAAAGAGTGTTTTGTTTCTACAGAACTCATTATAGTAAAGGTAAAAACAAAACTATCATCCATCAGTGCTTTTTAATAGACACAAAGGAATAACAATAAAACATTCATTAAAAGGCTGAATAGGCAGAAATAGGCAGAACACATTATTGTGCTGCAATTAAACAAAAGGGTATATAGGCTAATATTGACTTTTTAAAAGTCTGCGTTGGGATAACAAAATACATCATATTTTGATCATAACTTTAAAATGCAGCTGAAAGCAAATAGAAACCCAACCTAAGGGAATGTGGTTTTCCCCAAACAACTGAAAAATATTTTTCAACCCAACTGTCAATTACCTGAAACCTCATTCCTTTAACTGTTAAGTGGAAAACAAAAGAACTTGTGTGATACGTCCATAGCACCTCACACAGAGACATGGCCAATAGTAATCTTGCTAGACTAGAGACAACTCAGTTCATGGCTCCACACAATGCTTTAAAGTCATCAACTCCTTCCTGGGTGTTCTAACGCATAGTCCCTTCCTGGGTGCTCAACAGCATGTTCCCCTCTAGGGGTTTCAAAATTATGAATCCCTTTTGGTTTTTCAAAAGTGGTGGTTAAAAACATGACCCCCAACTTGGTGTTTAAAAGTAGGATCCCTGACTTGGTGCTCAAAAGCATCAGTCTATCCTTGGTGCTCAAAAGCATGATCTCCTCCTTGGTGCTCCAAAAGCATGATCTCCTCCTTGGTGCTCCAAAAGCATGATCTCTTCCTGGATGCTCAAATGTATGCTCTCCTCCTTGGCGCTTAAAAGTATGATCTTCTAATTGGTGCTCAAAAGCATGGTCTCCTCCTTGGTGCTTAAAAGCATGATCTTCTAATTGGTGCTTACAAGCATTATCTCCTCTTTGGTGCTCAAAAGCATGATGTTCTCTTCTGTGCTCAAAAGCATGATTTCCTCCTTGGTGCTCAAAAGTATTATCTCTTCCTTGGTGCTCTTAAGTAGCATCTCCTCTTTGGTGTTCAAAAGCATGATCTCCTCCCTGGTGTCAAAGCATGATCTCCTCCTTGGTGTCAAAGCATGATCTCCTTATTAGTGCTCAAAAGCATGATTCCCTCCTGGGTGCTCTAAAGTATGACCTCTATTTTGGAGTTCAAAATCATGATCCCTTGCACAGTGAACAAATACATGCAACAACACAGTGGTCATACTAACTGATTTATTTTATTTTTACTCAAGGCTGTGCAACATGGCACATCTATTCACAGGTATAAGAAAGAAAGTTTCAAAAGGGTGGAGACAATCAATTTTTTGGCAAATCCCAGCAAGCAATCCATCATTTCCATGACTTGGGGGCTGATAAAGAAGTGTGTGTCAATAATAAAAAGTAGATAACGGTAATAATGGATAACATTTGCTAAGGAAGTTTCAATTACTGTCTCAGATCCTTGGGAACTGATCTAATTTTCCTGTACTTCTGGTACTTCAGTGTGAGCCCTATGGGTTTAATCACAGAGCCATATATTCCACTCATAGAGATACACATAATTAGCAGCTCTGAAGTCCTACACAAGCACCATATATTGTTCTTTTGTATTAAAGTTCCTTATTGTATTTTTTATTCTACCTTTTAGAGGTAGGAGCAAGTGCTAGAGCAATAATGATTGAGGTGAAAAGTGTGGGGCTGGTCCCAAAAGTGCAAAAAAACATGAGTTTTTGCCTGTTTTCCTCACTTTGAACCTTGACCTGCACTTCATAAATAACATCTGCAAAGCTGAATGGGCTGTTTTTCCTGACTACCCAAACATCTCAGTTCTTTCTCTCAGGACTCAACAATCTACCAGCACTTCATTTGGCCCATGGATGAGGCTTTGCCAGACCTGCAAACATTAGGTGCTTCTTCTACCTTCCAACCAAATTTATTATTGAGGCTTTTATTACTACATGGCCATCCATTGTATGCTGAAGACCAAAGTGAACAATAATAGCAATAACAAGTTATCTTCTGTGTGGCTTTATAATTGGTGACATTTGAAAAAACCTAAGGAATGGAAAGCCCAGATAATGAAAATGGTGCATCTCAGAGTCCTTCATGTCCAGTAAAATGTAACCTGTGGTTTAGAAACTTGGCACATACTGGAACTCTCCCTGCAGATAACATTAAATCAGATCATGTTTAGCCTACAGTATGGAGATACAGTATGTCCTGGATACAGCAAACAGCAGAGTTCAGGACCCCAGGGAATGACCGGTGACTCGGCTGAATTTATCAACATGTGATCATGTGATTTAACAGGGTGTCAAGGTGCAGTTATCATACGTTTTTTTGGGATAAGAATTTAGAAGTCATTAATTTAAAGGCTTATGAATAGACCCACTTCATTTAAATAAAAAGTCAACCGATTAATAAAGATAATAAAAAATGTTCTAGAAAGATACTATAGAATAATATTAACAGGTTTATCAGGGCAGAGTACAGTAACAACCATAGCTGGGTCCCAAGCATGAATTTTCATAAGGGAATCTAGAGATTTTCTATAGAGTGGTTTGGGGTGCTACATACCCTAGTCACATTAAGCAAAGATCTACAGGATGTGAGCAGGATAAATATCACAGCAGGGGTAAACTGAATTTGCTATATAACTTCTTGTTATCTGTGTGGCTCGTTTTTTTCCGTCAGTGGAAAAATAGAACATTCTGTCACAGATACTGGAAATCTGAATACAGACATTTTTCTAAGAAAGTTGCTTCTTCTGCAACCCACAAGTGGTTGAGCTCAAGTACGGTTTTAAAGCCCACATGGTGAGGCAGTAAAGCAACCAGATGAACTGCCCAACCAAGTCTGGACAGGTGTGCTATCACTATCATCATCTCTCCAAAATTAAATTAGAAACCCTTATCAGCTTCATGTGCACAAGAGCTAAAAATCAGTCCCCAATCAAACCCATGTAATTTAATTTTGGAAAATATATGTGGATGAACTCAAGAAGCCACTCAGACAAGTGGGGATAATTTCTTCAAGATTTCTCAGCAATTTATGATAGGGTACAACTTGCAGAAACTGGTGCAAACTGGCTTATTTGTCACATTTGCACCCTGCCCTGTGCTCCGTCCCAGCAGTGCTCTATTCATTTAGATGGCCTCTAGTTTGCAGATGCACAAGTTAAGAAAGTGCCTGTGTGTGCAATGTGCTATGGATCCCTGTATTTATCTCCTGTCTATGGCTGGTGTTAAGTACAGCGCAACATTGTGTCTACTGGACTGCACCTTGCTCCTTGCACTTGATCCAAGATACTGGGGCTGATTTACAAAAGGGCAAAGTGGGCTTTTTTAGCAAGAATTTGCCAAAATGACAATTCGCAAAGAAATAGGCAATTTACTAAAAGGCAAAGTGGACAATTTGCTAGCAAAAAAGCTCAGTGCTACCAAAGTTTGTCTCCATTTTGCCTGGCAAATTTTCGATCAGGCGAACAGTCGTTACTCAGAATATTTATCGAAGTGCGAACTTTCCAATATGTTACTCTTTGTCGCTAGAGTTTGTTTCGCCAGGTTCTACTTGCCAAATTGATAAGATGAAGCCACATCTTCAACATTATTGTCAGTGACATCATATCCTGTATGATAAAAAAGTCATAAAAAAAAGACAAAACCCTGTTAAATATATGTTTTTTAAACTTTATTAGCCATTTGAAGCTGATTCCACATTTGTTTTAGGGTGGGCTCGTGTCTAGGACAATAGAGGATCTTTTGTTTCTCTTTTCATTTTGCTTCCTTGGACATTTTTCATAATAAATGGGGGCCACTTACAGCAATTTCACCAGCTCTCACTACTAAAGACATATATATATGACCTGTATGTACCTGCCATATTTAAATTAATGTAAGCTTAATTATGTTAATGAAGTTTCGCTAGGAAGATAGTAATGCTTAGAAATTCGCTTAGAAATGTTTGCGTTGACGAAGTTGTGCCAGTGAAACTTCGCCAGCATTCATTTGCTGAGATGAAACTTTACATTTTGATAAATACGTGTATTTACTGCAAAATTACGTCAGACTAAGTTACGCAAAGTATGTTGAGGTTTCCTAAAGCGAAAATTCACCCTATACAGAATTGAAAGGAGCAAGATTGGACCCAAGTCCCTTTAATCAATAGTTTTAATACATGCATTAACTGCATCTATTGTAGCATCACTTTGTAAATGACCCCCTTATAGCTGAAATGGAGAGCAGAGACATATGGCAAAGTGCAAAAAATGGCAGATTGCACCCATGTTGCAAGTGAGCCTTCATGAAGCACCTACTGTACATAACTCTGGTCTACCTTGAACCTACACATCATTTCTCAAAGTTTTTAGACTTTCTCTACAATCGGCCAATGGTGAATGTTGCCTTGAATCTTCTTCAGATTTTCCCTCTCAGTGCAATGAGGCTTTGTAAACCCAAAAAGATGCCCTCAAACTCAGATCTGACTTATTGTCTTACTGACCAGAAGAAAAAAAATTTCATAACAGATCTTTGATTTGCAATCATCTCCTTCCTGAACAGGATATGAATGTACAAAGTTGCGCACACTTACACACCAATACAAATATTGTGCACAACTGCCTGGGAGAAGGGAATGTGCAACCTTGTATATGAGTCTCTAGAAATGCTTTGTCCAGTCACATTGAATGCATGGTTCTACTGGATCTGCACTGCATAGTCCACTCTTCTAAGAGGTGGAAGTCCATCTTATAACCTTCTGGAAGCCATAACTTTCTGCACAGTAACGATCAGGTGTATAGTTGCCACCTGTCCGGATTTGACCCGGACAGCCTGGTTTTCAGGAGGGCTGTCTGGGTCAAAACTACGTGCCCGGTTTTCCTAATTTGGAAAACTGGGCAGGATTTCCTAAGATTGATGCGGGGATTGGCCAGTTGGCAAGCGCACCATCATAGCTCCGCCCAACATCCCGCCCGTGCAACATCACTGAACCACCCACAACATCATCATCTCGCCCCCCATGACATCATTGGCCCACCCCACACCTGGATCTCCCAGCAGGGAAAGGTGCCAACCCAAACCAAATGTGATTGTCACGGTCGGCACCCAACACCAGAACAAACACCAGGCACCCTGGTCTCGGCTCGTGCTTCACCAGTAGTGTGACCGCCTTTGGGCCTCGGGAGGAGCCCTCGGCTTACTTGGATGCCACCTGGACTTAAACGAGAGGTGCAAGATGAGGGTTCTGGATAGGCAGAGGGGCACAACAGTAAAGCAAAGTCTTTTGGACAGAAGATCGTAGTACAAGGCGTTTAGGCAAAAGAGTAGTCAGATCAGGCCGGGTCGAGGCAGGCAGAGAGTAAACGTTATCAGGCAGGCAAGGGTCAAACCAGGAAGTCAATCAGAGGAGGTAGTCGATAATCAGGCAAGGGTCAGAATCCAGAAGTCAGAATAGTCAAAACAGCCAGGCAGGGGTCAAAAACAGGTATCAAACACGTTCAGAGTATAGCACAAAGCTCAAAGCACCAGGAAAAAAAATCCTATCACGGGCAATGATAACTGTGGGAATGCCCTTTAAATACATTTTGAATTACGTCAGTGCGCATGCGCCTTTAAATCAGAAGTGCGCACGCGCACTAGGGAGCCGGCACAGGACGAGCAGCACGGCGTGACGGGCGTCCCCGTCGAGGGGGCGGCAGGCGTCCCTGCCGTCCCCCCACTAGACCACCAGGACAAGGTATTTTTATTACAGTGATCAAACCAGTTCTCACCAAGTTGAAGAGTTGTAGACATCAGAGTGAGCTAGTTACCTGTGTAACCCAACAAGATTGGACTGGGTGCTGCTCACCATCACTGGTGAGAACTTAAATCAAAGTTTCAAAACAGGGGTGACATTTGTGCTGTGCAAAGTAACTCAAGTAATGATAGTTACACTGTGTGCTCATAATACAGACATGGGACCTGTTGTCCAGAATTCTCGGGACTTTGGATCTTCATACCTTAAATCTACTCAAAAAATAATCTAAATATTAATTAAACCCAACAGGCTGGTGTTACTTCCAATAAGGATTAATTATATCTTAGTTGTGATCAAGTACAAGTAACTGTTTTATTATTACAGAGAAAAAGGAAATCATTTTAAAATTTTTTTTAATTATTTGACCTTTCTTAGAAAGCTTATTTAATTTTAGCCTTTCCTTCTCCTTTAAGGTATGGAGATCTAAAGCATAGAAAGATCCCTTATCCAGAAACCCCAGGAACCGTGCATTCTGGATAACAGGCCTCACAGCTGTGTAATTCTACACTATAAGAATTGAAATTCCAGTTTTGCAACCCCTAGGTCAGTGCCACACAAGGCCAATTTTTCACTGTGATTTGTGTTAGAAACAGCAGTGGCTTCAAGGAGAATGTTCTTGAAAAATAAAAATGTAATAACATATTAGAAGAAAAGTAATAGAAAATCTGGATGATTTTCTATGAATTGAAGGGTATCTGTGGAATGCCCAGTTGTGAAGGCAGATTCCTTACCTGTAACATGGATACAAGGTAAGCATGGTTTTTCATGGGTTTTCATATGTTAGTAGGACAGCAATAAATATGAATGATTAGAGTGCTACGTACACTTCAGTCTATATAGTAAGCTAATTAGTGATGGGCGAATTTGCGCCATTCGCTTCACCGAAAAATTAGCAAATTTCACGCGAAATGGCGAAAAATTTGCGACGCCGGCGCCCGTTTTTTGCCGCCGGCGCCCGTTTTTGACGGCAAATTTTTTCAGGCGAATTTTCGCAGGCTTTTCGTGAATTTATTCGCTGGTGGCGAATCGCGCAAATTTGCCGCGAAATCGCGCCTGGCGAATAAATTCGCCCATCACTAAAGCTAATGATATGTCTTTTAAGAAACAAATTGAAATCTCTCCAAACAAAGTATGAACTCTGGTATGAACTCATCTTTACCATTCCTTCAAACAAAACCCTGGAACCTCCCAACTATTATAATACTGGAACACTAGGATGAACCTCGAAATACTGATGGGCGAATAAATTTAGCAGGTGCGAATTTGCCGCGAATTTGCCGCAAATTTGCACGTTTTGCCGCTAGCAAATAAATTCTCAAAACTGCTGTGAAAATTTGCCGGTGAAAAATCCACTGTGTCAAAAAAATGTTGTTGCGTGGCAGAATAGTCCGCAGGAAATTTGCCGCGCGTCAGAAATATTCGCACGCCCATTGACTTTAATGCATTTGGACAAAATAGGCGTGCATATAATCAAAATTGATGCCCGTCAAAATAATTTTGACGCCCATTGACTTAATGTGTTTAGCAAAATTTTCGCAGTTTCACGAATTTCATGGTAATTTTTTGTCAAAGCGAAACAGGACTAAAGGTGGCCATACACGGATAGATCCGCTCGTTTGGCGATGTCGCCAAACGAGCGGATCTCCCTCCGATATGCCCACCTTGAGGTGGGCAATATCGGGCTGATCCGATCGTGGGCCCTAGGGCCCAACGATCGGATCCTAGCGTTCGCCAAACGGCGGTCGGATCGCGGGACCGCATCAACGAACAGATGCGGCCACGATCCGACGGGATTTTTAACCCCATCCGATCGAGATCTGCCCGACTTTCGGCCAGATCTCGATCGGGGAAGCCCGTCGGGGGCCCCCATACACGGGCCAATAAGCTGCCGACTTGGTCTGTCGGCAGCTTTTATCGGCCCGTGTATGGCCACCTTAATTCGCCCATCACTACTTGGAAACTATGATTGCCAAATACAGAATACGTAATTCTGATGGGTCATTAGCCCCATATTAATAACCAACCAGAATGCTAAGGAGATTTCTTTATCGTTGGTTAGTGAAATATGAGTGCAACTGAATACACTGGCTAAAGAATTGACAGACCTGAAATACCTGTTTAATGACCTCTAAGTCCAACCAGGAAGAGGGAGACAAATTCTTAAAACATAAAAGTGCAGAAGAGAAATTTCTCTTTAGTTTGTCTCTGATTCACTTTGTGTGAGGACTGAAGCTCGATCCCCTTTCCTGTCTCAAACTCAGGTAAGAGCCTAAATCCAGATTTTGTAGAAATGTCGATCTTGCTAAGGGAAAATACAATTTCTGTGAAATCATTTGCACAGCAATTTAAATATGAATATTGAATATGAATATTGAATATAAAACATAGCCTCCTTAAGCTCCCCATAGACGCGACGATTCTTCTTGCCGAACGACCGATTTTAGGGAAGCCCGACCAATCCTTCGACATTATCGTGCGGTTAGTGGGATTCGAACGATCGTATATCTTACGATTTTTCGGTCGACATCTTTCAGGAAATTGATCGGCCAGGTCAAAAAATCTTTGTCGGTCCCAGTGCAATCTCTCTATGTTTGCAGGGCCAAGCAGGCAGCTCCCCTTTGTTTTCCTGGCAAATTGGTCTTTTTAGTTGATGGTAAATTCGTACGATAGTACGATCATTCTGAGAAGATCGTAGTCTCACAATCAGGATCTGATCTTTTAAAAATCTCAACATCTATGGCTGCCAGTCTACATTTGTGCTACTAAATATCCAGTCGCAATCCTTATTTGGTACCCCACAGGAACATTTATCATGCCAGCATTGCTCCCCAATTCTTTTCTTTGGAGGACGCTCATGGGTAAAATACGTTTTGTGCCCCAAGAAAATCGTATTTCTCTGATATTAGCTATTAAAGCAGGCATTTTTCTACAAAAATATGGCTTCCAAAGGATGTAGCTAAAAAATGATTTGATGCCCAGCAGCTATCAGAGCACAATACAGACTGAGGGTCAGATGTACTGTATGAACGTAGGCAAAGGGGGCGTGAAAATACAGTCAACTGTACAGATATTTCTCAGAACAGTCAACGTTTGAGTTATTCATTTGATTGGCTGCCACAAGTAAAGTTGCACCAGCTGTATTCTTGGCCATGCTCATGCCGGTGCAACAGCTTAAATTGTGTAACATCATGTTGTTGTTACCTAATTCTATTATCTTTTATTTCGATTCCGATAGTGAAGCCAAACAAAGAATGTGAACTGTGAGCTGGATGTTTTGAATTCTGAAGCTACAAAGCAAGTGGATTTTGTAAGGGGGTTATTTACTAAAGTCCGAATGCAAAAATCACGAAAAGTTCATGATTTTTTTTTTAATAAAATCAGACTTTTAAAAAATCACGAAATTTCCGGATGGAAAAGTCAGAATCAGAAAATCCGGTATCTCAGACCTGTCAAGGTTGCATATAAGTCAATGGGAGAAGTCCCAATGATTTTCTGATGTGCGCTGGGTTTCGTGCAATACCCTGAAGTTTTCGGGGAAAAAATCGGAGTTTTCAGGTGAAAAATCTGAAAAAAAATCATGAAAATAGGATGAAAAATCCGAAAAAAATCGTGAAAAATCGTTTTTTTCCTGCAAAGCAAATTTTCGAGAAAATGTAAGAATAAATAAGTGCAAAAAAACCCGAGCAGATTTGATCGGAGTTTGTAGCAGAAAATATTGAGATAAATTCGGACTTCAATAAATAACCCACTAATTGTGGCTGAATTTTGCTGCTCCCTAGTGATGTTATAACGGATAACAGAATACAATCTTTAAAGGTAGCCAGTATAGACTAATCTGGTTATAGAAGGTTTAACCGCATGCCGAAATCTCAAACTGAAGTGCAAATAGTTCTTTGTTCTTTGTAGGTATAATAAATATTTACTTACACTGAGATGCCAGCCTTTCCAACAAAGAACATCTAGATTTTTTTCTCTGGCTGCTATAGTTGTGTTTGCTCATCAAATACTCAACACACAGGCATGTTTATTCTGTTGATTATTTTAAAACTCCTCATCACTCACTCAAGGAGCCTTTGTTTATAGTAGCACTTGTGCTAATTTATATTAAATGGCTGCTAAACCCTTGGTTATTAATGTTAATTTGACACCTCAATTTCTAAGGCCGCTGTACCAATTCCCATGGACAGGCATCATACGTAGATTAAAGTATGTCCACCTCACCTCAACTATTACCTCCAGGGGTCACCTCCCAGCTTTTGCTGGTTTAGCATAGACTCCAACCTATGTAGCCCTGTTTTACTCCAGCAATGTATTAAAAAAATCCAAGGCAATGTTAGGCTTCATGTAAAGAAAAATTATTAACCACAAATTCATCAGTTTGCCATGAATGTAATGTAGATGTTCCACAAATGAAGAACTGACCCTAAGGGTTGGCTAATTAGCTCTGAGCAGGTGTCTCTTTACCTCTTTACTGGTCAGAATTTGTAGGTTAATAATACATGTTACTTTTATTATATGGTACAGGAAATCCTAAAAAATAAGAAAGTAAAATAAAAGAATCTATTCTAGCACCCCACACTACACTTGAGGCATGGTCTTAATCACATGTGGCTGTTAAAATATTTTACCCCTTGTATCCCACTTTCAAAGTAACATATGGAAAGTATATAGACTAAGGGGGTTATTTATTAAGGTTCGAGTTGTGTTTTCCATGAAAATTCAAGTTTTCAAGTGTTTTTTTGGGCAAAACCCTGGAAATAGCTTGAATCTGAAAATACACCTTCTAAAACCTGTCTGAGTTGTGTTCCCTTGAACCATTTGAAGATGTTAATAGCCTGCTTGATGTTCGAGTGTTTTTGGAGAGTTTTGCCCGAAAACTCGAATATTTTGAGCGATTCGGGTTCCTACGGAAACTCTATTAATTCGAGTTTTCAGGTTTCGCAACTCAGACTCACACAACCAGTTTTTTTCCATTCCAGTTTTTTCTTAAATAAGAAACCATTCCAGTTGGGAGTTCATTCAAGTTCATTCGTGGTATAACAAACTCTTAACATTTCACCTTTGATAAATAACCCCCTTAATAATATGTTATCACAATGTGAAATGTTATGTGTTTCCAAAAATAGTGCCATGGATAACCCATGTATTCTTTTATTCTCCTGTAAAGGTTGAAAGCAGACCATTCACAATAATCTTCATTTATCATGACTCTTCAGCGTATTCTAGTGCTTCTTCTAGTAGGTGAGTCAATGCAGTAACATACTGTATAAAACATTGTTTGTTTGCTAATATGCAGGGTGAGGCTGTAGAAGCCCTGCTCTACTTGGAGAGAGAGAAATTTGCATGCATAGGAAAGCCACATTGTTTTTCATTTATTTTCATTATTAACAGCTACAACAATGGAGAGTGCAACAGAGGCAGATGAGACAACAACAGAAGCATCACCAAAAGGTATAACCCTTGATATTCTCCATACTATAGTACTATAGTTAATATTTCAGGGATTCTTAAAGGCATTCTGTCATTGGAAAACGTTTTTTTTTTTTTTTTTTTACAAAATACATCAGTTAATGCCGCATCTCCAGCAGAATCCTGCATTGAATTTTGAAATGTGTTATGGGTCTTAGTTTCCCAAGTGCCCCCAGCCATGTAACTTGTACACTGATAAATGTTATTCTCTTTTTACTGCTACACTGCAAGTGGGAGCGATATCACTCCTTAACTTTCGCCCCTAGCAGCCTATCAACTTAACAATGGGAAGGTAGCAAGATAACTGCTGAGACATGCACTGCTAAAATACTCCCATGCTCCACATAGTGGTAGATATGAGAATAGCACTCAATATTAAAAGACCCAAGTCCGACCAAGACTCCTCCAGTTACATTGAGTAGTAGAAAAAATAGCTTATCTGAAGCAGTTGAATTGTGCAGTGCTGGCATAGAATCATGCACAATGACCAGAGCTGGCTGCTGACGGACAAATATTACTACTAAAAAATACATTTATTGAGTACATTTTTTAAATGGTAGAATTAATTATTTGCAATATACACAGTGTCATTTAGTAATAAAAAAGTAATAGAAACTATACCAAATAAATCATAACAGTATCCCTTTAACAGGTGGTTCAGAATACCAAGATTGGGTTTGAGAGTTGGACTAAGTTATTTTAATAATGTGAAAAGTCTTCCTACAATAGAAATGTGCCATCATTATAAGATTTGATATCTGCTATTTCTGTAGCAAAGTTTGCCCATTTGGATACATTGAGGAAAGGTTTGGGAAAGCCTTATCCATCTATAAGTGAGCCAAAGTGAAACTTGGCAACTCTTCAAAAAAATCTAATAAATAAAGACTCTTCCCAGATACTGTAGTTTCTAGAAGGAATTTGTGGACATTGTACAGTAGAAATAGTAAAGAACAAATATTTGCATATTATATAATTCATAAACGAGCACATTTTTTTTCCTCTTTTTTAGCAATGATGATGACAGACCCAGGATCAGAATCTACACCAGAAAAATTTACGTCAGGTAGTAACTTTTAAAGGAAACTTATCTCATTGTGATTCTTTATGAAGCAGTAAGACTTTACTTTGAAATTTCCTTAGAGAACAGCCTTCTTGATGATAGATATGGATGTTGTAAGCGTTGATTTATGAAAAAACTTTATGATTTGTATGATCCTGTTTTTTGGCTTAAACATTTAGGGGCAGATTTATCAAGGGTCGAATTTCGAACTACAAAAAACTTCGAAATTCGACCATCGAATTAAAAAACTTTGAATTTGAATACCGAATTCGAAGTTTTTTCAACAAATTTGGCAATCCTGCGATCGAATAAAAATCGTTTGATCGCATGATTAAATCATTCGAATCAAATGATTAAATGTTCGAATCAAACGATTTGAAAGATTTTAGCGATCAATCTAAGGATTTTTATAAAATTTTGTAGAAGGTCCCCATAGGCTAACATAGCACTTCGGCAGGTTTAATTTGGCGAAGTATTGAAGTCGAAGTTTTTTTAAAGAGACAGTACTTCTTTTATTGAATGGTCGAATATTCGAACAATTTTTACTTCGAATCGAAGTCAAAGTAAATTCGAAGTCGTAGTATCCTATTCGATGGTCGAAGTATCCAAAAAATTACTTCGAATTTTGAATTTATCTAATTATCTAATGTTGATTGATCTGGAAGAACATTTATTTTGATAATGATGATCAGTATTGATGTTTATCGAATTGGCTCAAAAATGTATTTTAAAAATATGAGTCTTTGCCCATAATGTTCTATCTCATATCAACAAGTGATGGACGAATTTCTCCTGTTCCGCTTCGCAGAAAATTTTTCGAATTGAAACCTGCGTCAATTTTGACGCAGGTTTGGACGCAATCGACTTTCTGGTCTAAAATTTTTTGACACTGGCAAAAATTTGCTGGCGAATTTTCGCGGGAGTTTCACGAATTTATTCACTGGCGGGGAAACGCAGAAATTCTCTGCAAATTTGCGCCTGGCAAATTTATTCGCCCATCACTAATATCAACTTATGTTGACTAGTGTGAGATATAAAATCCTGAAAGATCAGTAGAGATCCATTGATTCTTCATTTGCAGGATTGCCGGACTGAACTGATAAATCATCCCCTTACTGGGTTATCAGCACCATACTGTATGAATTATTTATTAAATGCATTTAAAATACAATTAAACAACATATACAGTTATTCCTTAACATGGTGGGGCATATTAAAATTTTGAATAAAAAAGTCAGACCAAACTAGAATCCACGATTGGAGCAGGGACAAACAAGAAAAAAACTAGCGAAAATCCGAATAGTACGTTTTTTTCGGGCTTTTTCCCTGAAAACCCAGAATTTTTCAGATTTTTTTTCGGGCTTTTTCCCTGAAAAGACAGAATTTTTCAGATTTTTGCCTGAAAAGTCTAAATAGTTGGATTTTCGGGCTAATTCCAGAGTAGACCACAGAATATTCCAACTAGGATAGGGATTTCTCCCACTGACTCAGATTCAGGCTTTTTTCATCCTCGGGGTATAATAAATCCTGAAAAATGTAGGTTTTTTTCCACAAAAAATTCTGATTTTATAGTAAAAGAAAATTCGAATTTTTTGAGTTTTAGGCATTCAGACTTTAATAAATAACCCCCTAATTGTAAGAACTGGGTGCAGTTAGTCATGCCCAATGGTTAACCCACCAGCACACCAGCCATATAACAATAGGCCTCACCACCACCACAAGAATTATTTCATGGTACCTGAATTCCATATAGTATATCTTTTCACATAAGGCAGGAGCCACACAAGGCCACAAAGCTCTTGCTCCTCACCTGGGTTGACTGTATTTATTATTATGTCCCTGTGCTAGAAATCATAAAGATTGGTGTATTTGGCTGAAGCCTTCAACATAAAGAACTTGTTCTTAAAGCCAATAAATGGCATTGAGTGCCTGATTCTTTAGGGTGAGTGTAAATGAATATATCCTCACTTAGACTTGCTAATAAAACTTCCGGCTAAAGACAATAATGAAGAATATTAGATGGTGGCTACATACAGAAAAGGTCCACTCTGGATACAACAAACAGAACAGTGGAGACACTGCAAGAAACTTGCCCATCAGGGACCCTATTTCATACATCGCCTGTGCCTCCTTAAACCAGATAATTATCATATTTATTGATGTGCCTCTAGCTGATTGTATTTCTTTTTTAATCAAACAGCAGCACTTTGTCCCATCGGAGCTGAGTGGTCAAACTGCGTAGAATGTAATTCTGATTGTGCCACTTTGTATATGGTCTGTACTGAGGGCTGCCGAGAGGGGTGTAAGTGTATCGGACCAGGATATGTCTTTTATGAAGGTTCCTGTATCCCGGCCAGTAATTGTCCTACACCAGGTATGTCTCCATCTGTCCACATTTGCTCCACTTACCTTTCTATCTAAACTCTTAGTTACATATTGTCTCCTTCCAATATCTACCTGCCCCTTCCCTTGTCTTTCTTTCCTTCTCTTCTCTGTTTGCTACTAATCTACTCTACTCTAATCTAATCTAATCTGCTAGTTTTTCCCTCCGTTCAATTGTTTACTTGACATGTTGGACCGCTTCTATTATTTGTAACAATAATATTATGTGCCATGGTTTACCGTTCCAATGAGTTTTCTCTACTGTTACTTTTTACTACATGCGCCACCTAGTGGTAAAATTCATAACTTTAATGATGAAATGGATTAGTCTAAATAGTAAGTAAAAAAGTCGATTGTGACACTTTTAAGACACAGACCCATGTGTGGTGCACTCCGATATATGCATGGGTGATTATTTGTATATCATAAGTAAAGATTCTCAGCAACAGACACACCCAGGGCGTCTTAATGCTGTAAAAATGAGAAAACATTTTACTGTTAAAGTTTCAGTCCCATTTTGGACCTTTCTCATGACGAATCAGTTAATAGTGCTGCTCCAGCAGAATTCTGCACTGAAATCCATTTCTCAAAACAGCAAACAGATTTTTTTATATTCAATTTTGAAATCTGACATGGGGCTAGACATTTTGTCAATTTCCCAGCTGCCCCAAGTCATGTGACTTGTGCTCTGATAAACTTCAGTCACTCTTTACTGCAAGTTACAGTGATATAATCCCCCTCCCTTTCCCCCCAGCAGCCAAACAAAAGAACAATGGGAAGGTAACCAGATAACAGCTCCCTAACACAAGATAACAGCTGCCTGGTAGATCTAAGAACAACACTCAATAGTAAAAACCCATGTCTCACTGAGACACATACAGTTACATTGAGAAGGAAAAACAGCAGCCTGCCAGAAAGCATTTCTCTCCTAAAGTGCAGGCACAAGTCACATGACCAGGGGCAGCTGGGAAATTGACAAAATGTCTAGCCCCATGTCAGATTTCAAAACTGAATATAAAAAAATCTGTTTGCTCTTTTGAGAAATGGATTTCAGTGCAGAATTCTGCTGGAGTAGCACTATTAACTGATGCGTTTTGAAAAAAACATGTTTTCCGATGACAGGATCCCTTTAAATGAACTGTTAGTATAATGTAGAGAGTGATATTCTGAGACAATTTGCAATTGGTTTTCATTTTTTTATTATTTGTGGTTTTTGAGTTATTTAGCTTTTTATTCTGCAGCTCCCCTGCCTTTGATTTCTGTAATCTGGTTTCTAGGGTCCAAATGACCCTAGCAACCATGCACTGATTTGAATAAGAGACTGGAATATGAATAGGAGAGACCTGAATAGAAAAATCAGTAATAAAAAGTAGCAACAACAATACATACAGAACATTTGTTTTTGATGGGGTCAGTGACCCCCATTTGAGAGCTAGAAAGAGTCAGAAGAAGAAGGGCAGTAATAAAAAACTAGAAAAAAATGAAGACCAATTGAAATGTTGTTTAGAATTAGCCATTCTAAAACACACTAACAGTTAACTTAAAGATGAACCACCCGTTTGAATATATATGTGTATATATGTATGTTTAAAAACTATTATATAGTTATATATACTAAAGCTATATTGAAGGGACTGGTTAGTTACAGTTGGGGGGTTCTACCGCAACTTATATACTATTAGAAAAATGTTTAATGTTGTTTTAATATATATATTTGCAATGAAAAGCAGTATCCAGAGGGCTATTTATATTCTCTATACTACACGTAAAACAATATAGCAGAAGGCAGCTGCAGGAAAACTGACTTCTGCTACATTGTTTCAACAGTCATAACAGAGAATAGAAAGGGAAAGACAGATACTCCTTTCAATAGCAATAACGTTTACATATTTTATTAAGAAATGTTATAATGGTGCCTTGGTAAGTCTCTTAAGGGCAGATTTGACAAGTGGCGTATAAGAACGGAAAGCAGTGGAATTTTACTGTGGTGAGTAGTGATGGGTGAATTTATTCGCCAGGTGTGAATGTGCGGGTAACTTTCCAGTTTCGACGCCGGCGAATAAATTCGCGAATTTGCCGCAAATTTCGTCACCGGTGTCAAGGTTTTTTCAACTACTTGTGTAATGGACAGCACCACTCACGATTCTCTGTTTCTTTAAAAAGCCTTTATTCAGCCATGGGCTCTGACCCCAAACAATTTGGCAACGTTTCAGACCGCCATCGGTCTTTTGTCAAGCCATCAACGGAATTTAGACACTGGCGACAATAAATGGACGGCCATTGACTTTAATGGGCGTCAAAATAGCCGCTTCACAAATTTCCCCCCAGTTTCAGTGGTGAAGCGAAACGGGATAAATTCGCCCATCACTAGTGCTGAGCTCTAATTGCACACTTTGATCAATCTGCCCAATATAGGGGGACATTTACTAAAGGGCGAATTTTCTCCTCGGAAAACTTCAGGTATTACCTGGCGAAGACTCCGGTGAAAAAGGGTAGCGTAGTGGAAAATTCGCACTTTGATGAATTTGCGGAGTAACGATCGTTGGTCTGACGAAAGGGTGTGAAACTTCGTTAGTGATGTATTCTTTCGCGAGCAAATTGTCCTCTATGCCTGTTCGTGACTTAGCGATGCCCCTGTGGATTGTATTTCTGGCGACTTTTAGCCCTTCAGTAAATTTACCCCATAGTGTTTTATTTAGGGAGATGGTACACAGGGATATTTGTCAATGATATCTTTGCATTGGTGTTGCAGGGAATATCTGGCACCAAAACATATAGATCGCATGCATTCTGAAGAATTCAAAAGAAGGCAAATTTTGGAAAATGTGAGATTCATATGTTTTAGAGCTGGTGATTCCCATTGACGCCAACACAAAGGTGTTTTTCCTTTACTATTCTGCATGTAGTATGTAAATAAATAAAATTAGAGTGATGGCGCACAGGAATATTTGTCATCCTTGGGAAGTGTCCAATACCTGCAAGCAACAAATCTAAAAAGTCTAAAGTTTATTGGCAATTAATCAAAGGTTGAATTTCAAATGTATTTTTACTCTAATAAATGCGAATATACTCACAACTCGAATGGGAGGTTATTTAAGAAAAAATTCGAATGAATAACCCCTACCCGAAAATTAAAATCCCGAATACAAATCAAGTTTTCCCTCAGGAAGTCAATTAACATTCAAATGGTTCAACGACTTGTAAATGAAATTGGCAGATTTTAGGTGGCGAATATTCGTAAACTATTTCCATGGTCCAGGTGGGATAAATCTCACATTGGGGGATTAAAATTCAAATGTGTGAATTCTGACACAAAAGAAAAAAAATTAAAATTCGAATTTACTATCCAAACCTTAGGGGCAGATTTACTAAGCTCGAATGAAGGATTCGAATTAAAAAAACTTCGAATTTCGAAGTGTTTTTTGGGCTACTTCGACCATCGAATGGGCTACTTCAACCTTCGACTACGACTATCGAACGATTCGAACAAAAAATCGTTCGACTATTCGACCATTCGATAGTCGAAGTACTGTCTCTTTAAAAAAAAATTCGACCCCCTACTTCGGCAGCTAAAAGCTACCGAAGTCAATGTTAGCCTATGGGGAAGGTCCCCATAGCCTTGCCTGAGATTTTTTGATCGAAGGATATTCCTTCGATCGTTGTATTAAAATCCTTCGAATCGTTCGATTCGAAGGATTTAATCGTTCGATCGAACGAATAATCGTTCGATCGATCGATCGCAGGATTTGCGCTAAATCGTTCGACTTCGATATTCGAATTCGAACGATTATAGTTCCTAGTCGAATATCGAGGGTTAATTAACCCTCGATATTCGACCCATAGTAAATCTGCCCCTTAATAAATCTGCCCCTTAGTGTTTTAGTTGCTCAATTACAGAGTTGCCTTCTGCAACATAATCTCAAAGGGGACCATTAGTGAGGGGCGAATCTGACCTGTTTCACTTCACAGAAAATACGAGAAGCAGAGGAAATTCACCAAAATGTTTTCAAGTCTTCGGGCGGCAAAATGTTTTTGAATTTATTTGTCACTCGACAATTTTCTTCACCAATTGGAGTCTATGGGAGTCATTTTCACTATTCCCTAAATGCTCCCCCACACAAATGTTAGAGATGAGTTCAGTATAATTACCGTAGTTATTACAAGATCCAAAAGAGAGTTATTCCTAGTAGGTTCTTGAACGAGCTGGAATAAAAAGTTGTCATTCAGCATATTTACAAACCTACTAGCTTTTTCTGTCTTAGCAACCCCATTACCCCAGTCAATGTCTGGATAATTGAAGTCACATATAATTATACAGTAACTTGACCTAGTTGTGAAGCCGCTTCTATTTGTAAAAGTAGCTGGGCTTCATTCTCATCCCTCTGTCCCTCCTAAAAAGGGTGTAACCATTTAAATTCACAGTCCAGTTCAGTAACGTAACTTGACTGTGCCAGGTCCCACGCCAAAAAATCTTCTGAGGGGGACCGTAAGTTATTATTAGTAGTGATGTGCTAATATGTCCCGTTACGCATCATGGAAAAATGAACCAACAAATTTGTGAAACTGCGAAAAAATTCTCAAAACACATAGAAATCAATAGGCAACAAAGTATTTTTTACACGCAACAATTTTTCTCGCTCTAAATGTATTACAGTCAATGGGCATTTTTTATTGTGGCAAATTGTGGGCAATGGATGGTTTTTCTTATAGCAACTTTTTTGTCCAAATGCATTAAAGTCATTGGCCATTTTTCCTTATGGCGAATGTTTTGTCTTGGCAACATTTTCGCTGTGGCAAATTTTTCCGCAGCAAATTTTTGCTGCAGTTCTGCATTCCATTCTGATGAAAAAAATTACTCATCAGTAACTATTAGCCTTTTTTTTTGTAACAGAGGGATCTCCTTTGCTGGTAGATAGGGATGGGCGATTTTTTTTGCCTTGTTTTGCCACAGAAATGATGCCCATAGACTTGTATGGCGTCGTGCAACAAAAAAAAGACGCGCGTCAAAAAAAATTTCTCCGGGCGACAAAATTTTTTTGACGCCCATAGACTTTAATGGGTGTCGGCGACATTTCACCGGTGGGGAATTTTTGGCGAAATGAAACGGGTCAAATTCGCCCATCCCTACTGGTAAACTGTATGCCCCCCTCACTTCTACCCCATGAGCCCTTACTAATCCCACTGCCCAGTCTTTCCCAGCTTTCCCATAAATCTTTAGTTCACCCACCACTCCTTGCCTAGTTTAAACAACCTCATAGCCATTCTTTCCCCTAGCATAGTGGACCCCCTTCTACTGGGGTACAATCCATCACAACTATATAGATATGAACCAAGACAGCTGGGTCATGCCCAATCCCACCCAATAATTTGTCTACCTGATCAACCACATGTCGAGCCCTGGCACCAGAAAGACAGAAAACTGTTTGGTGTAACATGGAATCTCTGGCACTAAAACATATGAATCACATAACTTCTGAAAAATGCAGGAGAAGGTAATTTTTTGCAAAAATTCACATGTTTTAGAGTCAGTGATTCTTACTGACACCAATGCAAAGGCATTTTTCCTTTACTATTCTGCATATAAACGTGTGCAAATAAATATCTATTCTTTGTTATCTTATCAGAGAGCACAACAGAGGTAATATCACACCCAATATGGCTGCCTTCATCAGAATTTTTTTTTACTTCCTTTCTATCCATTAACCCTTTCTGATTGAGGTAATTGCAGGACTGGAACTATGGGTAAGCAGAACAGAACATGCTTATTTAGATTTGAACGATTCGAATTCGAACAAATGCGGCCTATTCACCCACAGAAAAAAAAACGTTCACATTTTTTTTTAAAACATTTGTTTGTTCTTTTTTTATTCGAATTTCGAAGTTATAGGAGTTCAAAAAAACTGCCATTACTACGAAATTTGACCCTTGACAAATCTGCCCCTAAATATGTATATATATATGTAACATTAACAAGACATCTGCCCATTACTCATTTGTTTGGGGTATAATAAGAGAAATACAAGAAATACGCAATTTCATTCCATGTTTTAATTTTTATCAGCAGAAACCACAACATTTACAATCTCTGACACAATCGAGACTACAATGGAGACAACACAGGAAACCTCTCCTTCGGGTATGTATTTGTTTCTGTTGCTTTGACCTTTACCCAAGCTCTTTGTACAGTCATAGCGTGTTCTGTTTTTTTTTATGTATTTACTCTTCTAATGACCTAAGTGAAAAATGGTGGTGTAGCTAAGTTGAGAAGATTCATTCAAAATTTTGGAATTCTCCAACTTGACTTTTTAATGAAGCTCATTTTGATATAAAAATATTTAATTTTCAGTGTACAGGTATGTGATCCATTATCAAGAAATCTCTGAATACAGGATCTCCCATGGAGTTAATTATAATCAATTAATTTTTAAAAATAATTTCCTTTTTCTCGTAATAATACATAAACTACTTAATCCAAACTAAGATATGATTAATCCTTATTGGAGGCAAAACAATCCTATTCAGTTTATTTAATGTGTAAATTATTTTTACTTAAGGTATGATGATCCAAATTACAGTAAGACCCGTTGTCCGGAAAATCCCATGTCCCAAGCATTCTGCATAACAGGTTCCATACCTGTATTTGCAATCCAATTTTGCTTTGAACATTGGGAGGCATATTTATCAAAAGTCGAATTTCAAATTCATGAATTGCGTTTTTTTAAATTAAACTCCTTTAAAGTCTCAAAAACTCAAATATACTATGAATCAAATTCGCCTAAACTCAATTCGAAGACTACTAACATGTCCAAATTTGTCAACGGACCTCTCTTATTGACTTATACATGAATTTGTCAGATTTCAGGTGGGAATTTGAATTTGAGTTCTTAAAGGCCCAGAGTATGATAAATCTAGAAATTAGAATTCAAATTAAAACTCAAATCGATTTTTGTAATTCACAATTTGAATTTGAGAGTTTTGAACATAAAAAGAATTGAGCCTTTATAAATTTGCCCCTTATTCTCATTGGCCGCATTTATAAAGAAAGATTTTTCATCATTCTAATTTATCAATCTTTCTCCAAATTAGATCAAAATATGGGCGGATGAAGAATTTGTTTTGGGTATAATGAAATAAATGGCAACAGTATTTCTATAAGGCTATTTTGAAAGGGAAATTTGTCATCCATGGGAAATCTCTAGGGATGGGCAAATTTGACCCGTTTTGTTTCGGCCAAAACATTTTTTTTGATGCACGACACCATACAAGTCTATGGGAGTCATTTCCATGGCGAAACAAGGAGAATAAATTCGCCCATCCCTAGAAATCTCCACTACCCATGAGCGACAAATCTCCCGATAATACCTTCACATTGGTGCCACAGGGAATCTCTGGCACTAAAAGATACTAATGGCATGACTTCCGAAAAATACAGGAGAAGGCAATTTTTGGAAAATGCAAGATTAATAATGTCTGTTTTAGAGACAGTGATTTCCGCTGACACCAACACAAAGGTATTTTTCCTTAACTGTTCTTTTTCTTTCTCTTCCTCTCAATCTACTTACCCTTTCTGATAGAAGTAACCGCAGGGCCAGAACTAGGGTAGGCAGAGTAAGCACCGACACTATCACACTTTTCCGGGGGACAAATAATGTTTTTAAGACACTGGTTTACATATTCAGAGGGATGAGGGGGAAATCCACATATTTTATTTCATATCAGAGCCCACAAAAGAGGTTGTATTCTAATAAAGTCATACCTTTTTTATTTGTGGGCCTTCTTTAACCTCTGAAGTGGAGAGATTAAAATACTGATGAACTAGATATGCACAAAAATGTGAATCATTTGATATTTCTGTTTATTCCTTTGGTGGAAAAGAATGTACCCAAAGTGCATTTTAATCATCTATGCCTCAATGTAATAGTCAAACAAGCCAAATAGGCAAACATTAGGTAGTATTATTTGGATTCAAACTTTCTACCCAAAGACTGGGGAAAACCACATTATCATGCTGCATGTTATACCACCATGTATAATTACACAGATTGAAAGGAAACTGGAATTGAAAGAATATATGATTATCCAAACCCCAGCATCCCTTAGGTTCACAGTTTAATGCAACCCCTGCCTCCCCTTATTCCATTGGATTCTGGATGGATTCTGTAGTAGTGATGGGCGAATTTGCGCTGTTTGGCTTTACGCCAACGTCCGTTTTTTCGGGAAATTTTTTTTGACGCCGGTGAATTTTTGCCGTGAATTTTCGCGGGCGTTTCGCGAATTTATTCGCTGGCGGCGAATCACGCAAATTCGCGCCTGGCGAATAAATTCGCCCATCACTACATCTAAGATTAATAGATCCGAAATCAGCATTCACACTATAATTAGGTCATTATATAAACTAGTCAGCTATGTTGCCTTTCTAGTTTTACCAGAACTGCGTCTTTAGTATTCTTTCAAGTTAATGATACTGTTGTAGAAAAACTGCATCACTACAAATTCTTGACAAAGATTAATCTGTAATCATTTTGGATCCAGTAGGGGAGAGATTTTTCAACACAACAATTATATTCGGCTAAAGGTTTTTATAAACAAGCTGATTATAATACATGATCAATGAGTTCCATAAATGACCTGGCCTTAAACCAAAAAATTTATTAAATTTAAATCAAATACTTTTTTGGTTTTACACAGACATACAGTATCTGATTCAACAGACCATGATAGTCTGTGCTTGCAGAGACCCTTTCTCTGCCCCACCCCCCTAAGGCTCACAGAGTGATCCAATCCCTCTCTTACCTCTTTCAACTGTGAAGTCATTAATTCTGGGACTTAAGTCCTTCTGCTTTACAGAGAATCTGTGCACTAACCACTATGGAAAGCAAAGGGACTTTAAATCCCTAAATCCATTAGTTCACAATGGAACACGGTGAGGGAGGGGTTGCCAGAAACTTTAAACATAAGGGGAGAGCTGGTTCTTACCAGTAACGTTGCTTCCTTTCAATCTGTCGAATCAGTTATGTCTGTGTAAAATACATTTATATCAAATTATTTAGCAAAGTATAAGTAGAATGTAGAACACATCCACTGCCACCCCAGAGTCTAGGCTTCTGCTTCTGATGTATGACTACTGAACATTTGAGATCAGAAAATGTAAAGTAAAAAAAAAAGTGATTGAATTGTTGCTGTGTTTTTCTCAAACCATGGAGTTGCCAAAAATATATTTATTCAATGCAAGATTTTAGTGCAAGAGCTGGGGAATGGATTGCATTAACCAATCTGAAGATAATTTATCATACATTCTACAGAACTGCTCTGTCCCTCTCACCCAAACAGTTATTATAACATGCAGATTCCCCTAGGCAATGCACATTATCATATTACTAAGTATGGTAGATGAAGAGAATGACAAAATAAAATGATTTGCCTTAATTTAAAAAATATCTTTGGTCATCAGAATCCACAACAACGGAGACAACAACAACAGACTGGCCTGCATCAACAACATCAACAACAGGTACAGTAACTGTAGCTTTCAGCTGTCTAGTACCTTAAAGGGGAACTATCTAAAAAAATTCTGCATTATTTTTGAAATAATCAAGTTTATCTTCACTTTTCCATTCTCAGCATCTGTTTCTCTTCATTCTGTCTTCATGCAGCAGTTGGGTGTCAGATATTCACTGACAGTTAGATCCAATATATCTTATAGGGGGGCTCCTTTCCTAGCAGAAGAATTAGAGCTCACTCAAATAACTGATTCCAGTACAAACAAAATCTAACAAAATAACTGCCTTTTGCACAAATTCTGCATGTAGAGAGACATGATGTCTGGTGATTTTAATAGAGTGAGTTCTAAAACATCTTCTAGGCAAAAGAAGCCCCCCTATAAGATATATTGGATCTAACTGTCAATGACTATCTGACACCCAACTGCTGCATGAAGACCGAATGAAGAGAAACAGATCCTGAGAGAGGAATAGTGAAATAAAGTAAATCACTGGGGTAAATCATTTGCATTGCTTAGTTTTTCTGATGTCCCCCGAAGTTTGATTGCGAGGCAACTTTGGGTGCATTCGACAAAACGAAGTGACACATATGTTTTACCACTGACAATTTACTTTATTGCCAATGGGAAAACATTTTTAGGAGATGTATCCCCTGTATTAGCTCAGATATATCGCAGACGACAAATCTCCTTGTGTGCCTTACTGACATAGGGCTACTGAATGGCTGGGTTGGCACATCACATTCAGTATATAAAATACAGTTTTTGTAACATTTCTAATATAAATAATAAATATTTGATTTAATGGATACCCTAGAGTCTATCTTTCTGCTTTTGATATAGGACTACTGAACATTTGAGATCAGAACACTTAAAAATAAAATACCGATGGTATATTTGCTGCGTTTTTCTCAAACCATGAAAAAAATTGGATTGGAAAAAATGTGTTGCATTAGCCAATTTAAAAGATAATATATTCTGCTCTCTCCCTCTCACCCACACAGTTATAATATCAGGCAATTGCCCCTAGGCAATGAGCATTAGCATGTTACTGAAAGCTGAAGAGAATAACAAAAACATAAAAAAATATAAATATCTCATACATTGCCATGAAAGAGAATGGAGAAACTGGCAGTTTATAATGAAACAAATCCTAGCATTTCTGGGAATGCATTGTGAAGAATGACCCTTAGATCCATTTTGTCTGACTTCATTTTACTGTGCATGTGCCAGTCCTGGATATTCCATGTAGATTCTGTTCCCATATAGAAAAAAAACCCTTGTTCCAAAAAAGCCATATCCCAAGTATTCTTTTTAATGAATCACATACCTGTACATTATTAATTTGTCTCTGCATTGATCCAGGTAGAAATATCTCTCGATTAGGGATGGGCGAATTCTTTTGCCTTGTTTCGCAGAAATAACACCCACAGACTTGTATGGTATTGTGCGTCAAAAAAAATACTTTTATAGGGAAGGTCCTCCGAATAAGGAGCATACAACTGTTCCTATCTATATACATGAAGTTGATTTTTGAGTAGAGATAGGAATTTATTAGGCCTGTATGTTGTTCTAATTTTTTTTTGTCAAAAGTTTTTTTTTTGGGAAAAATCAAAATAAAGAATTTAAAAAAAAAATTTCGACGTGCATCAAAATTTTATTGACGCCTGTACCTTTAATGGGCGTCGGTGACATTTCACCGGCGGCGAATTTCTGGCAAAGCATTTATTTGGAAAATTCAACTAGAAAAACTTAATAAATAGCTGGACACCGCCCACTAACTGATATGGACAGTACCTGATCCCAACTAAGATATAATTAATCCTTATAAGTGTTTTATTTATGTTTAATTAAATTTAAAGTAGACTTAGGGGGGTAATTTACTGAAATCTGAATTTATCTCATATTTTATTAAAAAAAAACACCGCAAAACTCTCATGCCCGATTTTAGCTTATTTATTAATAAAAAGACTCAATTTAATCTGATCGTGAAAAACTCAATAAAATTGGGCAAAAACCGGAAACGCTTGAATTGCTCGAATTTTTTAAGTTTATGCCTAAAAAACCCTGAAAAAGTCGGATTTTCGGGCTAGACCCAGCACAGACCACACAAATTTTAAATTGAGATAGGTGCCTCTGCCATTTTCTTATACACAACCTCAACAGGTCTGAGATGGTGGGCGTTTTGAAACATCTGAGTATAATAAACCTGAAAAAAAAATTAGTTTTTTTCTTCTAAAAAAAAATTTCTGGTAAAAAATGTTTTGTTTTTTTTTTGCGATTTCACAACTCGACCTTTAATAAATAACCCCCTTAATGTATGGAGATCCAAATTACACAAAGATCCGTTATCTGGAAAACCCCGGGTCCCTTGCATTCTGGATAACAGGTCTCATACCTGTATAGAAAAAAAACTTTTCTAGAAAACGCCAACTCCCAAGCATTCCACATAATGAATCCTATACCAGTTCATTGTAAATTTGCCTCTGCGTTGATCCAGGTACAAATATCACATTGTTCCATTCATTTTTTTAAAAAAGTCAACTAGAAATACTTAAAAAATTAAATAGCTTGAATTTTTAATATTTACCTCCCAATGACTGATTTGGAAGCTTGACAGGGTTCAGCTGCTGATTTTTTTTTTTGTAACTTAGATTTTTATTAACAATCAGAATGTTACAAGACAATATGAAATACAATTACGCCATCACGCGTGTATTACAATACACAAAGCGTGCAGCAGAAGCATAAGTCAACAGAATCATACAGACATCAGAAAAAAAAAGTGAAACAATATAAGAAAAGTAAAGCAATCATGTGGGAGAAGGATATAAGGCAACAAAGAGAAAACAGCCTCACGTTCCAGTAAAGTTCAGTCATTAGAGTATAATAACACCCAGGGAGACCACGTTGTGATGGATTGGGGAACCCGATTATGCAATATAGCTATGCCCTGTTCAAATATTCTATTAGCCTCCACCCTCTTTTTCAACTCAGTTAAGGATGGGGGGATAGGAGATTTCCAGTGAGATGCTATAGACAATCGAGCAGCTGTAAGAATATGGTTAAGTAAAACCTGAGTAGATTTCCGCACCTTAGGAAACGGTTTGCCTAACAAAAAAGTGCTCAAATCAGCCAATATAGGCTCTTGTAGAATTTTACTTAGGACATCCGACACCTCAGACCAAAATGGTTGTATTACAGGGCACGTCCAGAATATATGTGGTAAAGTGCCCAGATCACCACAATTCCGCCAACAAAGTGGAGAATGGTCTGGGAAGAAGGCATGAAGAGCGGCAGGGGTATGGTACCAAAACATAAGAATTTTATAAATATGCTCCTTTTGTCTCGAACACATGACAACACGCTTCGCATTTTCCCAAATTGATACCCAATCCTGGTCTGAAAGAGGCTGTGGAAGTTGCATATCCCATTTAACCATATAAGAATGTCGAGGGGGTGGTTTTACCTGTGGGTCGGATAACAATTGATATATTCTAGAAATGAGCCCTCTTTGTGGGAGACCTCTCATGGCAAGTAATTCAAAACACGTACGCCCGGCCTTTTTCGCATCGTCACTATACGGTTTAATAAAATGTCGCAATTGAAAAAACTCAAAAAGTTTCAAAGGCCGCAGCGATGTCTTTTGAAGAAGAGTGCCATACTCCAATATCTCTTTAGATAAGGGATCCAATAAGTCACCTATCGTAGTAATGCCAGTGTCTTTCCACTTATCAATAAAGTCAGGTTGGGTCCCTGGCTGAAATTCCGGGTTACCAAGAAAGGTCATGTTAAGCGATTTAGGTGACATAAAATGATATTTTCGTCTAATTGCATACCAGATAGATAACGTGTGTCGAGTCGAAGAGAGAAGTGAGGATCTCTCAATTGTTCGGCCTTTCCCTGACCATATGACAGAATTCAAATGATATTCACTGGTCATGCAGTTCACGATATTGCTCCATCTAGTATTTGGGTACCACCTTGCCCAAGCTAGAAGCTGCCTAAGATGGGCGGCCTCATAGTATCTACGAAAACACGGAACTCCCAGACCCCCTAATCTACAGGGCGTAGTAAGAACAATTCTGGAGATTCTATGCCTCCGATTACCCCAAATAAACCGATGACATGAAGTTTGGAGATCTTTAAAGGTCTTCAGTGAAACTAGGACAGGGAGGGTCTCAAATAAATACAAAAGTTTTGGCAGAATCGACATTTTAATAGCCGATATTCTACCAAACCAAGATAAGGAGAATTTGGACCAGGTGTCTATCAGCTGCTGATTTTTTTTCATTTCCATTCTTATGATTTTTGCAATTGATAAATCTTGAAAATGCACAACAAACCGAGATTGTTTTCTGCCACAGTTTTCCTGAATGCCAGAAGAAAACATGATCTTGATTTGTAACAATCGGACCTCTAAGTTTTGGAGCAAAAATTACGCCCATATACTTTAATGGGTGAAAAAAGAGTGTCACGTTTCAAAAAATTCATTGCATTTTGATGAATATTCGTCGTTTCTCAAAATATTTTGCAAAATCAGTCAGATTCTCCCATCGCTAATTATAATTAGGGATGTACCGAATCCACTATTTTGGATTTGGCCGAACCCCCGAATCCTTTGTGAAAGATTCGGCCGAATACCGAACCGACTCCGAATTGGGGTTGATTTACATGCTGCGATCTCACAAAAATAAAAGCATTTTTCATATTTTTGCAGAAGCAGTATGTGGAGTGTGCCTATGTTCTATTTGGTTTTGAGTATAAGAAGGTTTTTTGTTTGCAGCATGGCCTACATGGAGCACCTCCAGTGAGTTATCAAGTTTAAAATATTTTGTTTATGCGGAACAAATTTTGCGGGGAATGAGTTTAAAAGTTTGGTTGATTTACAAGCAATGGTTCACCCTCTGTAAACTGATAAGGTCAGTTTTAAAGGACTATGGGTCATATTCACTGTGTGGTGCTATTTTGTAGGCACACCCAAATAACTATACTGTATTTTTTAACCATATGCCATATTTGAAGACTTTTCCAGCAGCTCCATGGTATGTACATGCACAGTACAGAGTTACCCTTTGATCCATGTTCCCTGATATCATTCCACTGTGAATACACCAGTCCTGGGTTTTAGGAGTTAGGAGTTAGATAATGGCAAACATTCATGGTAGTTTCCCAGGAGCAGTGTATTTTTTTAGAAAAATGGAACACTGGCTCAGGGTCCATGGGTAGCACTATTCAATGGGTGTCCCCCATCATCCTTTCAAAATGTATCTTCTCAAGCACAAATTAGAATTAGTAACTTGAATTAACATTAATTGCTAACTTGAATTGCATTAAATTCAGCAATGCTCATTCATTTTTAAGCTAGGTAAGGTGTTAGAGAATGACGTTTGAACACATTCATCAATGTATTCTGAAAAAATGAATATGTGCCTTTGCATTGAGACATTTTCTTGACTACCAGAATGGTAGATAGATACGTTGAAGATAAAATACCTTGGAGACACCATTATTAAAAATAATTATTTCCTGATTTATTAAACAGCAAACAGATTTACAACAGGATCATGGACCACAGTTACTCCTCCCTGTAAGTATATCCTCACCTTGATCACCATTATCCCACTAGTACAACTGCTCTTATATAGAATAGTCAAAGATTTCCGATAATTGGGTCCACTAGTCATGACTTCATTTGCAATTTATTTCACTTATGAATTGGTCACAATGCGCCCCTTTAGTTCAGAGTTTTGCACTTCATTGGAGACCAGGGTATCCCCCAATTCTAAAATATCTTCAAAACAGATCATTTAATCAGAAAACCAACTATAGCTCCCAAGTCAAACACTAAATATTCCATCATATTTTGGTAATGAGTGACCATGAAATTTATACCAAATATTTATTAAAACATCTGTAACACTTTCCCACCCATTATTAATCATTGCACGTCTGTTTCATGTGATGCAAGCACTGAATGATTGGCTGTTGTTGAGTGACAATTTGTGACTGCTGTTTTGTGTTTCTGTGATACCTTTGGCTGGTGTGTGAAGTTACCAATTCAGAGAAATTAAGAATCAACAAAGCTTGGTTCTTTTTCGTTCAACGTGGGAAGAATGTAGAGATCACAAGAAGAGGAAAAATGTGCCGTCAACAATGAAGCATCTTTAATTCAGTTTGGCTTGTGCTCCACTAGTTATGTGGGCAAAGAAAAAAACTGTAACTAAAATAATTTCCCCGGGCCTATTAAAAGTTTATAGATATAAAAATGGAATAAATGTCATTGCAAATAATGATAAATAGTGAATTTCTCCCGTTTCGCTGGAAAATTTGTGAATTTCCGAAAAATTCGCGAAAAATCGTTTCACTAAAAAATTGAGCATTTCGAATGTTTTCATGAGAAAAATGAGAAATTCGAACATTTTCACTATAAAATCGAGCAATTCGAAGGTTTTCACGGATAAATCTAGCAATTCGAACGTTTTCACTAAAATCAAGCAATTCTAACGTTTTCACAAAAAAATCAAGCAATTCGAATGTTTTCACTACAAAATTGACCAATTTAAACGTTTTCACGAAAAAAGCGGAAATTCGGCGCCAGGCAAATTTATTTGGTGCCAGGCAAATTTATTCGCCTATCACTAATTACAAAACAAAATATTTTACTAAAGCGCATTCGACAGTCTCACTCTTAGACTTATACTAAACTACAGTAATAGAAAAAGATATAGGTTTGGCAAAGTGAACCAAAAGGAGCATAGTTCCTGCCCAATCTGAATCCATCCTAATAATGGGATTGGGAAAAGCTCTCAAGAGATTTAATCACCTAATTTCCATTTTCCATAGTTCCATTTTCCACAACTGTTCTATAACCACTGAAGGAACCTTATTAACATCTGCTCCAGATGCAAATGTTCTTGCATCAAATCACCTCCCTTAGTGCTCCTTCAGTGAGCATGCTGGAGAACAAAGAAAGTCCCTCAAGGTGCAAAGTTTGGGGCCAGAGTGCCTTGTTCTTTGTAAACAATCCTTTAGATGTTCCACCACGCTATTCCTTAATGTGACACCCAGATCTAAGTATCGTCGTACCGTCGGGAACTTTGTCATTCGGTTATCTACAATTGGCGACCCTTTATTACTGCAAAGTAGTAAGAGTCCTAAAGTTGAAGACAACTGGATAAATATCTAAGTATTTTTGGAACCTCTCACATTTTGTTCTGTTCCTATGTGCTCTATGAAAATATGGTCTATGTATTATCTATATGATGTTCAGGATTTGCTACTCAGAGGTAAGTCACCTGTTAGCATTGGTTATTGTCCTAGCAAAGGATTTGGGGCTCAGCTCCCCTACAATTTTTTTCAACAGACTGAGGAAGGACCTTGTCGTGGTTCTGTTGCTCACAATTTGTGGACTACACTGCAAACGGGAACAAGCATGTTGGACTATTCAGTGGTAATAGACAAATGCTATGCATATCCTTATTAACTGAGCTTAGTGCTGTCATCAGTTATATGACAACATATCATCACTTGTGTCATGTGACTCTTTGGGGTTATTAATTAAAGTTTTACTATAAAATCAGAATTTTTTGTGGAAAAAAAAATTCAAATTTTTCAAGATTTATTATACTCCGAGGCTGCAAAAAGTCAGAATCCAAAAATCTGCCATTTCAGACCTGCCCAGGTTGTATATAAGTCAATGGAAGAGGTCCCTATACTATTTGGAAGTTTATGTGGTCTGTGCTGGAATTAGCCCAAACACATTTAGGGCTTTTCTGGCAAAAATCTGAAAAAAATCAGGCTATTCAGGCAAAATCCTAAAAATTCAGGCAAAATCCTAAAAATTCAGGCAAAATCCTAAAAATTCAGGCAAAATCCTAAAAATTCAGGCTTTTCAGGAAAAAGCCTGTAAAAATTGCGCTATTCTTGAAAAAAATACAATAAAAACCATACGATTCTTTTTAATAATAAATAAGATCCAATTGTGGATTTTGGTTTGGTCGGACTTTTTAAAATTAATTAATTAGCAAAATTCAGATTTTGATAACTGATCCCCTAAAACAAGTATGTAATAAACACTACTGAAGCCCCTGAGAAAATGTATACAACTTTTTTGCACTTATATGGTCATTGAACTCCATTTTTGAGAAAAAAAAGATTGCCTTTGTGAAAAAAATATTATGGGAAAACCACACAATGCCAAAGACTTGATGGGAAAACAAAACTCAAACTTTCTTGAATGTTGGTAATACATTTTTGATTGACTTCTGTTGCATCTTGATGGGTTTCAGGTGTCAAGTTTTTTTTTTTAAAGATCTCCATTTTTAAGATCTTGTGTTTTTTTTCACAGTCACTATTTTTGCTGTGACTTTTTGCAAACAAAAAAAAATTGGCATGACCTACTCCATGATATTTCTAAGAAGTACAGTGTGATCCACAAGTTGTGCTAACGCTTCCTACAGAACTGACATTGTTATTGATGTTGTTACCTTCATTTTCAAGTATAAATTATTCCATCTTCCCCATCTCTTAAAAGCACCTTTTTCCATGCTTGGTTGGAACTCTGGGTTGAACAGTAATGGTTGGTGGATATATGGAAGATTTGGTAAACTTAATTTTATTGTTGTGCCATATTGTTAAGGTAGCCCCAACCAGGGGATGTTGCAATACATTTTTCTGAATATAATCTTTTCCAATCCATAGGTTATTGACTAATGGAAAGTCAACCGTTAATTGATCCAGAGAACACCAATCTTTCCTGTTTTCAACCTTCAACCATCCCAGCATGCACACTAGGTGAACTGCTACATAATACAAGTAGGAATCTGGAAGGCCTAATGCTCCCTTGTCTTTTATAGCAGTAGTAAGTATGATAGAGGGGATATTTTGTTTTTTGGCATAATCAATCAATGAAATATGTTTGGATGTGTTGTCTTTGCCCTCCCTTTTCGGTACAAACCCTGCTTGGTCAGTATGGATAATATCAGGTAAGTATAACTTTATTCTGTTGCTTAAGATCTTCACATATATTTTTAAGTCTATGTTAATCAAAGCGACGGGTCTATAGCTCGGGCATAATTGAGGGTCTTTCTCAGGTTTGGGAATTATAGTGATATGAGCCTCTTAGGCTTGTGGGTGAAAGCTATTGGCGTTTGTGTGTAAGGGAAACAACTCACCGACACCATTCTTCTTTTCTAGATGGCGGCGCCCTGTCCTCCCACATGGTTCTTCCTGGTTGCAGCACTGTGACACCAGCTCCTTCTCGCCAGCCAATTTTGGCACCAAAGGAGGCCTATTTAAAGGAGCCTGAAGACTGCAACATTGCCTAAATATAAGTTTTGCTTTGTGCATTCCTTGGTGTGATTCTAGTATTGTGATATCGATTCCTGTGTACTGACCTTTGCCTATTTAACCGTTTTGACCCTATTCTGCCTGGATTGACCTCTTTGCCTGGACTCTGACCATTCTATTGCCAAACCCTTTTTTACCTTGAACTTTGTTTGTTGAACTGCCTCCTCCTTGGTCCGCACTCCATACTGAGCCTTCGGGCCCATACATTGTGACCCCATTGAAATAATCTAGTAGAGGATATATCTCTTTCTTAAAGGACAAGGAAAGCCTAAAATAGAATAAGGCTAGAAATGCTGTATTTTGTATACTAAACATAAACATGAACTTACTGCACCACAAGCCTAATCAAACAAATGATTTATGCTTTCAAAGTTGGCCACAGGGGGTCACCATCTTGTAACTTTGTTATACATCTTTGCCTGACCCTGACCCTGCACATGCTCAATGTGGTCTGGGCTGCTTAGGGACCGTCATAAACAAAGCTGCTTGAGTTCTGTATGGCTGGTAAGTAAGGTGGGGGCTCCCCCTGCTGTTCATAAGTATGATTGTTTCCCTGCTCAGCAGTTAGGGACCGTCTGACAATTCTTATCCACAGCCGTAAATGAAGGGAGAATTTCACTGCATACAGTAGGTTTCTTATAAAAACGGTACACATTTTTTAATTAAAGTATATTGGAGATAGGTTTCTTTTTCATTAAAGAAAGTAAAAATGGAATTAAATTTTTTTGCCTTTCCTTGTCCTTTAAATGCTTTATAGACTAAAGGTGGCCATACACGGAGAGATCTGCTCGTTTGGCGATGTTGCCAAACGAGCGGCTCTCTCCCCGATATGCCCACCTTGAGGTGGGCAATATCGGGCTGATCCGATCATGGGCCCTAGGGCCCAACGATCGGATCCTAACGGTGGCTTTACGGGTGGTCAGATCAGGGGACCACATCAATGAACAGATGCGGCCGCGATCCGATGGGATTTTTAGTCCCATCCGATCAAGATCTGGCCGACTTTCGGCCAGATCTCGATTGGGGAAGCCCGTCGGGGGTGCCCATACACGGGCCAATAAGCTGCCGACTCGGTCTGTCGGCAGCTTTTATCGGCCCGTGTATGGCCACCTATAGATGTATAGCCATCTGGGCCAGGGCTTTTCCCTGGGGGTAAAGAATCTATGCATTCTTCTAATTCTCTTAATTCAAAGGGAGCCTCTAATAACTTACTGGTTTCTGGAGTCAATGTGGCGATTCCAAAATCATAAAAAAGGTATCTATTTTATTTATGCTATCGGCACTGGGGTGGTTTATATAATGCCTGGTAATATTTTTGAAAGGCTTCTGCTATGCCTTTTCATGTCATGGTGTGTAATGTTTTTCTTGTCTTTGATTGACATGACTTGTGTTTGGGGTTGTATTTTTTTAAGTATCCTAGAAAAGTGCTTATTACATTTGTCTCCCATTTCGTAAGATCTTTGTTTCATCCTCATTTATGCGTTCTGAATTTTTTGGTTAATTAGAGCTTGTAGTTGTAAAGTTCTTTGGGCTATATTTTCTTTGGCAGATTGTTCCAATTTGGATATATCTTTTAATAACTTAACTATCTCTTTTTCTTTTTCTTTCTTTAGATGGGTACCCATGGATGTTAATTTCCCTTGAAGGACACACTTTAACGTTTCCCACAGTGTTGCTGATGAAATGTCTGCTGTATTATCATTAAGTATTGATTCTATCCACTCTTGTATTTGCTTCTTCCTATGTTCTGTATGTAATAGAAATTCATTCAGCCTCCATGTAAATTCTGACCTTAGTGTACCCAGAATTGAGAATGTTGTAAGTATCGGTGAATGATCTGATAAAATCGTACTCCCTATATCCACAGTTGTGAATAACCGTAACCAATAGTGTGAAATAAACATGTAATCAATCCTCTAATAAACAGAGTTTACTTTTGAAAAGTGTGTGTGATCCTTTTTTGTTGGGTTTAAAACTATCCTGATATCTACTAATTGCATCTCGGAAAGTAACTTTTTGATTTCTTTTAATTCCTTGTAGGAAATGTTGGTTTTCTTAGATGAGGAATCAACCAGAGGGTTCAGAGTTAAATGAAAATCCCCCCTAAAATAATAAGTCCCTCTCTAAATTTGAGATCTTTAGAAAATGTTTCAAATAAGATAATTGTCCTGTATTTGGTACATATACATTGGCTATAGGGCAGATTTGGTCTGCTAATTTCCCTTTTTTCTATAATATAACGGCCTTCTTTATCAATAATTGTATCCATATGTTTAAACGGGAGATCTTTATGGATTAAGGTTAATACCCCAGTAGCTTTCTTCGTTGGATTGTTACTATAATATATATGAGGGTAATGATGTAGTTTAAGTACTGGAACATGGTTTTCTTTAAAGTGAGATTTTTGAATCAATACAATCTTAGCACATTGGTGAAAGATTTGGGCCCGTTTGATACCATTTATATTCAGAGAGTGAACTAAACCTTCTAGGTTATTTGTTTTGCCCATATTTATGAGTTCATTTTAATCTCAATTATGTTTTATGTCTTAAACAAATTGTTTGCTTGCAAAATCGGGATAGAAAAGGGGAAGGAAAAGGAAGAGAGAGCATTCTAATGCCCTGGGGAAAGGGGTTGTAGGAATATACAGTATGCCACAATAGACTTATTCTGGGCGAAACCCAGTGCTGTGTTGGAGTGTAAGCGGCTTGAGTGCTAAGCACCATTCTATAGGGGGTGGGTGGCTGATCGGACCATAGATGGATCATCAAACTAGTTGTTCTATAGATTTTCCATCTGATCCCGTTCCAACCATAACTTTAATTGTAAATTTCACCTTCTCTTTAGTTGGGGTATTTTGAAAAATATTCAAATTAACTTTGTAACATTGTAACAAAGATAGTGGGTTTGTCAACCCTGAAACTTTAGTGATAACATTTGAAAAAACACTCATGAAAAGTGTTTTTTCAAATGTTAAAACTTTATATATTGTTACCTATAACCTGCGGGTATGTCTTTAGACCAGTTCACTATTGGGTCTTCATAAAAGTCCTGTATTGTAGTCCTATTATCAGATAGTGTCAATAAGAAGTAAGTCTTGACCTTTCTCTTGGGGTCCTTGGGGTCTTACTGATCCTCTTGGAATTTGGTGTATGCATCCATTCTCCTTGCATGGTAAAGTCCAGGTCTTTAATATTCCCCATAGTAGGTAACCATCCAGGTAGTTCTACATCAGGTAAGTATGTTTTTTCCGGAAATTCTTAGTGTCACTCGGGTGTCGTATAGTCGCGGTAACGCCTTTCTTACTGGCTGAGAGAGAAAATGGATATCCCCAACAGTATGGGATATTTTGTTCTCTCAAGAGATCCGTCAATGATTTTAGCATTTTCCGCTTGACCAAAGTGTTCTGGAGAGGTCCTGAAATAGTTTGATATTGATAGATAGTTGACTCATTTCCTTGGCTTTACTAAGGATTTCTTCTTTTACAGTAAAGGAGTGTATACAGCATAAAATGTCCCGAGGAGCATTTAATGGAGCCGATTTAGGTTTTTGGACTCTGTGAGCCATCTCAAATTTTATGTCCATATCTGTATTCCTTTTTAATAGGGAGCTAAATATCTGTAGCAGGGCTGGGCGTATTTCTTCCGTTTGGACTATTTCTGGTACACCCCTTACTCTTACTATTCTCTTGATCTTCTATTTGCCTTTGAAGATCCTGAGTAACATTGTCTTGTTGCTGTTTGTGATTATATATAGCCTTTTGATTATCATAGTACTTACTTTGATTGTGCTCTAGGCCATCAGTGAGGCAGCAAGGGTTAACATATCCCTCTTCATGTCCTTTATTTCTTCTTTAATAGCTGCAGTAACATCTTGCAGCATTTCCTTTATATCTGACTTTGAAGGGAGATTTGCAATATATGACTGTATATCCAGCTCTTCCTCACCTTCACTGTCAGCATCAGAGTGTTCTCTATAGGAATCTGCCTTCTCATCACATTCTGCACTTGCGGCCGCCATTTTGGATTCAGGCAGGATCGTTTTTTCTTTTAGAACATTGGGGCTATCTCACTACCAGCCGGTTGTAACTTGCGCCCAGAGATTTTGTCCTTTTTGGACTTGCCCCTGTGAGTTTTCCCCATCTTAAAACTTGCTGCAGGTGGTTGGAACGGTTCTCGCTGCATGGAGCTCGCATGGAAAGCACAGGAGATGGAGAAGCTGCTCTTGTTATCAAGGCACAGACAAATAAGATGGGGGAGGTGTAACTTGCCTTGTGGCACCAACCTGATATCTATCAGAACACCACACTCAATCAGCATATAATCACACAACTGCTGACAGAAGAACTTATAAGCAGACATGATCTTAAAGGGATTGTTCACCTTCAGCTTAACTTTAAGCATACTATAGAATGGCTTATTCTTTGCAACTTCTCAGTTGGTTTTCCTAATTTTTTTTAATAATTTTTGAATGATTTGCTTTCCTTTTCTGACACTTTTTTGGGGGTATTAACCCCAGCAGTCAAAAACTATTTCTCGTTGAGGCTACATTTTAATTGTTCATTTTTGTTACTTATTTTTTAATTTCAGGCCCTCCTCTATTTTCAATCTTTTAAAACAGAAGAGAAACACTGCAAGGCTACCAGTCCACCTACAGGATGTTTATAACCTAAGAGCATTTAGGATAAGGCAAAATACATGAAACATCAATAATAACACACAATCTCCTTGCAGTGTGATAAGAAACTCAGATGCTCAGACTGTGGAGATTTCCATTGAAATACTCTAGATCCAAACCAAAAGTACAACATCTAAAACCTGTCAAGGTCATGTAGTCAATGATAGTGGTCCCTTTAATCATTTGAACATGTTAAAAGCCGTCATGATGTTTCAATTGTTTGAAGGTTTTTTTTTATTAAAGTCTGAATGCCAAAAACGCAAAAAAAATAATTTTTTATGTATTATAAAATCTAAATTTTTTATGAAAAAAACCCTCAAATTTTTCAGAATTTATTACATCCTGAGGATGAAGTCCAAATCTGAAAGTCCGGCATTTCAGACCTGCATAGGTTGTATATACTGTAAGTCAATGGGAGCCCTGAAGATAGTCTGATCTGCTCTGGGTTTCATTCAACAATACCAATAAAACTAATTTCATGGTTTTCGGGCAAAAATAAAAAAAAACAAAACAGATTTTTCAGGTGAAAAATCCAAAAATTAGTACGATTCGAATTTTCGTACGTTTTGTTTCCCGAACTGGAATTTTTCGGGAAAATGGATTGATAAATAAGGGGAATTAACCCATGCAGATTTGGTCGGAATATTTTTCAGAAAATAATGAGATAAATTCTGATTTTGATAAATAAGGCCCTAAGTTTTATCTGCCGAAAACTCGATTAATTCCACAAACTCGCTGATTCCAGCTTTTTCCATTCCAGTGTTTTCTTAAATTAGAATCCAGAGAGCTGTGAGTTCATTTGAGGTCTAAAAAAGCTCACAGAACTCTAAAATTCCACTTTTAATAAATAACTCCATAATGTGTAGATATAAATACAATCATTCAAAAGTGAATGTATAGAATTTTATATGACACTAGACCAGCATAGATAAACCAGCAAGTTGTTGTCCAATACCTTTACTCGGTATAGATAAACATAGATTCTAAGTTCTGTGCAAATATTCTGAATCTTTGTTTAGTTCATATTTACCTGATTTGATCAATAATTACCAGGTAGGCTTTGACGTAATAGACGTAATAGACAAGATTCTGATTTAACCAAGAGCTTTATTAATGCACAACATTGGACTTAAATTCAGAAAAGGGCTTCTTTGTTTCTCTCTGTAGATACATTGAAGGCCTTTGGATTTTCTGAATTCCTTATTGCAAACATCTGGTTTTACTGGAAATGATGGATATTTGTAAGGGCCGTAGGCACAGTTGGAGTGCGGACCAAGGAGGAGGCAGTTTAAGCAAACAAAGTTCAAGGTACAAGAGGGTTTGGCAATAGAATGGTCAGAGTTCAGGCAAAGGGGTCAATCCAGGCAGAATAGGGTCAAAACGGTTAATCAGGCAAAGGTCGTTACACAGGAATCAATATAACAATACTAGAGTCACACCCAGGAATGCACAAATTAAAACCTATACTTGGGCAATGTTGCAGCTCCTTTAAATAAGCCTGTTTTGGTGCCAAAAGCTGGACGTGACGACGTCATGACGTTAACGATGGCGTTTGAAAGCAGGCACCCGTTCTCACGATGGCGACCAATCGACGGGCGAGAAGATGCTGGTGTCACAACGCTGCGACCAGCAGGATCCACGTGGAGGAACAGGGCACCGCCATCTTGGACTGAAGCATGGCGGTAAGTATCGGTTTCCTTTTATATTATGTCTTTGTATACCAATCTGTAAGCTACAGTGCTAACTTCAACTTTCCTTTTGAAAAGCTTTAACATATCAAACAACACAAGACAAGGATACCCCCTGTCACCAATTATATTTGTCTGAGTATAAAACTACTAGGCACTATGATGTGAAATAAGGAAATGATTAAAGGAGTTAAAATGTGTTCAATGTCCAACAAAATTGTTTGCAGATTATGTGCTTCTTGTATGTATATTTAAATAGTGCTACTTATGTACCAAGCACTGTACAGCAGAACAATAAACTAGAACAAACACAAGTAATTTCCATAACAACTACAAATACATGCAACATACAGTTACATTAAAGATTAAGCGCTAACCCCCCGATGTAATATAATGCACAAAGTTTGCCAAGGAGCAGTAACTATTAGCAACCAATAGAATATTTGCTTTTAAACAGGTGACAAGTAAATGCTATCTCTGATTGGTTGCTATAGGTTACTGCACCTGGGCAAAATTAGTGTCCCCCATAAGTGTCAAAGAGTCAAGAGTGCCCCATTGAGATTACAAACTAAGTGGGTGGGTAATTTATAGACACAAATAGGAGGATATTAAGTGCGGCAGGTTCTGACTCTATGGGGCAAGAGGGTCTAAATGAATTTTCGAATTCAAAAACTTCGAATTTCAAAGTAATTTTTGGGTACTTCGACCATCGAATAGGCCAAAATTCGATTTGAATTGAAAAAACATCACAAAATCGACCATTCGAAAATTGAAGTACTGTCTCTTTAAAAAACTTTGACTTCAACACTTGACACCTTAAACCTGCCAAATTGCTAAGTTAGCCTATGGGGACCTCTTATAACCTATAGCCAGTATTTGGTTTTGAGAAGTCAATGGATTTTTTGTAAAATCGTACGATCGCACTATTAAATTGTACGAATCAAACGATTCGAAGTACGATCGTACGATCTTAAAAATCCTTCGACTTCGAATGTCGGACTACCCTATTAAATGGTCGAATTTCGAAGTTTTTTTCACTTCGAAATTCGACCCTTGATAAATCTGCCCCTATAAGTGCCAGAATTGGGTCAGGTATTATATAGTGAATAAAGTACCCCCTTTTGTAAAATATAGGGATATTGTAAGTTACCGAGGAGTTTCATGACCATATAAAAACACGAGGCCGAAGGCCGAGTGTTTTTATACAGGTCATGGAACTCCGAGGTAACTTCTAATATCCTCATATTTTACAACTGGGGGTACTTTATTTATTATAATACACAAATTTCAATGAGTCATGTGACAGAAATGACATCAGAACTCACCGTTTATAACTGATGACATCAGAACTCACCGTTTATAAGGATATAATTTACAGGATATTCATGGCTTTTGTGTATTATAAGGGTATCTATGAGTTATTCTGAAGAGACTGATGTGTTGAGTTGGCAGAGTTAATGAGCAAGCCATCTATAGAGACAGTAATAAGGTGAGTAGAAGCAAGTTTTGGTGGAAAAATGATTCTGTATTTGTTAGGAATGGATCAGTTTGAGGTGATGTTGGTTCATCCAGTTGGAGACTGTTAGGGACACTTTGATTCTCATTTTCAGCTGTTAATGAAGGGTCTGAAAAATATGTTAGGATATTATCAGCATACAAATGATATTTAAAGCCAAACAAGTGAATGAAATTCCTCAAACACAGAGAGTATGGGGAGAATAACAATAGGCCAAGTACAGAGCCTTGCAGCGCCCCTACATTAAGTGGAACTGGAGATGAGCTTTTCTTAGCATAAGAGACAGAGAAGGATCAGTTAGAAAGATAAGAACAAAGCCAGGGTGCAGCCTCATTACAAATACTCAACAAATACCGAATTTTTGCTCGCGTCAAAGCCGTCGCACGTCAACATTATTCGGATGCCATTTGACTTTAACGACAGCGTCAAAATTGCAAGCATCAATTGAAGCTATTTTTGTAAGAGGAATTATTTTCTATAGAGAGAAAAATAATAAAGTACCCCGCAATAGCTAATTATTAATCAAATGGTCACTCCAAAATCTTTAATTACTCCAAACCAACTAAATTTTCCAATTAGCATGATTAGTATTGGACACTTAAGGGCCCATTTACTTAGCTCGAGCGAAGGATTAGAAGAGAAAATACTTTGAATTTCGAATGGTCAAATATGGCTATTTTGACCATCGAATAGGCTACTTTGACCTTCGACTACGACTTCTATTTGAAGTAAAAATCGTTCGACTATTCGACCATTCGATAGTCGAAGTACTGTCTCTTTAAAAAATACTTTGACCCCCTAATTCACCACCTAAAACCTACCGAGGCCAATGTTAGCCTATGGGGAAGGTCCCCATAGGCTTCCTAACAATTTCCTGATCGAAGGAATATCCTTCGATCGATGGTATAAAATCCTTCGAATCGTTCGGTTCAAAGGATTTAATCGTTCGATCAAACAATTATTTATTGCGCTAAATTGCGCTAAATCCTTCGACTTCGATAGTCGAAGGATTTACATTTGGCAGTCGAATATCGAGGGTTAATTAACCCTCGATATTTGACCCTATGTAAATCTGCCCCTTAGTGTCCCTACTATATATAGTTCCACACCCCACCAGTAATAATTCACAAGGTATTGCAAGTTGAATTAATCAGTGACATTAAATAACAAATATTCAAACGTTAAGTAAGAGTGAAAGCAGAATCTGGATTAAATGCCTTTTAAATCCAAAATTTCAGATTTTGCTAAATTAAAGTGCAGTGCATAAAATAAAAATAAATTGATAATGTGCTGAAGGACTCAATGTGTAATCAATTAATTACCGGCTCTCAAACTAAAGTGTGATAATAATTTAATTATTAAATAAAACTTCAATCAAATTAAACACTTTGTTTAGTGAAGTTAATTAAGAATCAATTACTCCTCTATTTTTCAATCCCCAAATTCATGAATTTAAAGTGCAGTGCTATAAATAGTGTTTAAGTCCCAATTGAAATTTCAATATTATTAGCTTAACAAGTAGCAGATTTATGTGACCAATATAAAATTAGCAAATTTTTCGGCAAAACGGGACAAATTCGCCCATCACTATTTTAAACTGTTGAACATCCTGTGAATAATCCAACATCCTGTATGCACAGTATATTTATACCTTGATATATGGATCTTGTATAAATTTTAATCTTGTAAAAATAAATTTGGTTAAAAAAAAATTAAAAATGTAAAAATGAGGTTATGCATGGTACCTGCTTGCATGTGTGTGTGACCAGAAAAATACAGTATATTTAAAATAAACATACTATACCCAGTGATATGAACATGAATTCAATCAACAATTCACTTTATAAAGAACCACTAATTTTATTTATTAAAACTCAAATTTTTTTGGTCGTGCTTTTAAAGGGAATATCTCAACATTTTCATCCAAAACCTCGATTTTGTTATACCCTGAAGCTGCTTAAAGTATGAATCCAAAAATACTCCATCTCAGACCTGTCAATGTCCTGTAGAAGTCAATGGCAGATGTCCCATTCCAGTTTGAAGACATCATGGTCTGCACTGGGTTTTCAGTGGTTCGCAGGCGATTCAGGAGTCAAATTAAAAAAATTGTTATGATTCGTTTTTTCACAAATTTATTGAGACTTTTGCCAAATATATTTTTTTTTAGTAATTTATAAATACATAAGGCAAAATCGCAGATGGGAATTTGGTCAAGTTTGTTTTATTCAAACTATGAGAAAAATTTGCGTTTCAGTAAAGAACCCCCTAAATGTTGTAATGTGCAAAGCGATTAATTTCATCCCAAAGCAAATAAGTGTGAATGCTCTCCTTGAAAATTTTACACTTGCCTCAAACAGCTGCTCTCTAGCTCCCTGGAGCTCTCATTATCTTTGGATCTTTGTTTCATGAAATATTGGGCATAGAGATGGTCAGAGTTCTGGCCCAAGCAAGAACACCAAATTGGTCTGTGATTTTCAGGAACAGCCAAAAAGGAATCATTAAACATTAACTTTTATGATATATTTATCCCCAAGACGACTATTGGGGAATGTAATATGTCTGTTAGTGAAAATACCTTTGTACCCATATGATGTCAAACCCTATGTCAATCAATAACTTGTTTAGTGCATTCTGATCATTCTAGTGCAAGGAAGTAATGTTTATTTTTTTTTGAAGACTGGACGTAGAATACACGCATTGTGAACTGGAATAAATATTAGATCTTAATAGTGGGTTGGCACCAGAGAAGAATCAAACACGTCTGAATATGCAGAATACCATTAACATATGCATCTGATCATAGTAAGTAGTGATGGGCCAATTTGTGCCGTTTCGCTTCGCCGAAAAATTCGCGAATTCCGTGCGAAATTCGCGAAACGGCGAAAAGTTCGCCAAAACGGCGCCGGCGTCTCGTTTTTGACGCCGGCGTCCATTTTTTTCAAAATTTTTTTTTTGACGCCGCCGAATTTTTTCTGCGAATTTTCGCGGGCGTTTCGCGAATTTATTAATCGCGCAAATTCGCCGCGAATTCACGCCTGGCGAATAAATTCGCCCATCAATATTAGTAAGGGTAATTTACATAAACCCTGGGTACAAGTGGGCTCAATAAGAATTGAGACCTGGCTTTGAGTCTCCACCCGAGTGCCATGAACATAACACAACTGAACAGAGGGAGAATGCATACCTCCCGTTTTGAGTGGGACAGTCCCGCTTTTGACAGCTCAACCTGCAGTCCCTCGTTAGTACTGGAAAGTCCTGATCTCTCTGCACTGATGGGGAAAGTCCCTATTTCTCTGCACTAAAGGGGAAAGTCCCTATTTATCTGCACTGAACGGGAAAGTCTCTATTTCTCTGCACTGAATAGCCAAAAGAGATACAATGTCCTAGCTTAATTTGCTCTGGGCAGAGAACTCAGAATAGATACTTGATACATTTGTAATAGTTTTGTCCCTTGGGAGAAGTTAGACTCACAGCTTAAAGGGCAATTCACCTTCATTAGTAAAACTTTAGTAAAACATCAAAACTACAGAAATGTGTTCAAACTTTCATAACCTGGCAAATTTTGTAAAATGGGTATGGTAATTAGGGGTGTGGTTGCAAAAAAGGGGCATGGTCAAAAAATGTTGTCCCTCTTTCAGGTTCCAAAATGTTGGGAGGTATGAGAATGCAGGCTTCTCTGCCAATTTAGAGAAGGGCAAAGTGCAAAAAATATGGCGGTTTTCACCTGTTTTCTTCACTTTCCACATAGTAATTAACTCCCAGTTTATACCAAAAGCAGAAATGTATGCTGCATAAATTGGGCAGAAAAGTTTCAGGTCTTGGGTGCTGGCAATAGGCTGAGATTCCTTTCTTTAAAGGGAAATGTGTGTATTCAGAACAATACTAGCTTTTTATCCAAATACTTGATAGTCACTGCTTTCTACAAACAAAGGGCACATTTTCTGAAACCACCAATCCGCAGCTAGCTATGATCTTTCTATTGAAGCTGCAATAATGAAAGCAAATGTCTGATTGGTTGCTTTTTGTTTCTGCACCAATATTTAGCTGTACAGGTATGGGATCCAGTAGAAACCCATTATCCAGAAATTACAGGAAGGTCATCTCCCCTAGCCTCTATTATAATCAATTAATTCACATTTTCAAAAATGATTTACTCTTTCTCTGTAATGAAAAAGAGCAACTTGTTCCTGATTCCAACTAACATTTAGGGGCAGATTTATCAAGGTTTGAATTTCGAAGTAATGGCAGTTTTTTTTGAACTCCCATAACTTTGAAATTCGATTAAAATGTATTAAAAATATCCAAGTTTTTTTCTGTGGGTGAATAGGCTGTATTCACACCGTTCAAATTGAAGTAAGATCGTATTCAATCTAATTCAATTAGAAGAATTTTAAAAAAAAAAACTTAGATTTTTCTAAGTCCACCAATTGACTCCAACTAGGTTCTAGGAGATTCCCCATAGGCTAAAACAGCAATTTGGCAGGTTTTAGATGGCGAATGGTTGAAGTCAACGTTTTCAAGAGACAGAACTTGATAAATTTCGATATTCAAATTTTTAAATATTTTTCAAACTCGATTCGAGTAAAGCCCAAGCCATTAAAGAATAAATTAAAGAGAACCTAGAGAGAGTGTTTATTAGACCTTCTACTTCTCCAGCTGGGGCAGGGTTTTTCTTTGTGGGTAAAAAAGATGGGGGTCTTTGCCCCTGCATTGATTATTGGGGTCTTTACAAGATTACAATTAAAAAACGATATCCTCTTCCTCTAATTTCTGAGTTGTTTGATCAAATTAAGAATGCATCTATTTCACTAAACTTGATCTTAGGGGGGCCTATAATCTTATCCACAACAGGAAGGGAGATGAGTGGAAAATGGCTTTTAATACTAGAGATGGGCATTACAAATATTTAGTTATGCCTTTTGGCCTATGCCCCTGACGTTTTTTTTCAGGAGTTAGTAAATAATATTTTTCTGGATATATTGGGCCTATTTGTTGTGGTATATCTTGATGATATTCTCATATTTTCTTCTAACTTAAATAAGCATCGTCAACATGTACAAAAGGTATTACTTAGGTTAAGACATAACAACTCTATGCTAAGTTACAAAAATTTATTTTGAGGTTTCTTCTGTACAATTTCTGGGGTATAACATCTCACAGCAGAGACTGGAGATGGATCAAGGGAAAGTAAAGGCAGTGATAGGTTGGACACAACCGTGTTCTCTACAAGCCATCCAGAAATTTCTGGATTCGCTAATGATTATAAGCAGTTCATCAGAAATTTCTTTACCATTGTAGCTCCTATCACCAATCTAACTAAGACAGGAGTAGATCCCAGCATCTAGCCTACTGAAGCCTTTGAACTTTTGAAAAAGATATTTGTGACAGCTCCTGTCCTTCGTCATCCTGATACAACATATTTTTTGTTGTTGAGGTTGGTGCTTCTGAAGTTGGTGCAGGAGCTGTTTTGTCCCAAAGACACCCAATTACCAATAAGCTAAACCCATGTGCTTTTTTTTTTCCAGAAAGTTTTCTTCATCTGAGGTCAATTGTGATATTGGTAATAGGGAATTGTTAGCAAATGGGCCTTTGAAGAATGGCAACATTTGCTTGAGGGGGCTAAGCATACTATTAAAGTATACACTGATCATAAAAACTTACTGTATATTGAATCAGTGAAACAACTTAATCCTAGACAGGCCAGATGGGCCTTGTTTTTCACTCGATTTAAATTTACCCTTACTTATAGGCCTGAGTTAAAATTTTTTAAAGCTGATTCACTTTCCAGGAGCTTTGAATCAAATCCTTCTGAAACCATTGTATATGATTCCATCATTCCTAAGGAGGTGATTGTAGCAGCGCTGGGTTCAGACCTTTCCATCCTATTATCCAGAGCTCAAGCAGGCGCTCCGGATAGTACTCCTGCTGGGAGACTTTTTGTTCCTGAGAATCTTCAGGAACAAGTTCTATCTGAGACCCATGATTCCAGAATGGCTGGACATCCATGTAAGACCTCTTTACTAATTACTTTTATCCCGTGATTAGTGGTGGCCCTCTCTAAAGCAGGATGTCCAGAATTTTGTTAATTCTTGTCCCACTTGTCAGAGGTCTAAACCTTCTAGAACTGTACCTCAGGGACAATCACTCACCATTCCAGATAAACCCTGGACCCATCTGTCTGGACTTTATAGTTGTCCTTCCTCCTTCCCAAGGGAATACTGCAATTTGGTATATAGTTATAGTTGATAGATTTAGTAAGAGTGGTCACTTTATTTCCCTCCCCCACCTCCCTTCTACGAAAGCATTGGCTGTGTTATGTGCAGTATTTTGCATATCTTTAAGCAACATGGTTTCCCTGTGAACATTGTCTCAGACAGAGGGGTACAGTTTACTGCATATCAAAGTTTTGGTAAGCTTTTTGCTCTTTGGTTGGTATTGATTTATCTTTTTCTATGGCTTATTGCTCTCAGACCAATGGTCAGACAGAGAGGGTTAACCAGTCATTGGAACAATAGCTAAGATGTTATGTTGCAGACAATCAATCTCAGTGGGCTGGGCTAATTCCTGGGGCTGAGTTTGCCTGTAACAATCCCCCCACGGTTCTACAGGGGAGTTTGTTATTGTTTATGGGTCACATCCAAAAACATTCTCTTATAATGGTCAGCTACTGTATCTCCTGTGCCTGTGGTTGACTCCTCCTTTGAGTGCTTCGCAAAGATTTGACGTGAGGTGCAAGAGTCCCTTTCTGTGGCTGGGGCTGCTGACAGGCACCAAAGGGAGGCACCTGAATATCAGATGGGGGACATGGTATGGTTGTCAACCAGAAATATTAAACTTAAGGTTCCATCACTTAAGTTACGACCTAGGTTCATTGACCCATATCCAATTTTGGAGGTTATTAATCCCACCTCTGTTCATCTTAAACTTCCTAAAAATCTTAAAATTTCTAACTCTTTGCATGTTTCTCTTTGAAAAGCGGCTACACAGGTTCATCAACATTCCCCTGCTCCTCCAGGGTTGGTCTAGTTCAGAGGCTTGCTAGGGGCAAGGTACAGTATTTGGTACATTGGACCAAAGGAGAGATCATGGTGTCTGATTCCGTTCAAGCAAGGGAAAGTTGTGCTCACCACTAATTTTTAAAAACTATTAAGCGGGGGTGCAATGAGGCTCTGCACTCAACTCATCAATATATTTAGGACATTGAGACATGTTGTGACTTAAGCTGCAGGGATTGTTTGTCCATATATTGCAATATATTTAAGATGGCCAACTACATCAAAGTCATCCCTGTTATGGTCAGTCCTCCACACTGATAATGGGTTGAGTGCAGAGGACCTCTTGAATTTGTCTATATATTTTGTGGTCACAGCATTATTGAAACCATTCTTAATAGTTTTTAAAAATGAGTGGTGAGCACAAATTTCCTTTGTTTGTTATAGTTCAGGAGTGCCGATACTTTACTAATGCGAGGTCTACTTTTAGTGATGTTTCCCATTATGATCTACATCCATAAAAGCATTGTTAGCATTCTGTTTCATGGAAAATATTACTTAAATATTGATTTATGGAAAAGTACATATTGCTGTATTTAATTATAATTAACTATTTCTTATGTAACCTTAACATAATAAATATCTGAATTGAAAGAATGAAACAGGAGGCTGATTTAGATTAAGCTGTTTGATGACAGTGCCTTGAGAGCTACTGATCACCAGCTAAAGGTCTACTGGTAGATCCCGATCTACCTTTTGGGCACTGCTGTTATAGTTTATACAGGAGCAGTGGCCAGCTCCATGTTGTAGCTCCCAACAACAATAAAAGGGCAACCATGTTTGCGAGTTTTAACCTTGAAAGCAGCAAGTAAGTTGCAGGTAAAACTGTGTCCCTGTGTAAAATGTCTAATGAAGCAATAGAATTCTTAATGAATCAGATGAAAGTTGAGTGTAGGACTGGCCAGATATGGGATGACTTTGATATAGTTGTTCAGCTTAAATATATTGCAATATATGGACAAACAATCCCTGTTTTGTTTAAAGGGAAAGCCATGTTAGTAGCTTAAAGCTGGCCACAGACGCAAAGATCGGATCGTACAAATCAATGTACGATTGGACTTTCCCATCTCCCGACCCACCACTAACCATTCAGATCAAAGTCTTTACCATTCCGACCAAATAAAGTAGTTAAGAACAGATCAGCCGATGTTCTGCCCCTGACAGCAATCGTACGATAGAAAAAGCAAGTGACAGTCTCCCACTGAAAATCGTACGATCGGCAATACACGCAAAGATATTACCTGCAGCCGACAGAAATTTTCTAACCGATCGACCAAACAACCGATCTCCGCCGGACGAAAAATGTTGGGACTCTCCACACACGTTCCGAAAATCATACGAATCCTTGATTTGTACGATGAGATCTTTGCGTCTATGGCCAGCTTTAGGCACATGTCTCAATTTCCTAAATATATTGATAATGGGTTGAGTGCAGAGGATCTTTTGTATTTGTCTGCTTTCGGTGTCAGGGCTGATCTTCTCAAGAAACAATTTCACGATAGGTTTACTGATAAAACTGGGATCCAATGGTTTCTCCTTGGGGGGGTAATGTAAGATGGTGGTCTAGTGGGGCAGCAGCAGGGATGCCTGTCACTGCCATCGCGGGGAGGCTGTTTGCATGCGTGAGTCATGTGCACAAACGTTTGTCTCTTCTATTAGTTTGTGGGTACACAACAGTTACATTGTAGGTCTATGTTTATAGTTTCCTGGGTGCGCTTTCTGATTGCTTTCCTGTTACCAACCTCTGCCTGATTATCATCTTCACTTGAATTCTGCCTTTATCTGACCCTGCTTGTTCGCTGCCTGGATCAACCTTAGCTTGTAGTAGACCGTGAGTGAACTCTGCCTGGACTGACCCTGTCTGTATCTGACTATGCGTTTTTTTTTCTTCTCTACATTCCTTGTATTCCGTGCCTCATTCCTGGTATTTACTCATGTTCCTACTCTGCTATGAATTGGCCCCTTTGTCTGCTCAGAACTTTCATCCTGTTCCTCTCACACTAAGTCCTGGTGGCATCTGTGTAACTGAGGGCTACTCCCAAGACCAAAGGTGGCTGCTATAGGCAGAAGGGTGAGCCAAGACCGGGACCTTGACGTTTGTTCTGATTTTAGGGTGCCAGCCATGACAGCTATGCCCCAAGGACACATAATGCTCATGTTTCATAAGAGTTGACGCACAACATGATTTTCTGGTTTCAGAATAATATTTAAGGACATTCTTTGTGTCACTTGAAAACACTTGGGTTTGAGAGCAGTGGAGAGTGGCATGTCTTTATTTTGTAACATCACATTCAGGTAAGAGAAAACAACTGTACCTTATGTTTTTGACTTATTTTATAATTGTATTATGGTACAAATTTGTTAAGTTTAAAAACCACGAAAACCTTTAATACAAAAATTCACTAGGTAAAAGCTGTCAAGGTTCTATAGAAGTCAATGAGAGCTGTGCTGATCTTATTGGACCATTTGTAATCAATTAGATATTTTTTTTTTTGCTAGTGATTCTCCGAAAAACTCGTATTCCTTACCACATCATCCAACTTTTTTTTTTTTGCACTTCTTATAATTAGATATTTTAATAGCTTTCATGACATTCTTGATTTTAGAGAAAGAATTTAATCGTGGTTTCAAAAAAGCGACTAAAATTTGACCTTTGATAGATGGCCATTCACGTGACATCTCCCATAGATTCCATTTTATCCAAATTATCCAAATTTTTTTTAAATGATTTCCTTTTTCTGTGTAATAATAAAACAGTAGCTTGTACTTGATCCCAACTAAGATACTATTAATCCTTATTGGAAGCAAAACCAGCCTATTGGGTTTATTTAATGTTTAAATGGTTTTCTTGTAGACTTAAGGTATGAAGATCCAAATTATGGCCAGATACTGAGCATTCTGGATAACAGGTCCCATACCTGTAATAAGGTGTCTAAACTTTTATACAAAAGGAAGGAAAAAGATTGCTAGTGTACAGTTTGCATATTATATGTTTTGGCCAAAGTGTGGTACTTACACCTCATTTGTATTAATTATTTTTAAAAGCAAACCGTGCACTGACAACCTTCCTTCTTCTCTTTGTATATAAATATTGGCTTTTTATTGTTTATAGCAGCTGCTCAATTACAGATTGTGAGTTAGCCTGAACGCTGGCGCACATTGTTAAAGCCACATTGTGGGTTCTTTCTGTGTGTCATGTCAAAACTTTTATGCCAAACTTTTTGACTGGAAATTATGTACTGTTTTCTAATAATGTCAAGGTGCCTTTTTACATAAAAAAACATTTTTGACCCTTCAAAATAGATGAAGCTACCAGTTCCACATTACTGACTGAATGATTTGAATTCAGAATTTCCACCAAGGTTTATGTCACAGCATTAATTTAGTTGCATATTGTGGAAACTCCATAGTCTTCTGTTTCAGACCACATTCTCAATCAGTATTGGTTTCAGCTAGAACCTGTGTAGAGGTTTTCATATGTTCCCTATAAACTTTCTTCTACTATAAATTATCCTTAAAGGAGAACTAAACCCCCTTTCTTCAGCTGCTTCGGTAATCTCAGTAAGTGTCGTATTGGCACATGCACAGTTGGACCATTTTCGGTTTGCTACAACTGCGCATTCGCCGAAAGTGACGAGAATTACGAAGTGCTGGAAGAAGACCCAATGATTACCTAAATTAATAGGCCCCCGTGAGCTCCGCTGCACTGACTTGTGGTAACTCCTGTGCGGGGGGAGCAGGGAGGGGGGGGCTATGGAGGGTAGGTGTTTTTATTAGAAAGGAGGTTTAGTTCTCCTTTAAGCAGAACAAGCTTTGAGTTGTCCCCTAATGCTATCTGTGGATATTGTTTATTAATTTAGGTTCTTGTGAGTAGCTACAATAAGCATGCAAACCATAGATTTCACTTGGCCAACTGAATAGACAATTCAACCTTTCCTTGTAATCCACCAGTGCCACTGTCATAAAAAAGACATTTGTAGAATACTCTTTTTCCTATCATTTTATAGTGTCAGTTTGGTAAAGATAAGAGCCAGAACTCTATTATTATGGCATATGTTTCTCTCTCAGTTCAGTTCCAGTTCTCAGTCTTGTTCCAACAGAACATATATATAAGTGTATTATACAATGAAGGTCCAAAATATAAATATTACACAATTTGACATTATTTAAATAGGCAGTAGACACAAAGAAGTACCATGACAAAGACAATAATATAAGCCATAAGAGAGCAGAAATGATCACTGAACCAACCGCTGACATCTTTAAACCCTGTTGATAGAACTACCTGTAACAGGTGGTTGGATGAGGGTCTGCCTTAACCCTCCTTGGGTTACTATACACTGGTTACAGAACCCGGGCAACTCCCAGCAACTATATAACCCGGCAGGCACTATATAATTAGACTCTTTATCTTCAGGTGGGGCCCCCACTTATGGTATGGAGGAAGGGATTACCACTTGGTATAAGCACACACAGTATTCACTCTTGATCAAATAACTTTGGGCACCAGTGGTTCTTTAAAACAGCAGAACAATTTATTGAACTGATGGTACACTTCTCAATCACATATTCAAGATGTATGCTCAGATGTTACACTTCATGAACAAGTAGTGGCAGCAGGTCATTTACACACAATTGTATTACTCACGGATGCTGTCTGATCCTTTGATAATCAGCTTTTGCAATTGAGCCACCTTTAATGCCTTTGGTGCACAATCCCCATTGAAGGTGAATCTCACAGCTGGTTCTACACTCCAAGTATCTCTCTGTCCCTGAGCCTGGCCACTTGAGTCTCTAACCTGGTGGCCTTGTCACTGCAGGGTGCTAACCCTCTACTAAACTCATCGTTGGAGCCTTAGCTGCTCACTAACTTTCCTAAACCTACCTGTCACTCCTATTGTGATCTATTACATTTTTCTTACCTGATGCTTGCTAAGGCCTACCTCCACCTCAGGCCCTCCCAGCCACATATCCACCTCCTCTAGGGAGTGGGTGCACCAGAAAAGAGAGAGAGCACATGGGAACATCCCATTTTATAACATCTTAGGGAAGTACTCTCCCTCCCCTCTGGTAAAAAGGACCCAGCCTAGCTAGCTAACACAACCCTTTTATATAGTAACATCTTCTCGCCAGTCGCTGAACTGCAGAATACCATACCCCCAACTGTCCAATTTTTTGCAGGACAGTCCTGCTTTTGACAGCTCAACCTGCAGTCCCACATTTGTACTGAAATTTCCTGACTTTCTCTTTGATCTCCTATACTGAACAGCCAGAAATAGATACAAAGTCTCTAACATAATTAGCTTTTGGCAGAGAGCCCAGCATAGATACTTAGGGCAGGGGCACACGGGCAGATTCGGAGAGATTTAGTCTTCTTCTTCTGGGCGACATTCTCCCCGAACTGCCTTTCCCCTACCTTCCGCCTGCTTAAATGAAAAATCGCCTGTGGCAAAGTACTTAAGGGCGCTTTGATTTCCAAAGTCGCCCCGAAGTTTCCTAGTGAGGCAACTTTGGCAACTTTGGAAATTGAAGTGCCACAAGTGCCATTGCTCTGGCGTTTTCTCATTATAGCAGGTGGAAGGCAGAGGGAAGGCAGTTTGGGGAGATTGTCGCCCAAAGAAGAGCCGACAAACTAAATCTCCCCGAATCTGCCCATGTGCCCCTGCCCTTAAGATACTTTTGTAACAGTTTTAGATAAGGAGATCTCTTGGGAGTACGAAGACTCACTGGGTGTGGTCAAAAAAAATCATAGCACTCCGCGCAGCAAATCTTTTTGTCCCTCTTTCTATTTTCAAAATGTTGGGAGGTATAGAATAGATTCACATAGGAAAAAGGAAACAGCTTCCCTTTTAGAACTGAAGACCCAATCTAGGTGTCCAAATTATGCCCAGGGTTAGCAAAATATTTACCCTCCTACATAACCATAAAAAGATTCCGTTCAGTGTGATTTGCGAGGAACCCACTTTATTTTCTTAAAGGAGCAGTTCAGAGTAAAAATAAAAACTGGGTAAATAAATAGGCTGTGCAAAATATAAAATGTGTCTAATATAGTTAGTTAAAGCCAAAAATGTAACGTATAAAGGCTGGAGTGACTGGATGTGTAACATAATAGCCAGAACACTACTTCCTGCTTTTCAGCTCTCTAACTCTGAGTTAGTCAGTGACTGACTGGGTCACATATTGGCGCAGGCTGCTGTTGGAACACTAGACTTACTTTAATGGTGGTGGTAGCGCCAGGGTTCTGCTGTACCAATACACAGTTGCATGGGATTTGGAAGATGAGGCAGGACAGGTACAATAGTGTCAAGCCTCCATTACTTCACACTAGTAAAGCCTCTAAACACTTTTTCTTCACCCTGGAGCAGTGCAGCTGTATACGGCTTTGTCCAGAAAATGATAACCACACTCTAGGTGCATTCTAATCTTAATGACCTTGGATTAATCCGCCTGTAAAACTGATAACAGTGATATGGTCTAATCTGGGGTTGGGAAACAGGACTCATTTTCAGTTTTTCTTTTCCTGTTTAGATGAAATAAAATGTGTATGTTTGGAATATAACCAGATCATCAGCTCAGTATGAACCTCAGCACCATCTTTGTGCTTCTGCTGCTGGGTGAGTCATTTCTCTATTGTTTTTGAAGAATTTTTAGGAGAACTGTCCTATTAGCCTGTTATAAGTATATTCCTATAATGTATGGAGACACCCCCCACAAACAATGACATATATGATGATCTCTGAAGTGGCCAGTGTTTCGCTTTGCTGAAAAATTTGTGAATTTCCTGCGAAATGCGATTTTTGAGTCCAGTCAAATTTTTATTTTTTCTGATGCCGGCGACAATTCTGACGCCAGCGAGAATTCCGACGCACATTAAAGCCAATGGGCCTTTATTAATTGTTGCCGGTGTCTAAATTGTCGCCCACATTGGAATTGTCATCGGCATCAAAAAAAATTTTGAATTTATTTGATGGTGAAACACGCAAATTCGGCCTGGCGAATACATTCGTTTATCACAAGTGGCCAGTGCATGTTTTGAGAGTCCAAGCAGTTGTGCACGAGACATGGTACATTTTTTTTGTCTTGTTTCCTATTTGCAAATGCCTCATATACATTTAAAATGTTAAAGGGATTTTTCACCTTTAAATTAACTTTTCAGGGGGTATTTACTAAAACACAAATTATCTCATTTTTTTAAAATTAAACCAAAGTCGAACTAAAGCCCATCCATGACTTTTAACTCATTTATCAAACAATCAGCTCAAAAAACTCAATGTGGGAAAAGTCTTGACAAAATCCAGAGATAATTCGAATTGTTCCAGTTTTTTTTTTTGACATCCGAATCACCTGATTTTTTTGAGTTGTCATCTGAAAAACCCCCAATTTTTTGGATTATCATACAAAACCCATTGCAGAACACATCTTCAAATTGTAAAAGCGACATCTTCCATTGACTTCTACATGACCTCGACAGGTTTAAGCCAGAGCATTTTTTAACTGTTTGGGGTATAATAAATCTCTAAAAATTTTAGGTTTTAAAAATTTGAGATTTCCCCTTTAAAAACTCTACCATAAAAAATTGAGGTCTAATAAATAGGCACCCAGAATTGTGCAAAATTGTAACACATTGGATGCAATTGTGTCAGGCACATCTCCCCCTGGCAACTGAAAGAAAGTGCTGCATTGTGGTTAGTAAAACATGGCAATTGAGGTCGTAAATGACCCCTAAAGTCTATGGGCCAAATTTACTAAAAGGAGAAGTGACCAACGTTAGTGAAAATTCCCCAGCGTGACGTCATTTCGGTACTTCGCAGATTTATTAACTGGCGCTGGCGCAACTTCACTAGCTAAAGACACTGACGCTGGCGCTCATTCAATCTTAATTGCCAGACGAAGTTGCGCTCTGGTGAATTTATTATTATAATTATTATTAACATGTACAGTATTTATATAGCGCCAACATATTGCGTAGCACTGTAAAGTACTTGTGATTGTACAACTAAATCACATGAATTACATACATAGAATATATGGAGTAACAAACATCACAATCAATACAGGTACAAAAAGGTGAGGAAGGCCCTATGCATAGGCATACAGTCTAAAGGGAAGGGAGTAATACACAAGGTGTGGGAGTGGACAAGATCGAATTAAGTGGGTGAGAAATGTGGTGTTGTATGTGGTGTTGCGTTTGGTAGTTAAGCAGAGTGAGGGTAGGCTTCTCGAAAGAAGTGCGTTTTCAGAGATTTCTTGAAAGCAGAAAGGTTGGGATAAAGTCAGACAGACCGTGGGAGAGCGTTCCAGAGGAGGGGTGCAGCCCTTGCAAAGTCTTGAATACGAGCATGTGAGGAGGTAATGAGAGAAGAGTTGAGTAGTAGGTCAGTAGAGGAGCGTAGTAAGTGAGTGGGTGAGTATATAGAGATGAGTTCAGAGATGTAGGGTGGGGCAGAGTTATGAAGTGCTTTTAAAGTCAGTGTCATTAATTTGAATTTGATTCTGAAAGGTAATGGAAGCCAGTGCAGGGATTGACAGAATGGTGAGGCAGAGGAGGAGCCTCTGAGGTGTATGAGCCTCGCAGCAGTGTTCATTATGGACTGGAGAGGTGACAGTCTCTGGAGGGGGAGGCCAATTAAAAGAGTTACAGTAGTCTAGACGCGATATGATGAGAGAGTGAATAAGAATTTTGGCAGCGTATTGGGTGATAAATGATCGTATTTTGGATATGTTCCTTAGGTGGAAGTGACATGATTTAATAAGTGACTGGATATGAGGAGTGAATGACAGGGCAGAATCTAGGATAACCCCAAGGCACCGGGCCTGGGGAGAGGGGGTGATAGTGGAATTGTTAACTATGATGGATACTTCCGGGATTTTACTGGTGTTAGTTGGAGGAAAGAGAACCATTTCCGTTTTAGAGAGGTTTAAGGTAGCGTTGCGACATCCAGGTAGAGATAGTGGACAGGCAGGAGGAGACGCGAGTTAGGAGTTCTGGGTTGAGATCAGGAGATGAGAGATAGATCTGAGTATCGTCAGCATAGAGGTGGTAGTGGAAACCATACGAATTTATTAATTTGCCAAGGGAGGAAGTATAGAGGGAGAATAGTAATGGTCCCAGGACAGAGCCTTGGGGAACTCCAACAGAAAGAGGTAGGGGAGAAGATGATACTCCATTGTAGGAGACACTGAAGGAACGATTGGTGATGTAAGAAGAGAACCAGGACAGGGCTGTGTCACGAAGGCCAAGCGACTGGAGGGACTGGAGGAGGAGAGGGTGATCTACAGTGTCAAATGCGGCTGAGAGATCAAGCAGTATTAGTAGTGAGAAATGATTGTCAATCTTAATTGCCAGGCGAAGTTGCGCTCTGGTGAATGGACATAACTATGCAAATTCACTGAGATGCAAATTTTACTGAACTTTACCTCTTGCGCCAGACTTGCCCTCGCCACCTCAGACCAGACGAAGTGCAATAGAGTAGATAGGAGTTCCTCAAACTTTATTTGAAAATTTCTGTAAGTCCCAAAAAAACACATGTGACTTTTCATTTTTTCAGGGTGATAGGCTGCAAAAGAGCGTAAATTTTTATTAGGGCACCCGGCTTCCCCCCTACATTTCTTAACATATGGCACATAAACTCCAACATGTTCTACAAAGCAGTAACCATGGCTACTGAGCAATTCTAATTTCCTAACTGGGAAAATATTAAACTTGTTGAAATCTTTCAGGGCTTCCCAATTTGATATTTACTACATCTGACCCATAATTTTTAAAAAAAATAAATTTGCACTTATTTTTAAGGCACCACATTACCAGAGACAACATTCACTGGAAGTAAAATTGCAGGTATTTTTTTTAAATAAATTCCTGTGAAATGCATGATATGTCTAATATATAAGCAAACACATATTTTTTTAGGGTAGGTTTTAATTGCATTGCATAACATCACATATAATGCATTTCCAGCACATTGAAATGGTGCGTATAACCACTTAACACACAGCCATAAAAGCATAGGACTCCCTTTTATACCTAATTTCTTTCAATGGACACTACCAAACTGTCTAATCTAGTTTGTTAGTGTAGTTCCCCTTCATTATGTAAGATAAACTGATATGTATGGGGTTCCCACAGTTTATCAAACTTTGCCCCAACTCCTTGAATTTCATTGGTTGATTAAACCACTGGTAAGGTTTCAAGCGTTGGCCATTCATTGCATCAGTACTGCCTTTTTGGTGTGGAACATGGCAGAGTGGGGTCTAATTCTGGCTGTATTGGTGGCTAATACCTTGTTTATTATTCATGGTAGGTATATGATTAGGGCTACAATCTTTGGTGTGGACAGATTGATGGCTATAGTGTCCAATTCATCTGACCAGAATTTACTTATAGGAAGACAGGACCATAATATGGGAAGAAAATCGGCACCAGGAGAACCGCACCATAGACATTGGTTATCCTGCTTTCTTCCAGTTCTTTTGAGCTTAAGCGGAGCTATGTAAACTTGAAGAAGAGTTTTATATCGTATAATTCTGTCCTGTATAAAGATTTTGTTACAGATTAATATTGTTTGTGGTATTTTATGCAATGGTAAATATATATATATATTTTTTAATTACTTTAAAGGCACCACAGTATCAGAGACAACATACACGGACAGTGAAATTACAACAGAAGCAGGTTCAGGTAACATTCTTTTTTTAATCTGGATGCTCAATATATTGTATAATGGATGACATTAGTGATGGGCGAATTTTTTCCCACGTCAAAGGGCGTCCGAATAATGTTGATGCACAATGGTGTTGACATGAGCGATTTTTCCGATGCGCGTCCAAAAATTTTTGATGCCAGCGAATTTTCACGGCAGTTTCGCAAATTTATTTACTGGTGGCAAAACGCGAAAATGTATTCACTCATCTCTCTTCTTCCTTTGACTCTCTTCACTCTAATATCTCAGCCATCTCATGTCCTAATGTGGCTACCTCTGTCTACTATAGTATTCTCACCACTGCCCTTAATGAGCTTGCTCCTATAAAAACTAAATGTGCTAGACCCAAACCACTTCAACCTTGGCATACTGCTCATACAAAAGTGCTCCAAAGACATTCACGTGCACTTGAGCGTCGCTGGCGCAAATCCCGTTCAGAATCAGACTTTTGGAGCTACAAATCTGCCCTGCGCTCCTATAACTCCAGCCTCTTCCAAGCCAAACAAACATACTTTACTTCACTCATTACCTCCCTTTATAAAAAACCAGCACAACTTTTCTCCACCTTTAACACTCCTTTCCCCTACTCCACCCCCTCCATGCACATCTGTCTCTGCTCAAGATATTGCTGAGCACTTCAAGAACAAAATTGACACTATCAGAAGGGACATTACACTACTCAACCCCCCTAGACTTCCACCACCCTCCCTCCACACTGCCCAGTCTCTCCTGTGCTCCTTCACCCCTGTCACTGATGAGGAAGTCTCAAAGCTTTTGGCCTCTTCTCACCTTACCACCTGCCCGCTTGATCCAATTCCCTCAAAACTTCTCCGCAATACCAATCCTTGTCTAATCAAAGCCTTAACTCACCTATTTAATCTTTCATTCTCAACTGGACTGTTTCCTTCCCAACTAAAACATGCTCTTGTCACCCCCATTCTGAAAAAAAAACCCTCTCTTGATCCCTCCAATCTTGACAACCTCCGACCTATCTCTCTGCTACCTTTCATCTCTAAACTACTTGAGCGCCTAGTCTACAACCGACTAACCTCATTTCTCTCTGACAATAACCTGCTGGACCCCCTACAATCTGGTTTTAAGCCACAACACTCCACGGAAACTGCCCTGACTCGACTAACTAATGACCTTTGAACCGCTAAAGCCAACAATCATTTCTCACTACTAATACTGCTTGATCTCTCAGCTGCATTTAATACTGTAGATCACCCTCTCCTCCTCCAGTCCCTCCATTCGCTTGGACTTCGTGACACAACCCTGTCCTGGTTCTCTTCTTACATCACCAATCGTTCCTTCAGTGTCTCCTACAACGGAGTATCATCTTCTCCCCTACCTCTTTCTGTTGGAGTTCCTCAAGGCTCTGTCCTGGGACCATTACTATTCTCCCTCTATACTTCCTCCCTCGGCAAATTAATCTACTCGTATGGTTTCCGCTACCACCTCTATGCTGACGATACTCAGATACTCATATACTCAGATCTATCTCTCATCTCCTGATCTCAACTCAGAAATCCTAACTTGTGTCTCCTCCTGCCTGTCCGCTATCTCTACCTGGATGTCGCAACGCTACCTTAAATTAAACCTCTCTAAAACTGAAATGGTTCTCTTTCCTCCAACTAACACCAGTAACATCCCGGAAGTATCCATCATAGCTAACAATTCCACTATCGCCCCCTCTCCCCAGGCCTGGTGCGTTGGGGTTATCCTAGATTCTGCCCGGTCATTCACTCCTCATATCCAGTCACTTATTAAATCTTGTCACTTCCACCTAAGGAACATATCCAAAATACGATCATTTATCAAACAAGATGCTGCCAAAATTCTTATCCACTCTCTCATCATATCACGTCTAGACTACTGTAACTCTCTTTTAATTGGCCTTCCCCTCCAGAGACTGTCACCTCTCCAGTCCATAATGAACACTGCTGTGAGGCTCATACACCTCGGCAACCGCTCCTCCTCTGCCTCGCCATTCTGTCAATCCCTGCACTGGCTTCCGTTACCTTTCAGAATGAAATTCAAATTAATGACCCTGACATTCAAAGCACTTCATAACTCTGCCCCACCCTACATCTCTGAACTCATCTCTATATACTCACCCAACTGCATACTACGCTCCTCTACTGATCTGTTACTTAACTCTTCTCTCATTACCTCCTCACATGCTCGCAATGAAGACTGCAAGGGCTGCACCCCTCCTCTGGAACTCTCTCCAATGGTCTGTCCGTCTTTCTCCCAACCTTTCTGCTTTCAAGAAATCTCTGAAAATGCAATGCTTTCGAGAAGCCTACCCTCACTCTGCTTAACTACCAAACGCCACATACATTACCACATTTCTCACCCACTTAATTTGATCTTGCCCACTCCCACACCTTGTGTATTACTCCCTTCCCTTTAGAGTGTATGCCTATGCATAGGGCCTTCCTCACCTTTTTGTACCTGTATAGATTGTGATGTATGTAACTCCATATGTTATATGTATATAATTCATGTAATTTAGTTGTATAATCACATTTACTTTACACTGCTACGCAATATGTTGGTGCTATATAAATACATGTTGATGATAATAATAATAATAATAATGGATGACATTAGTGATGGGCGAATTTGTGCCGCTTCGCCACTGGCGTTAAAGTCAATGGGCGTCCGAATAATGTTGATGCACAATGGTTTTAACATGAGCGACTTTTCTGATGCGCGTCCAAAATTTTTTGATGTCAGCGAATTTTCACTGCAGTTTCGCAATTTTATTCGCTGGTGGCAAATTGCGAAAATGTATTCACCCATTACTAGATGAACATAAGTTTTTTCTTTTTAAACTTTAAAGGCATCACAGTATCAGAGACAACATACACGGACAGTGAAATTACAACAGAAGCAGGTTCAGGTAACATTCTTTTTTTATCTGGATGTTCAATATATTGTATAATGGATGACATTAGTGATGGGCGAATTTGTCCCGCTTCGCCGCTTGCGTTAAAGTCAATGGGCGTCCGAATAATGTTGATGCACAATGGTTTTGACATGAGCGACTTTTCCTTTTGATGGTGAATTTTCACAGCAGTTTCGCAAATGTATTCACTGGTGGCAAAACGCGAAAATGTATTCACCCATCACTAGATGACCATAAGTTGTTTCTTTTTAAACTTTAAAGGCACCACAGTATCAGAGCCAGAATTCACTGAAAGTCATCTTACAACAGAAATACCTATAGGTACTAAATATTATATTTATCTGTTGTTGTAAAATATGTTTATCTGTTGTTTTTTATTTTAAAGCAAGTTTAACAAATCTTTACAGAAATATTTAGAGGTGGGACCATAGTAAAATCATGTTTTGAATTTAATGCCAGCACATGTAAAATCTGGCCAATTCTCTCTCTCTCTCTCTCTCTCTCTCTCTCTCTCTCTCTCTCTCTCTCTCTCTCGTACAAATAAGTTCTGTTTCAGCTTCTAAGGTTTAAACCTTTAATGGCATGTTTTAAACTGATGAAGTTAATCTAAAAATGGTACTATAATAATAGACAAGAGCCTGGAATATAATGTAAATTATATTCTTATAAACAGTGTTTAGTGATGTCATCAATTATTATCTGTGCTTACTGATGTCATTTGCATGACTTGTGTATTATAGTAAATAATGTACCCCCTAATGTAAAATATAAGGATTAGTGATGAGCATTGTTTTGCTAACATGGGTTTGTTGCAAAATTATACAGTTGACCATTGATAAAACTGAAGCAAAAATTCACAGAAAAGAGAATTTGCATAAAAAACCTGCCCATTCGCTTCAATATCTCTGGGGTGAGAAAAACTATAGAAAAAATGGCAAATGACTTCAGTGCATTTGGAGTGAGAAAAAAAATGCAGATTGACTTCAATGTAATTGGAGCGAGGAAAAAAAATTGCGCATGTAAAAAAACAATTATTGATCGCAAATTTTTCAGCAGTTTCGTGGAATTTTTGGTGAAACAAAACAGGGCAGATTTGCTCATCACTAATAAGAATTATAAGTCACTTCATGTTTCCATGACGTTTATAAAACATTTCTGACTTTATTTGGAACTGTGATGAGATTAATAATATCCTTATAATTTATAGTAAGGGGTAAATTATTTGCTTTGGTGGGTTATGTAAAATTAATTTCAGTGTACAGGAATAAAGCTACACTAGGGGGCTCATTTACTAAGCTCGAGTGAAGGATTCGGATGAAAAAAACTTTGAATTTCGAAGTATTTTTTTGGGTACTTTGACCATCGAATAGGCTACTACGACCTTCGACTTCGATTCTAACTAAAATTCGTTCCACTATTCGACGATGCGATAGTCGAAGTACTGTCGCTTTAAAAAAACTTTTACTACATATTTCGGCAGTTTAAACCTACCGAGGTACAATGTTAGCCTATGGGGACCTTCCCCATTACTTTTCTAAGCTTTTTTTGATCGAAGAAAAATTCTTCAATCAATCGCTTAAAATCGTTCGAATCGTTCGATTTTTGTTCGATCGTAGGATTTGCGCTAAAATCCTTCTAATTTGATATTTGTATTTTGTATTGTGAATTTGTGAAAATATTTGTTGCAAAACTGTGCCATGTGAAATTTAGGGGGGTTATTTACGAATGCAAAAAGCACGATTTTTTATTAATAAAATCAGACTTTTAAAAAATCACAAATTTTTTGGAATTTATTAAACCCTAAGGATGGAAAAGTAAAAATCTGAAAATCCAGCATCTCAGAGCTGCCGAGGTTTCACATTAGTCAGTGGGAGACGTCCCAATGATTTTTTGATGTGTACCGGGTTTCGTGCAATTCCCCGAAATTTTCGGAGTTTTTGGGCAAAAAGCATAAGAAATCGGAGCAGATTTGATCGGAGTTTGTAGCAGAAAATATTAAGATAAATTTGGACTTTAATAAATAACCCCCTTAGTGTTTCAGAATTTTAACTTTAAGGATTTGACTGAATCTGAATCCTGCAAAATGAGACAACGCCCAACTAAATCCTGGATTTTGTGCATTCATATCTTTGATAATATTTGGCAACTTTTCCAAGAGCTGACTTGAGCAGACTGAGCATGTGCAGTGCCACTGGCATACAACTTCTAGTTATAAAGCAATAAAGAATCATATTTTGATCAAAGATCTAAAGGCCACGAATCAGTTTTCGCCTTCCAACTCTAATGTGGTCATTATACAGTATAACCCAGGCAAATATGCTGTATATTAACGGCTCCCAGTAGCAAGTTAAATGGTGATAACAGATACCTATTATAATTAGTGATGAGCAAATTTTTTTGCCAAGTTTTGGAGCAAAAATGACGCCCATTTACTTTAATGGGTGAAAAAAAAGTGTCACGTTTCAAAAAAACTTTTTGTCACCCATAGACTTCATTGCATTTTGATGAATATTTGTCGTTTCTCAAAATTTTTGGCAAAATCAGTCAGATTCTCCCATCGCTAATTATAATTAGGGATGCACTGAATCCACTATTTTGGATTTGGTTGAACCCATGAATCTCGACCTTTGTGAAAGATTTGTCCGAATACCGAACCGACTCCGAATTGGGGTTTATTTACATACTGGGATCTCACAAAAATAAAAGAAGCTCTTTTCAAATGTTTGCAGAAGCAGTATATGGAGTGTGCCGATGTTCTATTTGGTTTTGAGTATAAGAAGGCTTTTTTTTTTTGCAGCATGGCCTACATGGAGCACCTCTAGTGAGTTATCAAGTTTAAAATATTTTGTTTATGCGGAACAAGTTTTGCGGGGAATGAGTTTAAAAGTTTGGTTGATTTACAAGCAATGGTTCACCCTCTGTAAACTGATAAGGTCAGTTTTAAAGGACTATGGGTCATATTCACTGTGTGGTGCTATTTTGTAGGCACCCCCCCCAAGTAACTATTTTCTAACCTCAGATCCATGGACAGAGTTCATCATTACTAAAAAATGCACTGTCCTCAGACACCTTTTATGGGGTCTTGTGCCATGCCATATTTGAAGACTTTTCCAGCAGCTCCATGGTATGTACATGCACGGTACAGTTACCCTTTGATCCATATTCCCTGATATCACTCCACTGTGAATACACCAGTCCTGGGTTTTCACAAAGGAGTTAGATAATGGGGAATATTCATGGTACTGTAGGTTCCCAGGAGCAGTGTATTTTTTAGAAAAATGGAGCACTGGCTCAGGATCCATGTGTAGCACTATTCAATGGGTGTCCCCCATCATCCTTTCAAAATGTATCTTCTCAAGCACAAATTAGAATTAGTAAATTCCTGTTAACTTGAATTGCATTAAATTCAGCAATGCTCATTCATTTTCAAGATAGGTAAAGTGTTGGAGCTCAGTACTGCATTCTAACAGAATGACGTTTGAACACATTCATCAATGTATTCTGAAAAAATGAATATGTGCCTTTGCATTGAGACATTTTCTTGACTACCAGATTATGGTAGATAGATACGTTGAAGATAAAATACCTTGGAGACACCGTTATTAAAAATAATTATTTCCTGATTTATTAAACAGCAAACAGATTTACAACAGGATCATGGACCACAGTTACTTCTCCCTGTAAGTATATCCTCACCTTGATCACCATTATCTCACTAGTACAACTGCTCTTATATAGAATAGTCAAAGATTTCCGATAATTGGATAGACTAGTCATGACTTCATTTGCAATTTATTTCACTTATGAATTGGTCCCAATGCGCCCCTTTAGTTCAGAGTTTTGCACTTCATTGGAGACCAGGGTATCCCCCAAATCTAAAATATCTTCAAAAAAGATCATTTAATTAGGAAACCAACTATAGTTCCCAAGTCAAACACTAAATATTCATCATGTTTAGGTAATGAGTGACCATATGCTGAAATTTATACCAAATATTTATTAAAACATCTGTAACACTTTCCCACCCATTATTAATCATTGCACGTCTGTTTCATGTGATGCAAGCACTGAATGATTGGCTGTTGTTGAGTGACAATTTGTGACTGCTGTTTTGTGTTTCTGTGATACCTTTGGCTGGTGTGTGAAGTTACCAATTCAGAGAAATTAAGAATCAACAAAGCTTGGTTCTTTTTCGTTCAACGTGGGAAGAATGTAGAGATCACAAGAAGATGAAGAATGTTCCGTCTACAATGAAGCATCTTTAATTCAGTTTGGCTTGTGCTCCACTAGTTATGTGGGCAAAGAAAAAAACTATAACTAAAATAATTTCAGATATAAAAATGGAATAAATGTCATTGCAAATAATGATAAATAGTGAATTTCTCCCGTTTCGCTGGAAAATTTGTGAATTTCCGAAAAATTCGAGAAAAATCATGAAATTGGAAAGTTCACGGAAAAAATCATAGATTTCTAATGTTTTCACTAAAAAATTGAGCAATTCGAACGTCTTCATGAGAAAAATGAGAAATTCGAACATTTTCACTATAAAATCTAGCAATTCGAAGGTTTTCACGGAAAAATCTAGCAATTCGAACGTTTTCACTAAAATCAAGCAATTCACTTTTCACTACAAAATTGAGCAATTTGAATGTTTTCACGAAAAAAACGGAAATTCGGCGCCAGGCGAAATTATTCGCCTATCACTAATTACAAAACAAAATATTTTACTAAAGCGCATTCGACAGTCTCACCGTTAGACTTATACTAAACTACAGTAATAGAAAAAGATATAGGTTTGGGAAACAAAAGGAGCATAGTTCCTGCCCAATCTGAATCAATCCTTATAATGGGATTGGGAAAGGTTCTCAAGAGATTTAATCACCTAATTTCCATTTTCCATAGTTCCATTTTCCACAACTGTTCTATAACCACTGAAGGAACCTTATTAACATCTGCTCCAGATGCAAATGTTCTTGCATCAAATCACCTCCCTTAGTGCTCCTTCAGTGAGCATGCTGGAGAACAAAGAAAATCGCTCAAGGTGCAAAATTGGGGGCCAGAGTGCCTTTTTCTTTGTAAACAATCCTTTAGATGTTCCACCACGCTATTCCTTAATGTGACACCCAGATCTAAGTATCGTCGTACCGTCGGGAACGTTGTAATAGTTCATTCGGTTATCTACAATGGGCGACCCTTTATTACTGCAAAGTCTCTAAAGAGTCCTAAAGTTGAAGACAACTGGATAAATATCTAAGTATTTTTGGAACCTCTCACATTGTAGTCAACAATGTCAGAAAAGAGGGATCTTCTCAAAGCTTCTGTAAGCGCCTGCATTTGTTCTGTTCCTATGTGCTCTATGAAAATATGGTCTATGTATTATCTATATGATGTTCAGGATTTGCTACTCAGAGGTAAGTCACCTGTTAGCATTGGTTATTGTCCTAGCAAAGGACTTGGGGCTCAGCTCCCCTACAATTTTTTTCAACAGACTGAGGAAGGACCTTGTCGTGGTTCTGTTGCTCACAATTTGTGGACTACACTGCAAACGGGAACAAGCATGTTGGACTATTCAGTGGTAATAGACAAATGCTATGCATATCCTTATTAACTGAGCTTAGTGCTGTCATCAGTTAAATGATAACATATTGTCACTTGTGTCATGTGACTCTTAGGGGTTATTTATTAAATTCTGAATGCTAAAATCTTGACAAATTCAAGTTTTTTTTTACTATAAAATCAGAATTTTTAGTGGAGAAAAATATTAAAATTTTTTGAGATTTATTATACCCCGAGGCTGCAAAAAGTCAGAATCCAAAAATCTGCCATTTCAGACCTGCCCAGGTTGTATATAAGTCAATGGAAGAGGTCCCTATATTATTTGGAAGTTTCTGTGGTCTGTGCTGGAATTAGCCCAAACATATTTTGGGCTTTTCTGGCAAAAATCTGAAAAAATCAGGCTATTCAGGCAAAATACTAAAAATTCTGGCTTTTCAGGAAAAAGCCTGTAAAAATTGCGCTATTTTTGAGAAAAATACAATAAAAACCATACGATTCTTTTTAATAATAAATAAGATCCCATTGTGGATTTTAGTTTGGTCGGACTTTTTTAAATTAATTAATCAGAAAAATTCAGATTTTGATAAATGATCCCCTAAAACAAGTATGTAATAAACACTAATGAAGCCCCTGAGAAAATGTATACAACTTTTTTGCACTTAAATGGTCATTGAACTCCATGTTTGAGAAAAAAAAATTGCCATTGTGAAAAAAATATTATGGGAAAACCACACAATGCCAAAGACTTGATGGGAAAACAAAACTCAAACGTTCTTGAATGTTGATAAAAGATTTTTGATTGACTTCTGTTGCATCTTGATGGGTTTCAGGTGTCAAGTTTTTTTTTTAAAGATCTCCATTTTTAAGATCTTGTGTTTTTTTTCACAGTCACTCTTTTTGCTGTGACTTTTTGCAAAAAAAAAAAAAAATTGGCATGACCTACTCCATGATATTTCTAAGAAGTACAGTGTGATCCACAAGTTGTGCTAACGCTTCCTACAATCCAGGGGTACAAAGAAAAGCCTAATATGTTAGTTGCAGAAGATTTCTGTCATGAGTTTTTCAGCTGCTTCATCCGGCTTCTTACAGAACTGACATTGTTATTGATGTTGTTACCTTCATTTTCAAGTATAAATTATATAATCAATATCACCTCTTGTTGTTCTACCTGTATATTACTATCTGTCACCTGATTTATCGTTTCTAGGACTTTATTCCGATGGTCTTGTATAACTGAACAAGTTAACCATATATGTGTGTGGGTTCCCTCAGAAGTGTTACATCTCCAGCACAATCCTGAGCTAGATGGGTATATTTTTTGTATTTTTTTAGGTGTATAATGCCATCTCATAATCAGTTTACATATTGCCTCTCTAGTTCTCGCAGCTCTAGATGACTTCTGCAGATTTAAGAATGTTATACCATACGTTATGCGGTAGGTCTATGTTAAGATCCTTCTCCCATTCTAGACAAATAGATCTAGAGCATTGAGATTGATTTTCAATTAATAAGTGGTAGATTTTTGAGCGAAGTTTATTAATGTCCCCTGATTTAGATAAAAGCAGTTCCCAATTTGTTTCCGGCCTGTTCCATTCTCTATTATCTCTTGCCTGATTGTACCCGTACAGTTGGTTATAACCCTAGATGTCTCTTGGATGTTTGCCCCACTTCTTTTGGTGTCTGCTAAGGGGATCATTTTGTTATTTCTGATAAGGTCACTGAGTTTAGTTCATCTCTTAAAAGCACCTTTTTCCATGCTTGGTTGTAACTCTGGGTTGAACAGTAACGGTTGGTGGATATATGGAAGTTTTGTTAAACATAACTTAATTTTATTTTTGTGCCATATTGTTAAGGTAGCCCCAACCATTGGATGTTGTAATCATTTTTTCTAAATATAATCTTTTCCAATCCATAGGTTGACTAATGGAAAGTCTACCGTTAATTGATCCAGAGAACACCAATCTTTCCTGTTTTCAACCATCCCAGTATGCGCACTAGATGAACTGCTAGTAGTAGGAATCTAGAAGTCCTAATCCTCCCTTGTCTTTTATAGCAGTAAATAGATTGTGTTTTAATCTAGGGTTTTTACCTCCCCATATAAACCTAGAAATTAAGGATTTCACAGATGTAAAAAAGGATTGAGGCACCAGTATTGGGATGACTTGGAGACCATATAATAGTTTAGGCATCAATATCATTTTGATAGCTTGTATTTTCCCGAACCAAGATAGTTGCATTTTCTCCCATTTATTTATCATATTCTGAAAGGATAATAAGAGGGGTAAATAATTGTCCCGATATAATTTACTTAGATCTGCCCATATTTTTATACCTAGGTATTTAATCGTCATGTTAGGCCATTTGAGCAGAAAGTTTTGTTGGATTGCTTTAGCTTTTGTAATATTTATATTTAATATCTCCGATTTTGAATAATTAACCTTAAAGTTTGAGATTTCTCCAAACTTACCCAATAATGACAATATTTTTGGAAGAGCGATATTACGTTTTGTGATATATAGTGATGGGCGAATTTGCGCCATTTCGCTTCGCCGAAAAATTAGCAAATTTCGCGTGAAATTCACGAAACGGCAAAAAATTTGCGAATTTGCGCCATTTCGCTTTGCCGAAAAAGTAGCAAATTTCGCGTGAAATTCACGAAACGGCAAAAAATTCGCGATATCGGGACAATCGCAAATTTTTTGCCGTTTCGTGAATTTCACGCGAAATTTGCTAATTTTTCGGCGAAGCGAAATGGCGCAAATTCGCCCATCACTATATATCACAAAACGTAATATCGCTCTTCCAAAAATATTGTCATTATTGGGTAAGTTTGGAGAAATCTCAAACTTTAAGGTTAATTATTCAAAATCGGAGATATTAAATATAAATATTACAGAACCTAAAGCTAAAGCAATCCAACAAAACTTTCTGCTCAAATGGCCTAACATGACGATTAAATACCTAGGTATAAAAATATGGGCAGATCTAAGTAAATTATATCGGGACATTATTATTTCAGGGCCAAAGCCAAAGCCAGTCAGAGTTCTTTTGAGAAAATGCCATGCTACTCTATCAAAAGCCTTTTCGGCATCAGTAGTAAGTATGATAGAGGGGATATTTTGTTTTTTGGCATAATCAATCAATGAAATATGTTTGGATGTGTTGTCTTTGCCCTCCCTTTTTTGTACAAACCCTGCTTGGTCAGTATGGATAATATCAGGTAAGTATAGCTTTATTATGCCTGTTTAACCGTTTTGACCCTATTCTGCCTGGATTGACCTCTTTGCCTGGACTCTGACCATTCTATTGCCAAACCCTTTTGTACCTTGAACTTTGTTTGTTGAACTGCCTCCTCGTTGGTCCGCACCCCATACTGAGCCTTCGGGCCTTTACATTGTGACCCCATTGAAATAATCTAGTAGTAGAGGAGATATCTCTTTCTTAAATGCTTTATAGACTAAAGGTGGCCATACAAGACTAAAGGTGGCCATACACGGAGAGACCTGCTCGTTTGGCGATGTCGCCAAATAAGAGGATCTCTCCCCGATATGCCCACCTTGAGGTGGGCAATATCAGGCTGATCCGATCGTGGGCCCTAGGGCCCAACGATCGGATCCTAACGGTGGCTTTACGGGTGGTCGGAACGCGGGACCGCATCAACGAACAGATGCGGGCGCGATCCGACGGGATTTTTAGTCCCATCCGATCGAGATCTGCCCGACTTTCGGACAGATCTCGATCGGGGAAGCCCGTCAGGGGGCCCCATACACAGGCCAATAAGCTGCTGACTCGTCCGTCGGCAGCTTTTATCGGCCCGTGTATGGCCACCTATAGATGTATAGCCATCTGGGCCAGGGCTTTTCCCTGGGGGTAAAGAATCTATGCATTCTTCTAATTCTCTTAATTCAAAGGGAGCCTCTAACAACTTACTGGTTTCTGGAGTTAATGTGGCGATTCCAAAATCAGGTATAAAGGTATCTATTTTATTTATGGTATTGGCACTGGGGTAGTTTGATGTTAGTATATATAATGCCTGATAATATTTTTGAAAGGCTTCTGCTATGCCTTTTCGTGTCATGGTGTGTAATGTTTTTCTCGTCTTTGATTGACATGACTTGTGTTTGGGGTTGTATTTTTTTTAAGTATCCTAGAAAAGTGCTTATTACATTTGTCTCCCATTTCGTAAGATCTTTGTTTCATCCTCATATATGCTTTCTGAATTTTTTGGTTAATTAGAACTTTTAGTTGTAATCGTTTACTTTCTAATATTTCTAAAGTTCTTTGGGCTATACTTTCTTTGTGAGATTGTTCCAATTTGGATATGTCTTTTAATAACTTAACTATCTCTTTTTCTTTCTTTAGATGGGTACCCATGGATATTCATTTCCCTCGAAGCGCACACTTTAAAGTTTCCCACAGTGTTGCTGATGAAATGTCTGCTGTATTATTATTATTATTATTAAGTATTGATTCTATCCACTCTTATATTTGCTTCTTCCTATGTTCTGTATGTAATAGAAATTCATTCAGCATCCATATAAATTCTGACCTTAGTGTACCCAGAATTGAGAATGTTGTAAGTATCGGTGAATGATCTGATAAAATCGTACTCCCTATATCCGCAGTTGTGAATAACCGTAACCAATAGTGTGAAATAAACATGTAATCAATCCTCGAATAAACAGTGTACTTTTGAAAAGTGTGTGTAATCCTTTTTTGTTGGGTTTAAAACTATCCAGATATCTACTAATTGCATCTCAGAAAGTAACTTTTTGATTTCTTTTAATCCCTTGTAGGAAATGTTGGTTTTCTTAGATGAGGAATCAACCAGAGGGTTCAGAGTTGAATTAAAATCCTCCCTAAAATAATAAGTCCCTCTAAATTTGTCCAAGATCTTTAGAACATGTTTCAAATAAGATACTTGTCCTGTATTTGGTACATATACATTGGCTATAGTGCAGATTTGGTCTGCTAATTTCCCTTTTACTATAATATAACGGCCTTCTTTATCAATAATTGTATCCATATGTTTAAACGGGAGATCTTTATGGATTAAGGTCAATACCCCAGGAGCTTTCTTCGTTGGATTGTTACTATAATATATATGAGGGTAAAGATGTAGTTTAAGTACTGGAACATGGTTTTCTTTAAAATGAGATTTTTGAATCAATACAATCTTAGCACATTGGTGAAAGATTTGGGCCCGTTTGATTGGTCCATTGATACCATTTACATTTAGAGAGTGAACTAAACCTTCTAGGTTATTTGTTTTGGCCATAATTATGAGTTAATTTTAATCTCAATTGTATTATATGTCTTAAACGTATTGTTTGCTTGCAAAATTGGGATAGAAAGGGGGAAGGAAAAGGGAGGGAGAGCATTCTAATGCCCTGGGAAAGGGGGTTGTAGGAATATACAGTATGCTGCAATAGACTTATTCTGGGAGAAACCCAGTGCTGTGTTGGAGTGTAAGCGGCTTGAGTGCTAAGCACCATTCTATAGGGGGTGGGTGGCTGATCGGAGCATAGATGGATCATCACACTAGTTGTTCTATAGATTTTCCATCTGATCTCGTTCCAACCATAACTTTAGTTGTAAATTTCACCTTGTGTTTCGATGGGGTATTTTGAAAAATATTCAAATTAACTTTGTAACATTCAAAGATAGTGGGTTTGTCAACCCTGAAACTTTAGTGATAACATTTGAAAAAACACTCATTTCAAAAACATGAAAACTTTATATCGTTACCTATAACCTGCGGGTATGTCTTTAGACCAGTTCACTATTGGGTCTTCATAAAAGTCCTGTATTGTAGTCCTATTATCAGAGAGTGTCAATTAGGAGTAAGTCTTGACCTTTCTCTTGGGGTCCTCGGGGTCCTACTGATCCTATTGGAATTTGGTGTATGCATCCATTCTCTTGCATGGTAAAGTCCAGGTCTTTAATCTTCCCCATAGTAGGTAACCATCCAGGTAGTTCTACATCAGGTAAGTATATTTTTTTCTGGAAATTCTTAATGTCACTCGGGTGTTGTATAGTCGCAGTAACGCCGTCCTTACTGGCTGAGAGAGAAAATGGATATCCCCAACGTATGGGATATTTTGTTCTCTCAAGATATCCGTCAATGGTTTTAGCATTTTCCACTTGACCAAAGTTGTTCTGGAGAGGTCCTGAAATAGTTTTATATTACAGTCCTCATAAGATAGTTGACTTATTTCCTTGGCTTTATTAAGGATTTCTTCTTTTACAGAAAAGGAGTGTATACAGCATAAAATGTCCCGAGGAGCATTTAATGGAGCCGCTTAAGGTTTTTGGACTCTGTGAGCCCTCTCAATTTTTATGTCCATATCTGTGTCCCTTTTTAATATGGAGTTAAATATCTGAAGCAGGGCTGGGCGTATTTCTTCCGTTTGGAATATTTCTGGTACACCCCTTACTCTGATATTATTTCTCCTGCTCCTATTCTCTTGATCTTCTATTTGCCTTTGAAGATCCTGAATAACATTGTCTTGTTGCTGTATGTGATTATATATAGCCTTTTGATTATCATAGCACTTACTTTGATTGTGCTCTGGCCATCAGTGTGGGCAGCAAGGGTTAACATATTCATGTCCATCTTCATGTCCTGTATTTCTTCTTTAATAGCTGCAGTAACATCTTGCAACATTTCCTTTATATCTGACTTTGAAGGGAGATTTGTGATATATGATTGTATATCCAGGTCTTCCTCACCTTCACTGTCTGCATCAGAGTGTTCTCTATAGGAATCTGCCTTCTCATCGCATTCTGCACTTGCGGCCGCCATTTTGGATTCAGACCGGATCATTTTTTTCTTTAAGAACATTGGGTCTATCTCACTATCGGCCGGTTGTAACTTGCGCTCGGGGGTTTTGTCCTTTTCGGACTTGCCCCTCTTAAAACTTGCTGCACGTGGTTGGAACGGGTCGCGCTGCACTGAGCTCTCAGCTCATGCGACCTTCCTGTTCCACGTCAGGCCACGCTCCCCCAAAAAAATTGTTGTCCTGTAAAGGCCTATTATTTGTTATTGAATTGCCATTGAAAATCACAGGAGATGGAGAAGCTGCTCTTGTTATCAAGGCACAGACAAATAAGATGGGGGAGGTGTAACTTGCCTTGTCGCACCAACCTGGCATCTATCGGAACACCACACTCAATCAGCATATAATCACACAACTGCTGACAGAAGAACTTATAAGCATAAGCAGACATGATCTTAAAGGGATTGTTCACCTTCAGCTTAACTTTTAGTATATTATAGAATGGCTTATTCTTTGCAACTTCTCAGTTGGTTTTCCTAATTTTTAATAATTTTTGAATGAGTTGCTTTCCTTTTCTGGCACTTTTTTGGGGGGGTTATTAACCCCAGCAGTCAAAAACTATTTCTCGTTGAGGCTACATTTTTATTGTTCATTTTTATTACTTATTTTTTAATTTCAGGCCCTCCTCTATTTTCATTCTTTTAAAACAGTAGAGAAACACTGCAAGGCTACCAGTCCACCTACAGGATGTTTATAACCTAAGAGCATTTAGGATAAGGCAAAATACATGAAACATCAATAATAACACACAATCTCCTTGCAGTGTGATAAGAAACTCAGCTGCTCAGACTGTGGAGATTTCCATTGAAATACTGTAGCTCGAAACCAAAAGTACAACATCTAAAACCTGTCAAGGTCATGTAGTCAATGATAGTGGTCCCTTGAATCATTTGAACATGTTAAAAGCCATCATGATGTTTGAGTTGTTCTAAGGGGGTTATTTATTAAAGTCCGAATGCCAAAAACGTATTGTATTATAAAATCTTAATTTTTAATGAAAAAAAAAACCTCACATTTTTCAGGATTTATTATATCCCGAGGATGAAGTCCAAATCTGAAAATCCGGCATTTCAGACCTGCCAAGGTTGTATATAAGTCAATGGGAGCCCTGAAAATAGTCTGATCTGCTCTGGGTTTCATTCAATAATACTAATAAAACAAATTTCATGGTTTTTGGGCAAAGATAAAAAAAAAAATCAGATTTTTCATATGTTTTACGATTCGAATTTTCGTATGTTTTTTTTTTCCCGAACTGGAATTTTTTGGGAAAATGTATTTATAAATAAGGGGAAATAACCCATGCAGATTTGGTCGGAATATTTTTCAGAACATAATGAGATAAATTCGAATTTTGATAAATAAGGCCCTAAGTTTTATCTGCCGAAAACTCTATCAATTCGAGTTTTCAGGTTGTTAACCACGAACTCGCTGATTCCAGCTTTTTCCATTCGAGTGTTTTCTTAAATTAGAATCCAGAGAGTTGTGAGTTCATTTGAGGTCTAAAAAAGCTCACAGAACTCTAAAATTCCACCCTTAATAAATAACTCCATAATGTGTAGATATTAATACAATCATTCAAAAGTGAATGTATAGAATTTTATACGACACTAGACCAGCATAGATAATCCAGCAAGTTATTGTCAAATACCTTTACTCAGTATAGATAAACATAGATTCTAAGTTCTCTGCAAATATTCTGAATCTTTGTTTAGTTCATATTTACCTGATTTGATCAATAATTATCAGGTAGGCTTTGTACGTAATAGACAAGATTCTGATTTAACCAAGAGCTTTATTAATGCACGACATTGGACTTAAATTCAGAAAAGGGCTTCTTTGTTTTTCTCTGTAGATACATTGAAGGCCTTTGGATTTTCTGAATTCCTTATTGCAAACATCTGGTTTTACTGGAAATGATGGATATTTGTAAGGGCCGTAGGCACAGTTGGAGTGCGGACCAAGGAGGAGGCAGTTTAAGCAAACAAAGTTCAAGGTACAAGAGGGTTCAGCAATAGAATGGTCAGAGTTAAGGCAAAGGGGTCAATCCAGGCAGAATAGGGTCAAAATGGTTAATCAGGCAATGGTCGGTACACAGGAATCAATATAACAATACTAGAGTCACACTCAGGAATGCACAAAGTGAAACCTATACTTGGGCAATGTTGCAGTGTTCAAGCTCCTTTAAATAGGCCTGTTTTGGCGCCAAAAGCTGGACGGATGACGTTGACGCTGGCGTCCTGACGCTGGCGTTTGGACACAGGCACCCATTCTGACGCCGGGGACCAATCGGCGGGCGAGAAGACACTGGCATCACAGTGCTGTGACCAGCAGGATCCACGTGGAGGAACAGGGCGCCACCATCTTGGATGCCATCTTGGACCGAAGCATGGCGGTGAGTATCGGTTTCCTTTACAATAATATGACTTTGTATACCAATCTGTAAGCTACAGTTCTAACTTCAACTTTCCTTTTGAAAAGCTTTAACATATCAAACAACACAAGACAAGGATACCCCCTGTCACCGATTATATTTGTATAATATGCTAGGCACTATGATTTGAAAAGGAAATGATTAAAGGAGTTAGAATTTGTTCAATGTCCAACAAAATAGTTTGCAGATTATGTGCTTCTTGTATGTAAATTATAAATAGTGCTACTTATGTACCAAGCACTGTACAGCAGAACAATAAACTGGAACAAACACAAGTAATTTCAATAACAACTACAAATACATGCAACATACAGTTACATTAAAGATTAAGCGCTAACCCCCCGATATAATATAATGCACAAAGTTTGCCAAGGAGCAGTAACCAATAACAACCAATAGAATATTTGCTTTTAAACAGGTGACAAGTAAATGCTATCTCTGATTGGTTGCTATAGGTTACTGCACCTGGGCAAAATTAGTGTCCCCCATAAGTGTCAAAGAGTCAAGAGTGCCCCATTGAGATTAAAATCTAAGTGGGTGGGTAATTTACAGAAACATATAGGAGGATATTGAGTGCTGCAGGTTCTGACTCTATGGGACACGAGGGTCGAAGTGAATTCGAATTGAATTTTCGAATTCAAAAACTTCGAATTTCGAAGTAGTTTTTGGGTACTTCGACCATCAAATCAAAACTTCACAAATTCGACCATTCGAAAATTTAAATACTGTCTCTTCGACACTTCACCACCTTAAACCTGCCAAATTGCTATGTTAGCCTATGGGGACCTCCTATAACCTATAGCCAGTATTTGGTTACATTTTGAGAATTCGAAGGATTTTTTGTAAAATTGAGCGCATGGTTCTATATGTTCTTATATCCTAATTTTATATTGGTCATATAAATCTGCTACTTGTTAACCTACTAATATTGAAATTTTGATTGGGATTTTAACACTATTTATGCACAAAACAAAAACTGTGGTACCGTGTTAGCCAGTAGCAGAAATAACAAATAAAAAAACAAACAAATACAAAAAGTATTGTAGAAGTGATACAATAAAAATACATTGCAAGCTTTCGGAACACCAAGGCCCCTTCCTCAGGCAAAATACAAATGAAAGCTAGAAAGGCACAGCATATCTACTGTTAGATCAGTGAAAGGTATTCATGGGCAATAAATTAGGACGTTACAGATAGATAGGGATCAAATGTACAGATAAATAGTTGTAAATTGTCCGGGAGTCTCGATTCAGTCAGGTCACATAGTGTGACATGAAACCTGACCCTAAATTAAGGCCCTGACTTAGGGGCAGATTTACCTAGGGTCGAATATCGAGGGTTAATTAATGGGAAAAATGAATGGGAAAAGTGGAAAATCTGTGTTTAGTAATTCTGTGTCAAACACACAAACCAAAGTGGCTGCATCTGTAGATGGTTGTATCCAAGAAGTTGATGTGTGAGTAAGAGTGGTTAAGGGTAAGGTTGATGGTGATGTGGAATTGGTTAAATCTTTGGTGGAATATCAATAGTTCTTTTTCTGATGCTGTCCATATGATAAATATGTCATCTATATACCTTAAATAGGTTAAGGGCCTAGTGTTGCAGGAAGCCAGGTAATTTTCCTCTAACTGGGCCATAAACAGATTGGCATACTGAGGTGCCATTTTGCTTAACCTTAACCTATTTACGGGATATTTACGGCATTTTAATCCAGATACTGCTTTCACTCTTACTTGACGTTTGAATAGATGTTATTTAATGTCACTGATTAATTCAACTTGGAATACCTTGTTAATTATTATTGGTGGGGTGTGGAACTATATATATAGTTGGGACACTGAGTGTCCAACACCAATCGTGCTAATTGGAAAATTTCGTTGGTGAGTAATTAAAGATTTTGGAGTGACCATTTGATTAATAATTAGTTATTGCGGGGTACTTTATTATTTTTCTCTCTATAGAAAATAATCCCTCTTACAAAAATTTTACTGACCTCTGCTATAGCTAAGTGGATAAAAAATTTGGTTAAAACAATCAAGGAGACTATCTTACTATTTTTCTCACTAAATATATTGAAGCTATCTTGAATTATTTAACGTGGCTTTGCCCTCACTTCCTGATTGTTAGACATTCTTCTGGTCCATTTGATGGTCTGAATGCAACCTATTGGGTTTAACTAAGAAGTCAATTTGAATGGGCTTTTCATTGTTAAACTGTTGAGCATCCTGTGAATAATCCCACATCCTGTATGCACAGTATATTTATACCTTGTTATATTTGGATCTTGTATAAATTCTAATCTTGTAAAAACAAATTGGGTTAAAAATAAAAATGAGGTCATGCATGGTACCTGCTTGCATGTGTGTGTAACCAGAAATATACAGTATATTTAAAATACACATACTATACCCAGTGATATGAACATGGATTCAATTAACAATTCACTTTATATATAGAACCACTAATTTTATTTATTAAAACTCAAATTTTTTTGGTCTTGCTTTTAAAGGGAATACCTCAACATTTTCGTCAAAAACCTCAATTTTTTTAAGAGTTGTTATACCCTGAAGCTGCTAAAAGTCTGAATCCAAAAATACTCCATCTCAGACCTGCCAATGTCCTGTAGAAGTCAATAGCAGATGTCCCATTCCAGTTTGAAGACATCATGGTCTGCATTGGTTTTCAGTGGTTGTCAGGCGATAACGCAAAAAAAATTGAGCGATTCAGGAGTCAAATCGAAAAATTGTTATGATTCGAGTTTTTTCACAATTTTATTGAGACTTTTGCCGAATATAATTTTTTTTAGTTATTTTGTAAATACATAAGGCAAAATCGTAGATGGGAATTTGATTAAGTTTGTTTTATTCAAACTATGAGAAAAATTTGCGTTTCCGTAAATAACCGCCTAAATGTTGTAATGTGCAAAGCGATTAATTTCATCCCAAAACAAATAAGTGTGAATGCTCTCCTTGAAAATTTTACACTTGCCTCAAACAGCTGCTCTCTAGCTCCCTGGAGCTCTCATTATCTTTGGATCTTTGTTTCATGAAATATTGGGCATAGAGATGGTCAGAGTTCTGGCCCAAGCAAGAACACCAAATTGGTCTGTGATTTTCAGGAACAGCCAAAAAGGAATCATTAAACATTAACTTTTATGATATATTTATCCCCAAGACGACTATTGGGGAATGTAATATGTCTGTTAGTGAAAATACCTTTGTACCCATATGATGTCAAACCCTATGTCAATCAATAACTTGTTTAGTGCATTCTGATCATTCTAGTGCAAGGAAGTAATGTTTATTTTTTTTTGAAGACTGGACGTAGAATACACGCATTGTGAACTGGAATAAATATTAGATCTTAATAGTGGGTTGGCACCAGAGAAGAATCAAACACTTCTGAATATGCAGAATACCATTAACATATGCATCTAATCATAGTAAGGGTAATTTACATAGACCCTGGGTACAAGTGGGCTCAATAAGAATTGAGACCTGGCTTTGAGTTTCTACCTGAGTGCCATGAACATAACACTACTGAACAGAGGGAGAATGCATACCTCCCATTTTGAGTGGGACAGTCCCGCTTTTGACAGCTCAACCTGCAGTCCCTCGTTAGTACTGGAAAGTCCAGATCTCTCTGCACTGAAGGGGAAAGTCCCTATTTCTCTGCACTGAATATTACAATGTTTCTAACTTAATTGGCTCTTGGCAGAGAACTCAGAATAGATACTTGATACATTTGTAACAGTTTTGTCCCTTGGGACAATTCACCTTCATTAGTAAAACTAATAAAACATAAAAACTACAGAAATGTGTTCAAACTTTCATAACCTGGCAAATTTCATAAAATGGGTATGGTAATTAGGGGTGTGGTTGCAAAAAAGGGGCATGGTCAAAAAATGTTGTCCCTCTTTCTGGTTCCGAAATGTTGGGAGGTATGAGAATGCAGGCTTCTCTGCCAATTTAAAGAAGGGCAAAGTGCAAAAACATATGGTGGTTCTTCACTTCGCACCTAGTAATTAACTCCCAGTTTATACCAAAAGCAGAAATGTATGCTGCATAAATTGGGCAGAAAAGTTTCAGGTCTTGGGTGCTGGCAATAGGCTGAGATTCCTTTCTTTAAAGGGAAATGTGTGTATTCAGAACAATACTAGCTTTTTATCCAAATACTTGATAGTCACTGCTTTCTACAAACAAAGGGCACATTTTCAGAAACCACCAATCCGCAGCTAGCTATGATCTTTCTATTGAAGCTCACATATAGTAATTGACGGCACCAGTCAGCGATTTATTATCTTAAAATGCCTTTATTGGGACATAGGCTCTGACCCCAAACACCCGGCAACGTTTCAGACCAGTCTCGGTCTTTTCTCAAGCCTAGACCGAGACTGGTCTGAAACGTTGCCGGGTGTTTGGGGTCAGAGCCTATGTCCCAATAAAGGCATTTTAAAATAATAAATTGCTGACTGGTGCCGTCAATTATTATATGTGGTCTGATTGAACGGATTGAAGTTGGAAACCGTTGGACGTGCATCGGATTAAAGCAATTTGGAGGTAAGGGTACTGACTGTGAAATTTGTGAAACTTTCTATTGAAGCTGCAATAATGAAAGCAAACATCTGATTGTTTCTGCACCAATATTTAGCTGTACAGGTATGGGATCCGTTAGAAACCCATTATCCAGAAATGACAGGAAGGTCATCTCCCCTAGCCTCCATTATAATCCATTAATTCACATTTTCAAAAATGATTTCCTCTTTCTCTGTAATAAAAAAGAGCAACTTGTTCCTGATTCCAACTAACATTTAGGGGCAGATTTATCAAGGGTCGAATTTTGAAGTAATGGGAGTTTTTTTGAACTCCCATAACTTTGAAATTCAAATAAAATTTATTAAAAGAATACAAGTTTTTTTCTGCGGGTGAATAGGCTGTATTCACATCGTTCAAATCGAAGTAAGATCGTATTCAATCTAATTCGATTAGAAGAATTTAAAAAAAAAAAAACCTTAGATTTTTCAAAGTCCACCAATTGACAAATAGGTTGTAGGAGATTCCCCATAGGCTAAAACAGCACCTGGTTTTAGATGGCGAATGGTCGAAGTCAAAGTTTTAAGAGACAGAACGTGATAAATTTCGATATTCGAATTTTCAAATATTTTTCAAACTCGATTCGAGTTAAGCCCAAGCCATTAAAGAATAAATTAAAGTGAACCTAGAGAGAGGGTTTATTAGACCTTCTACTTCTCCAGCTGGGGCAGGGTTTTAGTTTGTGGGTAAAAAAGATGGGGGTCTTTGCCCCTGCATTGATTATTGGGGTCTTAACAAGATTACAATTATAAAAACAACATCCTCTTCCTCTAATTTCTGAGTTGTTTGATCAAATTAAGAATGCATCTATTTCACTAAACTTGATCTTAGGGGGGGCTACAATTTTATCCACATCAGGAAGGGAGATGAGTGGAAAATGGCTTTTAATACTAGAGATGGGCATTACAAATATTTATACGTTTCTTTTCCGGAGTTAGTAAATAATATTCTTCGGGATATATTGGGCCTATTTGTTGTGGTATATCTTTATGATATTCTCATATTTTCTTCTAACTTAAATAAGCATCATCAACATGTACAAACGGTACTACTTAGGTTAAGACATACTACATACAACTCTATGCTAAGTTACAAAAATGTACTTTTGAGGTTTCTTCTGTACAATTTCTGGGGTATAACATCTCACAGCAGAGACTGGAGATGGATCAAGGGAAAGTAAAGGCAGTGATAGGTTGGACACAACCGTGTTCTCTACAAGCCATCCAGAAATTTCTGGATTTGCTAATGATTATAAGCACTTCATCAGAAATTTCTTTACCATTGTAGCTCCTATCACCAATCTAACTAAGACAGGAGTAGATCCCAGCATCTGGCCTACTGAAGCCTTTGAACTTTTGAAAAAGATATTTGTGACAGCTCCTGTCCTTCGTCATCCTGATACAACATATTTTTTGTTGTTGAGGTTGGAGCTTCTGAAGTTGGTGCAGGAGCTGTTTTGTCCCAAAGACACCCAATTACCAATAAGCTAAACCCATGTGCTTTTTTTTTCCAGAAAGTTTTCTTCATCTGAGGTCAATTGTGATATTGGTAATAGGGAATTGTTAGCAAATGGGCCTTTGAAGAATGGCAACATTTGCTTGAGGGGGCTAAGCATACTATTAAAGTATACACTGATCATAAAAACTTACTGTATATTGAATCAGTGAAACAACTTAATCCTGGACAGGCCAGATGGGCCTTGTTTTTCACTCGATTTAATTTTATCCTTACTTATAGGCCTGAGTTAAAAATTTTTAAAGCTGATTCACTTTCCAGGAGCTTTGAATCAAATCCTTCTGAAACCATTGTATATGATTCCATCATTCCTAAGGAGGTGATTGTAGCAGCGCTGGGTTCAGACCTTTCCATCCTATTATCCAGAGCTCAAGCAGGCGCTCCGGATTGTACTCCTGCTGGGAGACTTTTTGTTCCTGAGAATCTTCAGGAACAAGTTCTATCTGAGACCCATGATTCCAGAATGGCTGGACATCCATGTAAGACCTCTTTACTAATTACTTTTATCCCGTGATTAGTGGTGGCCCTCTCTAAAGCAGGATGTCCAGAATTTTGTTAATTCTTGTCCCACTTGTCAGAGGTCTAAACCTTCTAGAACTGTACCTAAGGGACAATCACTCACCATTCCAGATAAACCCTGGACCCATCTGTCTGGACTTTATAGTTGTCCTTCCTCCTTCCCAAGGGAATACTGCAATTTGGTATATAGTTATAGTTGATAGATTTAGTAAGAGTGGTCACTTTATTTCCCTCCCCCACCTCCCTTCTACGAAAGCATTGGCTGTGTTATGGACAGTATTTTGCATATCTTTAAGCAACATGGTTTCCCTGTGAACATTGTCTCAGACAGAGGGGTACAGTTTACTGCATATCAAAGTTTTGGCAAGCTTTTTGGTCTTTGGTCGGTAATGATTTATCTTTTTCTTTGGCTTATTGCCCTCAGACCAATGGTCAGACAGAGAGGGTTAACCAGTCATTGGAACAATAGCTAAGATGTTATGTTGCAGACAATCAATCTCAGTGGGCTGGGCTAATTCCTGGGGCTGAGTTTGCCTGTAACAATCCCCCCACGGTTCTACAGGGGAGTTTGTTATTGTTTATGGGTCACATCCAAAAACATTCTCTTATAATGGTCAGCTACTGTATCTCCTGTGCCTGTGGTTGACTCCTCCTTTGAGTGCTTCGCAAAGATTTGACGTGAGGTGCAAGAGTCCCTTTCTGTGGCTGGGGCTGCTGACAGGCACCAAAGGGAGGCACCTGAATATCAGATGGGGGACATGGTATGGTTGTCAACCAGAAATATTAAACTTAAGGTTCCATCACTTAAGTTACGACCTAGGTTCATTGACCCATATCCAATTTTGGAGGTTATTAATCCCACCTCTGTTCATCTTGAACTTCCTAAAAATCTTAAAATTTCTAACTCTTTGCATGTTTCTCTTTGAAAAGCAGCTACACAGGTTCATCAACATTCCCCTGCTCCTCCAGCGTTGGTCTAGTTCAGAGGCTTGCTAGGGGCAAGGTACAGTATTTGGTACATTGGACCAAAGGAGAGATCATGGTGTCTGATTCCGTTCAAGCAAGGGAAAGTTGTGCTCACCACTAATTTTTAAAAACTATTAAGCGGGGGTGCAATGAGGCTCTGCACTCAACTCATCAATATATTTAGGACATTGAGACATGATGTGACTTAAGCTGCAGGGATTGTTTGTCCATATATTGCAATATATTTAAGATGGCCAACTACATCAAAGTCATCCCTGTTATGGTCAGTCCTCCACCTGATAATGGGTTGAGTGCAGAGGACCTCTTGAATTTGTCTATATATTTTGTGGTCACAGCATTATTGAAACCATTCTTAATAGTTTTTAAAAATGAGTGGTGAGCACAACTTTCCTTTGTTTGTTATAGTTCAGGAGTGCCGATACTTTACTAATGCGAGGTCTACTTTTAGTGATGTTTCCCATTATGATCTACATCCATAAAAGCATTGTTAGCATTCTGTTTCATGGAAAATATTACTTAAATATTGATTTATGGAAAAGTACATATTGCTGTATTTAATTATAATTAACTATTTCTTATGTAACCTTAAAGGGGTTGTTCACCTTTGTAACAAAATGACAAATCTAACAGTTCACATGAATAGAACAAACTTCAACTGTGCAGATGGGGGGATCGAGGTGCTTGGGACCTGGATAATGGATCTTTCCGTAATTTGGATCTTCATACCTTAAGTCTACTAGAAAATAATGTAAACATTAAATAAAGCCAATAGGCTGGTTTTGCTTCCAATAAGGATTAATTATATCTTAGTTGGGATCAAGTACAAGCGACTGTTTTATTATTACACAGAAAAAAGAAATCATTTTTAAAATGGATACTATGGGAGATGACACTTGTACTTTCCAGAAATATATTATTTGGGGGGGGGGGGGCATGTATTATTTTGTGTATTTACCTCATAAAAAATCATTATTCAGCAGCTGACTATTTGTATGAGCTTGAGGCTTTCCAAATGAGTTTAATTTTTGTGCATAAAGTAAAATATTTTTCTGGTATAGATCCCTATATCATGAAAAATATAACTTAGGGTTTCCCCCTCACCCTTTTAAAACCAAACACATATGAAATCCACAGCCTGCATGGCTAATTAGCAATTAATTTAGATGCATGATACATGGCTGCACAGAAATCAGTTCAGTCTGCAGCATCTAAATGAGTTGATAATTAGCCATGCAGCCTGTGGATTTCATATGTGTTTGGTTTTAAAAGGGTGAGGTGGCAGCCCTACTGTCCCTGCTAGATGTGTAAGTTACATACGTTTCTAAGCAAGTCAGTGCTGGTTTTTGTTGCAATTTTGTAAATAACTGACATTATGCTTAATGCCAAAGGTATTAAAAGATAAAAATATAGAAAAGCCAGTATTTATTCCCAGAAAAGGTTGCACCCCTTTGGCACTACATTCAGTTTTAGTCTAGGCAGAAGGAGAGTGCCAGAATTGGGAGAACAAGTATTTGTCTGCATGGCTGTGTGATTGTTTGTTACAAGGCAGGTTTGTTTATATGCTGCGTCTGTTAACCTCTGCCATTACAATTGAGTAATCAACCAATGACCATTCAAATTATGTGACCGGTTACAGTTCACAAGCACCCAATAAATTACTAGGAGGAGGGCAGTATCAACATCCAATAGGAAACAAGTAAGGGCAAAGCCTGGGCATGATGATGTCATCATATAGGAAGTTCTGGGTGTGTCAGGTTCAAAATAGGCCACTCCCATCACTTCAGAAAACTGGCCAGAGAGACTGGAGAAGAAGTGAGTTAATAGGTATAGAAATTAGCTTTTACAATGGCATTTTTACTTTTTGTTATGGAACAATTGAGAGCATTGTTAGTGGTTTCATAAGGTTTGTACATTGAAGGTGAACAACCCCTTTAACATATAAATATCTGAATTGAAAGAATGAAACAGGAGGCTGATTTAGATTAAGCTGTTTGATGACAGTGTCTTGAGAGCTACTGACCATCAGCTAAAGGTCTACTGGTAGATCCCAATGTACCTTTTGGGCACTGCTGTTATAGTTTATACAGGAGCAGTGGCCAGCTCCATGTTGTAGCTCCAAACAACAATAAAAGGGCAACCATGTTTGCGAGTTTTAACCTTGAAAGCAGCAAGTAAATTGCAGGTAAAACTGTGTCCCTGTGTAAAATGTATAATGAAGCAATAGAATTCTTAATGAATCAGATGAAAGTTGAGCATAGGACTGGCCAGATATGGGATGACTTTGACATAGTTGGCCAGCTGAAATATATTGCAATATATGGACAAACAATCCCTGTTTTGTTTAAAGGGAAAGCCATTTTTAGTAGCTTAAAGCTGGCCACAGACGCAAAGATCCGATCTTACGAATCAATGTGCGATTGGACTTTCCCATCTCCCGACCCGCCACTAACCATTCAGATCAAAGTCTTTACCATTCCGACCAAATAAAGTAGTTAAGAACAGATCAGCCGATGTTCTGCCCCCTCAGCCGACAGAAATTTTCGAACCTGTCCGATCGACCAAACGACCGATTTCTGCCAGACGAAAAATGTTGGGACTCTCCACACACGTTCCGAAAATCATACGAATCCTTGATTCGTACGATGAGATCTTTGCGTCTATGGCCAGCTTTAGGCACATGTCTCAATGTCCTAAATATATTGATAATGGGTTGAGTGCAGAGGAATCTTGTATTTGTCTGCTTTCGGTGTCAGGGCTGATCTTCTCAGGAAACAATTTCACAATAGGTTTACTCATAAAACTGGGGTCCAGTGGTCCCTCCTTGGGGGGGTAATGTAAAATGGTGGTCTAGTGGGGCAGCAGCAGGGATGCCTGTCGCTGCCATTGCAGGGAGGCTGTTTGCATGCGTGAGTCATGTGCACAAACGTTTGTCTCTTCTATTAGTTCGTGGGTACACAACAGTTACATGGCGTGTGTGATGACGTCACTTTGGCAAAAATAATTTGTACTTAAGATAGATTCAGTCAGTGATTCAGTACCGATTGTAGGTCTATGTTTCATAGTTTCCTGGATGCGCTTTCTGATTGCTTTCCTGTTACCAACCTCTGCCTAATTATCATCGTCACTTGAATTCTGCCTGTACGGACCTCTGCCTGATATCTGACCCTGCTTGTTCACTGCCTGGATCAAACTTAGCTTGTAGTAGACCGTGAGTGAACTCTGCCTGGACTGACCCTGTCTGTATCTGACTATGCATTTTTTTTCTTCTCTACATTCCTTGTATTCCGTGCCTCATTCCTGGTATTTACTCATGTTCGTACTCTGCTACGAATTGGCCCCTTTGTCTGCTCAGAACTTTCATCCTGTTCCTCTCACACTAAGTCCTGGTGGCATCTGAGTAACTGAGGGCTACTCCCAAGACCAAAGGTGGCTGCTATAGGCAGAAAGGTGAGCCAAGACCGTGACCCTGACGTTTGTTCTGATTTTAGGGTGCCAGCCATGACAGCTATGCCCTAAGGACACATATTGCTCATGTTTCATAAGAGTTGACGCACAACATGATTTTCTGGTTTCAGAATAATATTTAAGGACATTCTTTGTGTCACTTGAAAACACTTGGGTTTGAGAGCAGTGGAGAGGGGCATGTCGTTATTTTGGAACATCACATTCAGGTAAGAGAAAACAACTGTACCTTATGTTTTTGACTTATTTTATAATTGTATTATGGAACAAATTTGTTAAGTTTAAAAACCACGAAAACCTTTAATACAAAAATTCACCAGGTAAAAGCTGTCAAGGTTCTATAGAAGTCAATGAGAGCTGTGCTGATCTTATTGGACCATTTGTAATCAATTCGATTTTTTTTTTGTTTGCTAGTGATTCTCCGAAAAACTCGTATTCCTTAACACATCATCCAACTTTTTTTTTTTGCACTTTTTATAATTACATATTTTAATAGCTTTCATGACATGCTTGATTTTAGAGAAAGAATTTAATCGTGGTTTCAAAAAAGCCACTAAAATTTGACCTTTGAAAGATGGGCATTCACGGGACATCTCCCATAGACTCCATTTTATCCAAATTATCCAATTTTTTTAAAATGATTTCCTTTTTCTGTGTAATAATAAAACAGTAGCTTGTACTTGATCCCAACTAAGATATAATTAATCCTTATTGGAGGCAAAACCAGCCTATTGGGTTTATTTAATGTTTATATGATTTTCTAGTAGACTTAAGGTATGAAGATCCAAATTATGGACAGATCCGTTAATGCCAGATCCTGAGCATTCTGGATAACAGGTCCCATACCTGTAATAAAGTGTCTAAACTTTTATACAAAAAGAAGGAAAAAGATTGCTAGTGTACAGTTTGCATATTATATGTTTTGGCCAAAGTGTGGTACTTACACCTCATTTGTATTAATTATTTTTAAAGGCAAACTGTGCACTGCCAATTTTTCTTCTTCTCTTTGTATATAAATATTGGCTTTTTATTGTTTATAGCAGCTGCTCAACTCCAGATTGTGAGTTAGACCGAGCAATGGCACACACTGTCAAAGCCACATTGTGGGTTCTTTCTGTGTGTCATGTCAAAACTTTTATGCCAAACTTTTGTACTGAAAATTAAATGTACTGTTTTCTAATAATGTCAAGGTGCCTTTTTACATAAAAAACATTTTTGACCTTTCAAAATACATGAAGCTACCAGTTCCACATTACTGACTGAATGATTTGAATTCAGAATTTCCACCAAGGTTTTTACCACAGCATTAATTTAGTTTGCATATTGTGGAAACTCCATAGTCTTCTGTTTCAGACCACATTCTCAATCAGTATTGGTTTCAGCTAGAACCTGTGTAGAGGTTTTCATATTTTCCCTATAAACTTTCTTCTACTATAAATTATCCTTAAAGGAGAACTAAACCCCCTTTCTTCAGCTGCTTCGGTAATCTCAGTAAGTGTCGTATTGGCACATGCACAGTTGGACCATTTTCGGTTTGCTAAAACTGCACATGCACCGAAAGTGACGAGAATTACGAAGTGCTGGAAGAAGACCCAATGATTACCTAAATTAATAGGCCCCCGTGAGCTCCGCTGCACTGACTCTGCAACAAGGGGTATTTACTTGGGATGGGGGAGCAGGGGGGGCTATGGAGGGTAGGTGTTTTTAGTAGAAAGGAGGTTTAGTTCTCCTTTAAGATGAACAAGCTTTGTGTTGTCCCCTAATCTGTGGATTTTGCTTATCGATTTAGGTTCTTGTAAGTAGCTACAATAAGCACACAAACCATAGATTTCACTTGGCCAACTGAATAGACAGCTGACAATTCAACCTTTCCTTGTAATCCACCAGTGCCACTGTCATAAAAAAGACATCTGTAGAATACTCTTTTTCCTATCATTTTATAGTGTCTCAGTTTGGTAAAGATAAGAGCCAGAACTCTATTATTATGGCATATGTTTCTCTCTCAGTTCAGTTCCAGTTCTCAGTCTTGTTCCAACAGAACATATATATAAGTGTATTATACAATGAAGGTCCAAAATATTAATATAACATGATGTGACATTATTTAAATTGGCAGTAGACACAAAGAAGTACCATGATAAAGACAATAATATAAGCCATAAGAGAGCAGAAATGATCACTGAACCAACCGCTGACATCTTTAAACCCTGTTGATAGAACTACCTGTAACAGGTGGTTGGATGAGGGTCTGCCTTAACCTTCCTTGGGTTACTATACACTGGTTACAGAACCCGGGCAACTCCCAGCAACTATATAACCCTGCAGGCACTATATAATTAGACTCTTTATCTTCAGGTGGGGCCCCCAGTTATGGTATGGAGGAAGGGATTACCACTTGGTATAAGCACACACAGTATTCACTCTTGATCAAATAACTTTGGGCACCATCAATTTATTGAACTGATGGTACACTTCTCAATAAATCAAAGATAGGACTCTGGAGAACCAAATTGCAGTTTCAGTGATTCATTTATTCAAAATGTGCACGACATGTTTCGAGCCTAGTGGCTCTTCCTCAGGTGCTTATACAAATGCTGTGGATAACCCAAACCCTTTTAAAACACATCAAAACAAACAAGATGGTCCATTCCACACTGGCTAGACACATTCAGGTACATTGTAACACAATTATTTTTCCTTACAGAGCACTGCCCCCTTCAGGCCTACTCCGATACTGCACCACAGATTAAAGTACAATTACATATTACAGTAATCATTATACATTTAGGTAGTTGCCTACCTTTCAAGTAAACAGTCCATGTTGTATCTTTAACAAGCTGAAAGGTAAAAAGTATACATTAGTTTTTACAGAAAACATTTAAAGCTTAGTGCATCATTTAATCCCAACGGTTCAGGTGTGTTCAATGTATCAATCCATTTAGCCTCACGTTGAAGTAACAATTTCTTTCTGTCCCCACCCCTAGCTGGAACGGGTATTTCTTCTAGTACTTGCCACCTTAGGCTCGCACTGTTGTGCTTATTGTCAAAAAAGTGTTAACCTACTGGCGTGTGGGTTTTAGATTCATTCGGATCATAATTAGTTATAGACCTTTTGTGTTCACCGATCCTTACTCGTACTTTTCTGGAAATCTGGCCTACATACATCTTGCCACATGGACATTTCAGGCCATAAATAACAAAATCACTGTTACATGTAGCATACTGTTTCACTTTAATTTTGTTACCTTGTAGAGGATGTGTTACATTTTCACCTTTAATAATGGAATTGCAGCAGGGTTTGGGTTATCCACAGCATTTGTATAAGCACCTGAGGAAGAGCCACTAGGCTCGAAACATGTCGTGCACATTTTGAATAAATGAATCACTGAAACTGCAATTTGGTTCTCCAGAGTCCTATCTTTGATTTATGAAAGTCTGTAGGTCTTGCGGTGCTTAAACTCTGAAGTTGAACCCTCCATTATAACGAAAAGGATCTCATCTTCCATAAGAATATACCTTTGAAGTTGTTCCGCAACGGGTGAAGTATCCTGAATACCACTATGTCGTTTGACACCATCGCTGGATTAACCCAAGAAAGAGCCTCAACATTTGGCTATACTGATGATGATATAATTAAAATCATATCTTCAGCAGACACTAATGCTGGTTTACACATGTTACAAACCAATACAGGTTTACTAAATCAATTGCTTAACTTATCACGAAAAGAAATATCACTCACGTTACTTAGTACAACGCTCATAGAATATATCAAAGCAAAACGCATTCCAAGAGGACTACGAAGTGGATTACAACCCCTACATTGTCTTACTGAACAAGAGTTTCAGGATAAATGGGAAGGCATCTGGAACAAAGCCAGCTTGGATGCAATGGTCCTTACAGTACAGTACCTACAGCCTGAGATTGCCAGAGTGCAGAAGGAGATCGCTGCTGTTAAAGAGCGTATGCAGCCACAATATACAGATCCTGCAGCATTGGAAAAAGCATTAAGCAGTGTGCAGTCAGCCATGGATAAGTTTAAAACAGACTTACTTGGCAAGAAACTACGCAAATTCGAGCGTGATACAGATGAAGCCACTTGGATTTGTGAGTTAAATGCGTCATGACTCAGAGTTAATTGAAGAAACTGTGTTATCTAAAGTTATCTTAACTCATTTAATGCATTTAACCTTTTCATTAGCATACCAAAGCACCATTGTTCACAATGGTGAATGCTTTAATTAGATGGGATGTTGTGACACAGTTTTCTGTGTTAAATGAGATAAATGGGATATCTGTGTTTAGTTATTCTGTGTCAAACAGACAAACCAAAGTGGCTGCATCTGTACAAGGGATTATGCAGCCGGCAAAGTCTATGCTTGGAAGGATGGTTCCCCGAGGCAGCAATGCGCTACTGGGTTTGGACTGCCGGGACACCGTAGACCGCGTGATACACAGCCAGCAAGACGCCATTTTGGAAGGTCCCAGTGGAGCTCCGGTGGAAGCGAGTCGGATGACTACTCCTACAGCGATGTAGAGGATCGCAACCAACGACCACATCCTTTTTCCAGTCGTGGCAGGCAGGGGAGAGATGCGGGCGGCGGAGGCGAGCGCTCTTACACACAGGACCGCACCATCACAGGGGCTGTCGGCGCAGACGAAGGCATGCTGCGGAAATCCCAAAGGAAACAGACACAGAGGCAGTTTTACCGTCCCTAACTCAAGGGGAATATATTTACAAGGTAAATAACTCTGATGCTACACTGCTTCATACCAATGACAATGTGGATCTGATTATTAATTTATCCAACCATATCCTAAACCAGTGTGAAACTGAACTCATTAATAAGGGGCTAGGATATATTCCCACATATAAGACTGATTTTTTTGATTGGAAAATCAATTTCTTTAAATTCACTCGCAGGTTAAAGCTTAAGCAACACTTTGACAAACCTGTTGTAACTAATGTAGTTAATTGTGACAACCCTGGATTGAAATTTAAACCAAAAAGTGATTTTACACCTGATGTGACAAATAATGCTCTTGATCTGTTTGAAAACATTGTGCTACACGAAGCAGGGATTAAGTGGCGTAATGACTTCTGTAATATCCGTAACAATGTTAATAAACGTAATCGTGAAGCACTGAGGGATTTAGAAAATAATGCAGATATTGTGATTAAAAAGGCTGACAAGGGGGGTGGCATTGTAATCATGAACAAATGTGATTATATAGCGGAGGCACATTGACAATTGAATAACACTGCTCACTATGACAAATTACACTCTGATCCTACTTGGCAGATAAAAAAATCAGTGGATGACGTAATACTGGGAGCCTTTGAGTCTGGGATCATCACAAAGAACAACAAAGACTTCTTAATTACCACACATCCCCGTACACCTGTACTGTACCTACTCCCTAAGGTACATAAAAGCCTAACCAACCCACCAGGGAGACCCATTGTCTCTGGTATGGGGTCAGTGTTACAACCCTTATCCCAGTATGTTGACTCATATCTCCAGGACATAGTGAAAAAAATCCCTGAATGCCTTAAAGACACCACTGATTTTTTATGTAAATTACAAGAGTTGACACATGTGGGGGTGGACTGGGTACTGTGTAGCATCGACGTCCAATCCCTATACACCTCAATACCACATGAGGAGGGCATACACTATATTGAGGAGGCATTACTAACTACCCAGACTCCACATAATCTAATATATTTTCTACTTGATTTACTGTCTTTTGTTCTGAAAAAAAACTACTTCAGATTTAATGATGAATTCTTTATTCAAACACAAGGCACCGCTATGGGTAGTAATCTCGCGCCAAGCTATGCCAACATCTTTATGCACTATATTGAACAAAAGATAATCCTGGGCCATAGTGAATATAGTACACACATAAAATGTTATCTGCGATATGTGGATGATGTATTCTTACTATGAGATTCTAGTGAATCCAAACTGTGTGAATTCATTGAGTACATCAATACACAACATCCGACCATCAAATTCACTGCTGACTATAGCACTAAAATGGTACATTACCTAGATGTAAATGTGATTAAAGAAGGAAACACTCTAACGACTGACTTGTACAGTAAACCGACTGAACGAAACAACATGTTACATAAGACCAGTTACCACACTCCTAGTACCCTTAAAGGAATACCTAAGGGGCAATTTTTAAGGATAAGAAGGATAGCCTCTGACGATTTAAAATACCTCAATAGTGCGAATGGGTTAATAGAAAAATTTGTAGCAAGAGGTTATGAAAGACAGTTGCTAACCCAAGTACGTGATGAGGTTCTAAGGGTTCCACGAGATTCCTTACTTCACAGAAAAGTTAACAAAAAAGAATCAACTCAGTTTCCTTTTGTAACTACTTATGGCCCTAACAGTAAAATTATGCAAAATGTAATTTGTCAGTTCTGGCCAATTATCCAGAAGGACCCTTCTTTAGGCAAATACTGCAAAGACCTCCCGATATTTTCCTACAAAAGGGGTAGAAACTTAGCCGATAGATTGGTTAAGTCTGACATAAGATCTAAACAAAAAACCACAAGATTCCTCAGCACCCCAAAAGTAGGTACTTTTCCTTGTTTAAATTGTGGATGCTGCAATTCCATTATTAAAGGTGAAAATGTAACACATCCTCTACAAGGTAACAAAATTAAAGTGAAACAGTATGCTACATGTAACAGTGATTTTGTTATTTATGGCCTGAAATGTCCATGTGGCAAGATGTATGTAGGCCAGATTTCCAGAAAAGTACGAGTAAGGATCGGTGAACACAAAAGGTCTATAACTAATTATGATCCGAATGAATCTAAAACCCACACGCCAGTAGGTAAACACTTTTTTGACAATAAGCACAACAGTGCGAGCCTAAGGTGGCAAGTACTAGAAGAAATACCCGTTCCAGCTAGGGGTGGGGACAGAAAGAAATTGTTACTTCAACGTGAGGCTAAATGGATTGATACATTGAACACACCTGAACCGTTGGGATTAAATGATGCACTAAGCTTTAAATGTTTTCTGTAAAAACTAATGTATACTTTTTACCTTTCAGCTTGTTAAAGATACAACATGGACTGTTTACTTGAAAGGTAGGCAACTACCTAAATGTATAATGATTACTGTAATATGTAATTGTACTTTAATCTGTGGTGCAGTATCGGAGTAGGCCTGAAGGGGGCAGTGCTCTGTAAGGAAAAATAATTGTGTTACAATGTACCTGAATGTGTCTAGCCAGTGTGGAATGGACCATCTTGTTTGTTTTGATGTGTTTTAAAAGGGTTTGGGTTATCCACAGCATTTGTATAAGCACCTGAGGAAGAGCCACTAGGCTCGAAACATGTCGTGCACATTTTGAATAAATGAATCACTGAAACTGCAATTTGGTTCTCCAGAGTCCTATCTTTGATTTATGAAAGTCTGTAGGTCTTGCGGTGCCTAAACTCTGAAGTTGAACCCTCCATTATAACGAAAAGGATCTCATCATCCATAAGAATATACACTTCTCAATAGTCAATCAAGATGTATGCTCAGATATTACACTTCATGAACAAGTAGTGGCAGCAGGTTATTTACACACAATTGTGTTACTCACGGATGCTGTCTGATCCTTTGTTAGTCAGCTTTTGCAATTGAGCCACTTTTCTGCCTTTGGTGCACAATCCCCATTGAAGGTGAATCTCACAGCTAGTTCTACACTCCAAGTATCTCTCTGTCCCTGAGCCTGACCACTTGAGTCTCGAACCTGGTGGCCTTGTCACTGCAGGGTGCTAACCCTCCACTAAACTCATCGTTGGAGCCTTAGCTGCTCACTAACTTTCCTAAACCTACCTGTCACTCCTATTGTGATCTATTACATTTTCTTACCTGACGCTTGCTGAGGCCTACCTCCACCTCAGGCCCTCCCAGCCACATATCCACCTCCTCTAGGGAGTGGGTGCACCAGAAAAGAGAGAGAGCACATGGCATCATCCCATTTTATAACATCTTAGGGAACTACTTTCCCTCCTCTCTGGTAAAAAGGACCCAGACTAGCTGGCTAACACACCCCCTTTTATCTTCTGGCCAGTAGCTGAACTGCAGAATACCATACTCCCAACTGTCCCATTTTTCGCAGGACAGCCTGCTTTTGACTGCTCAGCCTGCAGTCCCACATTTGTACTGAAATTTCCTGACTTTCTCTTTGATTTCCTGCACTGAACAGCCAGAAAAAGATACAAAGTTTATAACATAATTAGCTTTTGGCAGAGAGCCCAGCATAGATACTTAGGGCACGGGCACACGGGCAGATTCGGGGAGATTTAGTCGCCTGGCAACTAATCGCCTCTTCTTCTGGGTGACAATCTCCCCGAACTGCCTTCCCCATACCATTTGCCTGCTAAAATGAAAAATCGCCTGTGGCAAAGCACTTATGGCGCTTTGATTTCCAAAGTCGCCTGAAGTTTCCTCGTGAGGCAACATCGGCAACTTCGGAAATCGAAGTGCCACAAGTGCCATTGCTCTGGCGTTTTCTCATTATAGCAGGCGGAAGGCAGAGGGAAGGCAGTTCAGGGAGATTGTCGCCCAAAGAAGAGCCGACAAACTAAATTTTCCCGAATCTGCCCATGTGCCCCTGCCCTTAAGATACTTTTGTAACAGTTTTAGATAAGGAGATCTCTTGGGAGTACGAAGACTCAGTGGGTGTGGTCAAAAAAATTCGTAGCACTCCGCGGAGCAAATCTTTTTGTCCCTCTTCCCAGCTTCCCTTTTAGAACTGAGGACCCAATCTAGTATCTAAATTATGCCCAGGGGACCAAAGGCAAAATCTTTACCCTCCAACCATAAAAAGATTCAGTTCAGTGTGATTTGCGAGGAACCTACTTTATTTTCTTAAAGGAGCAGTTCAGAGTAAAAATAAAAATTGGGTAAATAGACAGGCTATGCAAAATAAAAAATGTGTTCTATATAGTTAGTTAGCCAAAAATGTAACATATAAAGGCTGGAGTGAGTGGATGTGTAACATAATAGCCAGAACACTACTTCCTGCTTTTCAGCTCTCTAACTCTGAGTTAGTCAGCGACTGACTGAGTCACTTATTGGCGCAGGCTGCTGTTGGAACACTAGACTTACTTTAATGGTGGTGGTAGCGCCAGGGTTCTGCTGTACCAATACACAGTTGCATGGGATTTGGAAGATGAGGCAGGACAGGTACAATAGTGTCAAGCCTCCATTACTTCACACTAGTAAAGCCTCTAAACACTTGTCCTTAGAATCCCCGGAGCAGTGCAGCTGTATTCTGATTTGTCCAGAAAATGATAACCACACTCTAGGTGCATTCCAATCTTAATGACTTTGGATTGATCCGCCTGTAAAACTGATAACAGTGATATGGTCTAATCTGGGGTTGGGAAACAGGACTCATTTTCAGTTTTTCTTTTCCTGTTTAGATGAAATAAAATGTGTATGTTTGGAATATAACCAGATCATCAGCTCAGTATGAACCTCAGCACCATCTTTGTGCTTCTGCTGCTGGGTGAGTCATTTCTCTATTGTTTTTGAAGAATTTTTAGGAGAACTGTCCTATTAGCCTATTATAAGGATATTCCTATAATGTATGGAGACACCCCCCACAAACAGTGACATATATAATGATCTCTGAAGTGGCCAGTAGTGATGGACGAACTTCTCTTGTTTCGCTTTGTCGAAAAATGAGTGAATTTCCTAAGTAATTTGTGACGCCAGAGTCAAATTCTTATTTTTTTTTATGCCGGCGACAATTCTGACGCCATCGACAATTACGACGCACATTAAAGTCAATGGGCGTTTATAAATTGTTGCCGGCGTCTAAATTGTCGCCCGCATTGGAATTGTCACCGGCGTCAAGAAAATTTTGAATTTATTTGATGGCGAAAGACGCAAATTCGTGCCTGCCGAATAAATTCGCTTATCACAAGTGGCCAGTGCATGTTTTGAGAGTCCAAAAAGTTGTGCACGAGACATGGTACATTTGTCTTGTTTCCTATTTGCAAATGCCTCATATACATTTAAAATGTTAAAGGGATTTTTCACCTTTAAATTAACTTTTCAGGGGGTATTTACTAAAACTTAAATTATCTCATTTTTTTTAGAATTAAACCACAGTCGACCTAAAGCCCATCCACGACTTTTAACTCATTTATCAAACAATCAGCTCAAAAAACTCATGACATCCGAATCACCTGATTTTTTTGAGTTGTCACCTGAAAACCCCCCAATTTTTTGGATTATCATACAAAACCCATTGCAGAACACATCTTCAAATTGTAAAAGTGACATCTTCCATTGACTTCTACATGACCTTGACAGGTTTAAGCCGGAGCATTTTTTAACCGTTGGGGTATGATAAATCTCTAAAAATTTTAGGTTTTAAAAATTTGAGATTTCCCCTTTAAAAACTCTACCATAAAAAATTGAGGTCTAATAAATAGGCACCCAGAATTGTGCAAAATTGTAACACATTGGATGCAATTGTGTCAGGCACATCTCCCCCTGGCAACTGAAAGAAAGTGCTGCATTGTGGTTAGTAAAACATGGCAATTGAGGTTGTAAATGACCCCTAAAGTCTATGGGCCAAATTTACTAAAGGGAGAAGTGACCAACGTTAGTGAAAATTCACCAGCGTGACTTCATTTCGGTACTTCGCAGATTTATTAACGGGCGCTGGCGCAACTTCACTAGCTAAAGACACCGACGCTGGCGCTCATTCAATCTTAATTAATCTTATTTTTATAGCCCCAAACCTGGTTCTGGTGTCTGTAAAACTCTGCCCTTTGCTAGCTGTTTAATTGATTCATTGATTAATTAGGCTCTGGTTTTCCCAATCAGCTACATATAAATTCAGACCCAGTATTGGGGATGGCACTTGTGTCTGGGGCATGGCACGAGTGCTAATATTTCACAAGTGCTTAGAAATGACAGTTATACATGACAGTTGGACAAAGCAAAAGGAACAGGACTATCTTCTGTCAATTTTGAACCAGCTGGGATAAGAAGAAAACAGATTTGTTTGTACCTGCTAGTTTGTTACTTCTTACTCCAAACATGCTTTATCCTGCATTTCTCCTCCTTTCACTCTCATGTTTCATAAAACATTTTTCACTACCTCCCCCATCAAATCCCAGTTCTATACAAATCTCAGCCTCTCTACTCTCCTCTCCTTCTCTCTCCACACATGAAGTTTATAAAGTACTCTGTTTAGCTATTCCACAAAACTCCTCTTTTTCATACAAACGAAGGACTTATAAATCCCACTCACACTTAGTCTATCTTTCCTTTCTATTGCTGGCAGCTGGGGACATTTCCCCAAACCCTGGCCCTTACCCCATCCCAGTTATATCACGACCACGAGCTCCTTCTCTCCGGAGCAAATTCCAACAGTACAGAACTCTTACTCCTATACCCAAAAACCCAGTTAATCTTTCATGTGCTCTCTGGAATGTCAGATCTGTTTGCAACAAACTCACCACTATACACGACCATTTCATTCCAAATTCCTTTAACCTACTCGCACTTACTGAAACCTGTCTCTCTCCTACTGACACTGCCTCACCTGCTGCCCTGTCCTATGGGTGCTACACCTTACTCATACTCCCAGACCTGGTAACAGACCTGGAGGTGGGGTAGGTTTGCTTCTCTCTCCCCGCTGTACTTTTAGGGGCAAATTCACTAAGCTCCGAAGCGCCGAACGCTAGACTTCCTTCGCCACCTCAGACCAGGCGAAGCGCAATAGAGTAGATAGGGATTGCTTCAAAAAAAGTCAAAATTTTTCTAAGTCCCAAAAAACGCTGGCGTGTTTTCTACATTATGGGTGATAGGCTGAAAAAGATCGAAAAAATTTTTGGGGCTCCTCTCCTTCCCCCCTACATTTCCTGACTCATGGCAACTTACCTATACAGTGGGCACATGTGTAGGGCAAAATAAAATTTTAATTTGATGTTTTGAAGGTTTTCTAGGCATTTGTAGTGCTGATACATATTCCTCCATTGAAATTTGAATTTGGCGCCGTATGCAAATGAACCATCGCTAGCGAAACTTCACTTTGCTTGGCGAATTAACGCTAGCGCAACTTCGCAAACTTACGCTACCCCTGTGCGCAACTTTGGATTTTAGTGAATTTGCGGAGCACTGGCGAAAATACGCCTGGCGAAGTGCGGCGAAGTTGCGCCTGGCGCAACTTCGAATCTTAGTGAATTTGCCCCTTAAAGTTCTTCCACCTGTTCCCTCTCTATCATTCTCCTCATTTGAGGCTCACTGCATTAGGCTCTTTTCTCCGGTTTCACTCTGCATTGCTCTTATATATCGACCACCAGGACCAACTGCACAATTTCTGGACAACTTTGCTGTCTGGCTTCCTTACTTTCTTTCATCTAACATCCCATCCATCATATTAGGTGACTTAAATATACCCGTTAACAACATTAACAACTCTTCTGTCTCTAAACTTCTTTCACTAACCTCCTCCCTAGGCTTATCTTTGTGCTCAGACTACTCCTCTCACTCCAATGGTAATGCTCTGGATCTCATATTTACCAGACTCTGTTCAACCACCAATTTTACTAACTCACCATTTCCCCTCTCTGATCACAATATGCTCACATTTCAACTCTCACTAACTCCCTCCTCACCCCCTGCTATTCCCCAAACATGTTACCGTGACTTGCAAGCTGTAGACGTGTCACATCTCTCTTCTTCCTTTGACTCTCTTCACTCTAATATCTCAGCCATCTCATGTCCTAATGTGGCTACCTCTGTCTACTATAGCCCTCTCACCACTGCCCTTAATGAGCTTGCTCCTATAAAAACTAAACGTTCTAGACCCAAACCACTTCAACCGTGGCATACTGCTCATACAAAAGTGCTCCAAAGACATTCACGTGCACTTGAGCATCACTGGCGCCAATCCCGTTCAGAATCAGACTTTTGGAGCTACAAATCTGCCCTGCGCTCCTTTAACACCACCCTCTTCCAAGCCAAACAAACATACTTTACTTCACTCATTAACTCCCTTTCTAAAAAACCAGCACAACTTTTCTCCACCTTTAACACTCCTTTCCCCTACTCCACCCCCTCCATGCACATCTGTCTCTGCTCAAGATATTGAGGAGCACTTCAAAAATAAAATTGACACTATCAGAAGGGACATTACACTACTCAACCCCCCTAGACTTCCACCACCCTCCCTCCACACTCCCCAGTCTCTCCTGTGCTCCTTCACCCCTGTTACTGATGAGGAAGCCTCAAAGCTTTTGGCCACTTCTCACCTTACCACCTGCCCACTTGATCCAATTCCCTCAAAACTTCTCCGCAATACCAATCCTTGTCTAATCAAAGCCTTAACTCACCTATTTAATCTTTCGCTCTCAACTGGACTGTTTCCTTCCCAACTAAAACATGCTCTTGTCACCCCCATTCTGAAAAAAACCCTCTCTTGATCCCTCCAATCTTGACCACCTCCGACCTATCTCTCTGCTACCTTTCATCTCTAAACTACTTGAGCGCCTAGTCTACAACCGACTAACCTCATTCCTCTCTGACAATAACCTGCTGGACCCCCTACAATCTGGTTTTAAGCCACAACACTCCACGGAAACTGCCCTGACTCGACTAACTAATGACCTTTTAACCGCCAAAGCCAACAATCATTTCTCAATACTAATACTGCTTGATCTCTCAGCCGCATTTGACACTTTACATCACCCTCTCCTCCTCCAGTCCCTCCATTCGCTTGGCCTTTGTGACACAGCCCTGTCCTGGTTCTCTTCTTACATCACCAATCATTCCTTCAGTGTCTCCTACAACTGAGTAGCATCTTCTCCCCTACCTCTTTCTGTTGGAGTTCCTCGAGGCTCTGTCCTGGGACCAATACTATTCTTCCTCTTTACTTCCTCCCTCAGCAAATTAATCAACTCGTATGGTTTCCACTACCACCTCTATGCTGACGATACTCAGATCTATCTCTCATCTCCTAATCTCAGCCCAGAACTCCTATATGTATACAATTCATGTAATTTAGTTGTATAATCACATTTACTTTACAGTGCTACGCAATATGTTGGTGCTATATAAATACATGTTGATAATAATAATAATAATGGATGACATTAGTGATGGGCGAATTTGTCCCGCTTCGCCACTGGCGTTAAAGTCAATGGGCGTCCGAATAATGTTGATGCACAATGGTTTTAACATGAGCGATTTTTCTGATGCGCGTCCAAAAATTTTTGTTGTCGGCGAATTTTCACTGCAGTTTCGCAAATTTATTCGCTTTTGGCAAATCGCGAAAATGTATTCACCCATCACTAGATGACAATAAGTTGTTTCTTTTTAAACTTTAAAGGCACCACAGTATCAGAGACAACATACACGGACAGTGAAATTACAACAGAAGCAGGTTCAGGTAACATTCTTTTTTTATCTGGATGTTCAATATATTGTATAATGGATGACATTAGTGATGGGCGAATTTGTCCCGCTTCGCCGCTTGCATTAAAGTCAATGGGCGTCCGAATAATGTTGATGCACAATGGTTTGGACATGAGCGACTTTTCCTTTTGATGGTGAATTTTCACAGCAGTTTCGCAAATGTATTCACTGGTGGCAAAACGCGAAAATGTATTCACCCATCACTAGATGACCATAAGTTGTTTCTTTTTAAACTTTAAAGGCACCACAGTATCAGAGACAACATACACGGACAGTGAAATTACAACAGAAGCAGGTTCAGGTAACATTCTTTTTTTTATATGCAACTCCTTATTCAGGTAATTCTGCTATATCCCTACTTGTATTTGTTAACTCCAATAACTTTTGTCTGTCAGGCCTATTCTGCTCTAGTTCTTTGATAAATATCTCAAGCACATCTGTGTCCTCTCCTCAGTGAACAAGAGCTATTTTTATAGCCCCAAACCCGGTTCTGGTGTCTGTAAAACTCTGCCCTTTGCTGGCTGTTTTATTGATTAATTGATTAATTAGGCTCTGGTTTTCCCAATCAGCTACATATAAATTTAGACCCAGTTTTGGGGATGGCACTCGTTTCTGGGGCATGGCACGAGTGCTAATATTTCACAAGTGCTTAGAAATGACAGTTGGACAAGGCAAAAGGAACAGGACTATCTTCTGTCAAATTTGAACCAGTTGGGAGAAGAAGAAAACAGATTTGTTTGTACCTGCCAGTTTGTAACCTCTTACTCCAAACTTGCTTTATCCTGCATTTCTCCTCCTTTCACTCTCATGTTTCATAAAACATTTTTCACTACCTCCTCCATCAAATCCCAGTTCTATACAAATCTCAGCCTCTCTCCTCTCCTTCCCTCTCCACACATGAAGTTTATAAAGTACTCTGTTTAGCTATTCCACAAAACTCCTCTTTTTCATACAAACTAAGGACTTATAAATCCCACACTCACTTAGTCTATCTTTCCTTTCTATTACTGACAGCTGGGGACATTTCCCCAAACTTTGGCCCTTACCCCATCCCAGTTATATCACGACCACGAGCTCCTTCTCTCCGGAGCAAATTCCAACAGTACAGAACTCTTACTCCTATACCCAAAAACCCAGTTACTCTTTCCTGTGCTCTCTGGAATGTCAGATCTGTTTGCAACAAACTCACCGCTATACACGACCATTTCATTGCAAATTCCTTTAACCTACTCGCACTTACTGAAACCTGTCTCTCTCCTACTGACACCACCTCACCTGCTGCCCTGTCCTATGGGTGCTACACCTTACTCATACTCCCAGACCTGGTAACAGACCTGGAGGTGGGGTAGGTTTGCTTCTCTCTCCCCACTCTACTTTTAAAGTTCTTCCACCTGTTCCCTCTCTATCATTCTCCTCATTTGAGGCTCACTGCATTAGGCTCTTTTCTCCTGTTTCACTCTGCATTGCTCTTATATATCGACGACCAGGTCCAACTGCACAATCTCTGGACAACTTTGCTGCCTGGCTTCCTTACTTTCTTTCATCTAACATCCCATCCATCATATTAGGTGACTTTAATATACCCGTTAACAACATTAACAACTCTTCTGTCTCTAAACTTCTTTCACTCACCTCCTCCCTAGGCTTATCTTTGTGCTCAGACTCCCCCTCTCACTCCAATGGTAATGCTCTGGATCTCATATTTACCAGACTCTGTTCAACCACCAATTTTACTAACTCACCATTTCCCCTCTCTGATCACAATATGCTCACATTTCAACTCTCACTAACTCCCTCCTCACCCCCTGCTATTCCCCAAACACGTACTTACCGTGACTTGCAAGCTGTAGACGTGTCACATCTCTCTTCTTCCTTTGACTCTCTTCACTCTAATATCTCAGCCATCTCATGTCCTAATGTGGCTACCTCTGTCTGCTATAGTACTCTCACCACTGCCCTAAATGAGCTTGCTCCTATAAAAACTAAACGTGCTAGACCCAAACCACTTCAACCGTGGCATACTGCTCATACAAAAGCGCTCCAAAGACATTCACGTGCACTTGAGCATCGCTGGTGCAAATCCCATTCAGAATCAGACTTTTGGAGCTACAAATCTGTCCTGCGCTCCTATAACACCAGCCTCTTCCAAGCCAAACAAACATACTTTACTTCACTCATTAACTCCCTTTCTAAAAAACGAGCACAACTTTTCTCCACCTTTAACACTCTCCTTTCCCCTACTCCACCCCCTCCATGCACATCTGTCTCTGCTCAAGATATTGCTGAGCACTTCAAGAACAAAATTGACACTATCAGAAGGGACATTACACTACTCAACCCCCCTAGACTTCCACCACCCTCCCTCCACACTGCCCAGTCTCTCCTGTGCTCCTTCACCCCTGTCACTGATGAGGAAGTCTCAAAGCTTCTGGCCTCTTCTCACCTTACCACCTGCCCGCTTGATCCAATTCCCTCAAAACTTCTCCGTAATACCAATCCTTGTCTAATCAAAGCCTTAACTCACCTATTTAATCTTTTGCTCTCAACTGGACTGTTTCCTTCTCAACTAAAACATGCTCTTGTCACCCCCATTCTGAAAAAACCCTCTCTTGATCCCTCCAATCTTGACAACCTCCGACCTAATCTCTCTACTACCTTTCATCTCTAAACTACTTGAGCGCCTAGTCTACAACCGACTAACCTCATTCCTCTCTGACAATAACCTGCTGGACCCCCTACAATCTGGTTTTAAGCCACAACACTCCACGGAAACTGCCCTGACTCAACTAACTAATGACCTTTTAACCGATAAAGCCAACAATCATTTCTCACTACTAATACTGCTTGATCTCTCAGCCGCATTTGACACTGTAGATCACCCTCTCCTCCTCCAGTCCCTCCATTCACTTGGCCTTCATGATACAGCCCTGTCCTGGTTCTCTTCTTACATCACCAATCGTTCCTTCAGTGTCTCCTACAACGGAGTATCATCTTCTCCCCTACCTCTTTCTGTTGGAGTTCCTCAAGGCTCTGTCCTGGGACCATTACTATTCTCCCTCTATACTTCCTCCCTCGGCAAATTAATCAACTCGTATGGTTTCCACTACCACCTCTATGCTGACAATACTCAGATACTCATATACTCAGATCTATCTCTCATTTCCTGATCTCAACCTAGCACTCCTAACTTGTGTCTCCTCCTGCCTGTCCGCTATCTCTACCTGGATGTCGCAACGCTACCTTAAATTAAACCTCTCTAAAACTGAAATGGTTCTCTTTCCTCCAACTAACACCAGTATCATCCCGGAAGTATCCATCATAGCTAACAATTCCACTATCACCCCCTCTCCCCAGGCCCGGTGCCTTGGGGTTATCCTAGATTCTGCCCTGTCATTCACTCCTCATATCCAGTCACTTATTAAATCATGTCAATTCCACCTAAGGAACATATCCAAAATACGATCATTTATCACCCAAGATGCTGCCAAAATTTTTATCCACTGTCTCATCATATCACGTCTAGACTACTGTAACTCTTTTAATTGGCCTCCCCCTCCAGAGACTGTCACCTCTCCATTCCATAATGAACACTGTTGCTAGGCTCATACACCTCAGCAACTGCTCCTCATCTGCCACGCCATTCTGTCAATCCCTGCACTGGCTTCTGCTACATTTCAGAATCAAATTCAAATTAATGACCCTGACATTCAAAGCACTTCATAACTCTGCCCCACCCTACATCTCTGAACTCATCCCTATATACTCACCCAACCACTTACTACGCTCTTCTACTGACCTGCTACTCAACTCTTCTCTCATTACCTCCTCACATACTCGCATTCAAGACTTTGCAAGGGCTGCACCCCTCCTCTGGAACTCTCTCCCACGATCTGTCCGACTTTCTCCCAACCTTTCTGCTTTCAAGAAATCTCTGAAAACGCACTTCTTTCGAGAAGCCTACCCTCACTCTGCTTAACTACCAAACGCAACACCACATACAGTACCACATTTCTCACCCACTTAATTCAATCTTGCCCACTCCCACACCTTGTGTATTACTCCCTTCCCTTTAGAGTGTATGCCTATGCATAGGGCCTTCCTCACCTTTTTGTACCTGTATTGATTGTGATGTTTGTTACTCCATATGTTCTATGTATATAATTCATGTGATTTAGTTGTATAATCACATTTACTCTACAGTGCTACGCAATATGTTGGCGCTATATAAATACATGTTAATAATAATAATAATAATGGATGACATTCGTGATGAGGGAATTTGTCCCGCTTTGCCACTGGCGTTAAAGTCAATCGGTATCCGAATAATATTGATGCACAATGGTTTTAACATGAGCGACTTTTCAGATGCGCGTGCAACATTTTTTGATGTCGGTGAATTTTCACTGCAGTTTCGCAAATTTATTCGCTGGTGGCAAATCGTGAAAATGTATTCACCCATCACTAAATGACCATAAGTTGTTTCTTTTTAAACTTTAAAGGCACCACAGTATCAGAGACAACATACACGGACAGTGAAATTACAACAGAAGCAGGTTCAGGTAACATTCTTTTTTTATCTGGATGTTCAATATATTGTATAATGGATGACATTAGTGAATTTGACACGCTTCACCGCTGGCGTTAAAGTCAATGGGCGTCCGAATAATGTTGATGCACAATGGTTTGGACATGAGCGACTTTTGCATTTTAAATAACTCCTTTGACTTTTAATTACATTCTCCCACTTGATTTCTATATGAAGCTTTTAGATGCTGAAATTCTACATTCAAATTTTTTTAGCAACTTTTCAGCGGTCTTCATTTTTAATTTTTTGTAGCTATGTAAACTTGATGAAGAGTTTTATATCGTATAATTCTGTCCTGTATAAAGATTTTGTTACATATTAATATACTTTAAAGGCACCACAGTATCAGAGACAACATACACGGACAGTGAAATTACAACAGAAGCAGGTTCAGGAATGCCTATAGGTACTAAGTATTATATTTATCTGTTGTAAAATATGTTTATCTGTTGTTTTTTATGTTAAAGCAAGTTTAACAAATCTTTATAGTATTCACTGAAAATTACATTACAACAGAAATATTTAGAGGTGGGACCATAGTCAAATCACTTTTTCAATTTAATGCCAGCAAATGTAAAATCTGGCCAATTCTTTCTTCTTTTAAAACAGATGAAGTTACTCTAAAAATGGTACTATAATAATAGACAAGAGCCTGGAATATCCTGTAAATTATATTCTTATAAACAGTGCTTAGTGATGTCATCAATTATTATCTGTGCTTAGTGATGTCATTTGCATGACTTGTGTATTATAATAAATAATGTACCCCCTACTGTAAAATATAAGGATTAGTGATGAGCATTGTTTTGCACAAATGGGTTTGTTGCAAAATTATGCAGTTGACCATTGATAAAACTGAGGCAAAAATTCACAGAAAAGAGAATTTGCATAAAAAACCTGCCCATTCGCTTCAATGTCTCTGGGGTGAGAAAAACTATAGAAAAAATGGCAAATGACTTCAGTGCATTTGGAGTGAGAAAAAAAATGCAGATTGACTTCAATGTAATTGGAGCGAGAAAAAAAAATTGCGCATGTAAAAAAACAATTATTGATCGCAAATTTTTCAGCAGTTTCGTGGAATTTTTGGTGAAACAAAACAGGGCAGATTTGCTCATCACTAATAAGAATTATAAGTCACTTCAGGTTTCCATGACGTTTATAAAACATTTCTGACTTCATTTGGAACTCTGATGAGATTAATAATATCCATATAATTTATAGTAGGGGGTACATTATTTGCTTTCGTGGGTTATGTGAAGTTAATTTCAGTGTACAGGAATAAAGCTACACTAGATCAGCTGTATCTTTCTAAATTATTTGTAAAATGAAATCATTTTATAAATTGTATTTTTAAATTACTATTTAAATTTTACTTGGTTTTAATGTTTTCTATGCAGCTGAACTTGCACGGCATCATACTATGTTGGATTTATCAAAATTCCAATTTGTCAATTTTAGAGTTTGAATGAAACTCAATTTTTTACTCGAATGTTTGTTTAAAAATTTGAAAGTAAAAATCTGATTTCATGAAAAAAATTTGAATACACTGAATTCATATTTTTCTTATAATTTTCAATGGGTAGTGAGGGGCGAATTTGGGGCGTTTTCATTCGCGTATTTCCCGCAAAATTCACAAAACCGGGAAAAATTCTCACAACGGCACCGGCGTCTCGTTTTTGACGCCGGCATCCATTTTTTTTCTGCCGGCATACGTTTTTTTGATGCCGGCAAAATTTTTGGCAAAGTTGCGTAGGCGTAAAAAAAACGGACGCCAACGTCCATTTTTTTGACGCCGGCAAATTTTCGCTGGGGAATTTTCACGGCGGGTTCACGAATGTATTCGCCAGCGGTGAATCGAGGGATTTCGCCGCAAATTCGCGCCTGGCGAATAAATTCGTCCATCACTATCAATGGGTCTACAAACACTCAAAAAAAAGAAAGAAAAAACTCACGTTGCCAAAATAGTTTTAATTTTGCCCAGGACAGCTCCCATTTTTGTAGCTTTCTTTCTATACATTCTTATAATACCGTCCATCATGGTATCACGTGGAGCAATATCATGATCATCACAGGTTGAAAGATGAAGTCAAAATGAATTCACAAAGGAAAAATAAAAAAAACAAAAACATTTTACCCTTTTTTATTTTGTTTTCAGCAGAAAGCACAATACAGCCAACAAAAAAGAGCCAAGTCATCTACAGAAATGGTAATACACATGATCATGTCTTAATAATTCATTATGTTGTGCGGTTGGTTATATAATCCGAGAATAACCGTGTGGATAAAAGGGATAAGGATAAATGTGACAAATGTCGTTGGAAGCAAATAACAGTCTACTGTGTCCAATGGAAATCTCTTCAATTCAGTTCCCTTATTACAAGAGAATGTTGTCTACTGTAAGGAGGAATAACCAAATTAGTTATTGTTTATTAAAAGAAAAAAACTGGGCTTTATGGCCTCTTTCTAGCTTGCCTATATTTCGGCAAACAGTGGTGAATTTCCAAATGTCCTATCCGGGTGGTCATTTGGGGACCTTAGATAAAAGAAAGGGCCAGGCATATGTGTGGTGGGTACTGCTCAGAGCCTCACGGCTGGTTAATCTGTACCGGCCTTCAATATTTTATTAGCCATGTTCCCTGCCTCCTACCTCTTCTTTCCAAAGCCTGCCTCTTGGAGCCCTCATCTGCTTAGACAAATGCAATGTGCAAAGTGCAAAATACAGCGGCAATCAGACATTGTTTTTCACTTGCACATTTGTATGTGGGCAAACGTCTGCAGTCCTCTGAGTGCAGAGATCTACGACACCCCTTCCTAATACAGCACTGCCTGCTTTAGTCATCACTGTATTGGTGACAGGTGCAAGGGTAATAGTGTTAGAGCCCTCAGCACCATACCTTGTATGCCATTCAAAGTATTGAGGGGCAGGAGGCTCAGACAGGGGACTCCTTTTTCTTATGTACACTCTACATTGAACATAATATATGTATTATTTTAAATTTATTGTGGATCCTTTTGTTTGCACTGTGCATACTGGTAGTGCTATAAAAATTACATACACAGATCTTTGGACCACTGTCATCTCAAAACAGTTGAATCAGATCCAGGTTGTTGCTTTTGTTTATTGATTGTAGGAGTGCTCATGAATTTTGTGGTGTTTCAATTTCTGACACTGCAATTCCCAACTTCACCTTGGGGAACTGGAAAATGTCAGTTGCCAAATTGGGAAAAGAACCTACACATTATACACAAACTTTTTGCTTTTAATAATTGTTTTCTTACTGATACTGAAAAGTATTTATAGTGTGTGTGTAGCTATACATGGGGATGGTTGATAAACGATCGAATGTGACATTTTAAGGGGGCAGAGGGCACAGTGCAATGATCTCAGTGGTGGGACCCCTGCAGTTGCCCCAATAAACTGTGATAGTACTACTCTGAAGCAGATTGTAGCATCGTGCCTGGAGTTGAACCAGGGACCTGGTGTTTCTGTGCTGTCTGCGTTGCTAATGTTCATGATGATGAGCAGACAGCTAAGGTCATGGTTCACTCCTTTGTAATTGCAAGGTGGCGTGGCTTGTTTCACCTGTTGCCTATCTGGCCACTGTGACAAACATTAGTCTGGCTATAACCCCCCCATCCTGCACTCACTCATTGCCCAATTAAGGTCTATTTCCTGATAGTTCCTGACCTTTGCCTGTTTTTGGCCTTTGCTGTATCTCTGCCTGAACCGACCCTTGCCTGTTTGACCTCTTTTCTGGATCTTAACTGTACCGTGTTATTGATTGGTTTTGACCCCGGCCTTTTATCCTGACTATGCTCCTGGTTCCTGATTCTGTACTGCACCTGGCCTGTTCCATGACTGCACTCTCTGTTGACCACCCTTCCTGTATACGTTACAGTTCACACATCAGCCCAGAACCCCCCCCTCCTATCCTTGGTCCTCTCACTTTAAGACCTGTTGGCATCTGAATAATAGTGGAGGGCATTTGATGAGTGAAAATTTTCGTCAAGTTTTGCCGCAAACTTTATGACCATAGACTCCAATAAGAGAAAAAAATGTTATGCGTCAAAACATTTTTGACACGCTTCAAAAAATTTTCAACACGCTTCAAAATTTTTTTACATGGGCTTCAAAAAAAATTTGATGCCCATAGACTTTAATGTATTTGGGGAATTTTCAACAAAGAGAAATGGGACCGATTCGCCCCTCACTACCAAGAGCTCCTCCCGAAGGCGGTTGTTGCAGGCAGAAGTTTGAGCCAAGACCAGGATCTTAGGGTTTGTTCTGGGTTTTGGGATACCATACAATACATAGATAATCTAGAATATAACAATGCCGGCAATTAGCATGCAGATAAACCATAATCACAAAATTGCAAAACAAAATATAGAGTAAAAAAATAAGCCTTGTTGTGCTGTAAAGCTTTTCCAGTGGCTTAAAATGATTTCAGGGGCATGCTTCAGCCAAATGTTACAGCAGACGAAAGATCTGATGGTGGGCCTGGACAAATGCCAGTTTTTCCCATGTATTAAAATGGCTCTAGGAAGTGAAGAGAAGCTGCAGCTACTTTTACAATATCTACACCATCCACCAATCAATGCGCATCTCCAAGTGAAATTTTTGGTCTGGATTGATTAACTGCAGTTACAGGATGGTCAGAACTGCCACCTCTAATGTGACACAGGTGCAGATAGTTGGACGTATAGATGAAACTGGCCAAACCTCCAGATAAAATTGAAACCATGTAGGAGCAGATTTAGACCTGGCAAAATCATTTAGTTACTCACAGCAAGCGTGTGGCTCTTGTAGATATAAAAATGTTGGATTGAGGACCAATGGATAATCAACTGTAAAAAAATAATACTTTTTGTGAAACAGATGATTAAAGATCCATGGCAATATAGTGAGTTGTTTATAGAAGCGATAGTTCCTACCTATGCACTATAAAACCAAACTGTCACCATAACTACAGTATATGTAACTATAAGTGTATTCATATGTTCCCTCAGCTCTTCTCTATCCATATGGCCCGGGACTTGATTTTGTCAACCTAAAAAGTGATGATGGTGCATCCGGATCAATACAACTCTCTATGAATATTTCTCTGTTTGGAAAGTCCTTTTCATCATTGTATGTAAGTGTTTGCTGAATCCTGTACTGCATTGTTATTTCTGCAGGACCAGGAGTCAATGAAAACCTTTATATCAAGTTTCTTCCGTCAACAGTAATTGCACTATGATAGGTGGTAGATAGCCCAATCATTGCTTGGAGGGCGAAAACCTAGTGTATCCCAAACTGGTTCTCTACTTGGGTGGCAAGATCAAAAAGTGATAAAACAAATACATACAGGTATATATGGACAGCTTAACCCTTTCATTTTATGTGGACCAATGATCCCCAACCAGTGGCTCACAAATAGTGATGGGCGAATTTGCGCCATTTCGCTTTGCTGAAAAATTTGCAAAATTTGCAAAATGGCTAAAAATTTCTAAAAAAAAGTCTCGTTTTTGACACCGGCGTCCGTTTTTTGATGCCGGCGTCCATTTTTTGATGCCGACGAATTTTCACGGGTGTTTCGCAAATTTATTCACTGGCGGCGAATCACGCAAATTTGCCGCAAATTCGCGCCTGGCGAATAAATTTGCCCACCACTACTCACAAACAACATGTTGCTCACCAACCCATTGCCAAACAGAGCCTCCTGTAGGCTGCCAGTCCACATAAGGACTAACAAATAGCCAATCACAGAGTTTATTTGACACCCCAGGGACATTTTCATGCTTCTGGTGCTCCCCAACACTTTTTACTTTTGAATATGGCTCACGGGTAAAAAAAAGTTGGGAAACCCCCAATGTAGATGATCTCATCAGCCAAGAAACCAACAAATAACAGACTAAGAAGTGGAATTACACTCTTTTGTTACTCATTTATATATATAACTGCCACTAAAAAGACAAAAAGCAAATATAGGTTGCCTTTTAAATATAATTGTCGCATGACTGACAATTTGTAGAAAGGTAGGAAAGATTTGTGATTTGCAACTATTTGGTCAGACCCCAAAAGACAAGCAACACAATAAAATTAACTCAATGCTTGTTCTCTTTTGGGGACATACCAAAGTGTATGGGTATTACAACACCTCACTCATTTACTAATGACATACAAACCAGGTAGTACTGGGGGCTGCAATGTGCTGGGGTGTATCCGGCTTCCTTATTATCTACACCTTGCAATGATGATCCCAAGAGCACAAGTACTTTGTGGATGGGGCATTGGATGGGGTATTTAATTAACACATTTGTAAATGCAGCCTTGTGGCTCATAAAAAAGAAGAAACGCTATGATAAATGTGTCAGTTTGTTAAGGCATTTGACATTGAAATTATTCATTTAATTTTTAATTTTTTTGATCCAATAGGTTGACAATAATGGTCTGTTGTCATTTAGTGCACCAATATATGAATACACACCCAGAAATCTCCCTGCTGCAATAGGGAACCCATTTCTTGCACCTTTTTGGGCTGACGTTTATAATATCCAAGGTGACATATATTATCGGCAAAGCACAGATGCAGCATTACTGTCCCAAACTACAACTGACATTAGAAGATATTTCCATATTATGAACTTCTCTGCTCAGTGGGTTTTTGTGGCAACTTGGCATAAAGTTGGTTATTATGGATCTACCTCCGGCAAGGTAATGTTGATCTTATTTTACAGTATTTTTTGCTATTGCAGTACATTCATGGATCGTAGTGCAACCCTTCTAGAATCATTAAAAAAATATATCATTTTGAAACTTGCAGTGGCTTTGATTTCTGACTTTAATCCATAAAAGCCTAAACTGCTTCAAACTCCAGCTAGAAAAATGCCAAAGAATTAAGAGGAAATCCTATAACATCTAGGAACTATCTACCCTTTTGGGTCAAAATACTAATGGTAATAACCGCAAATCCTTGGTTTAGGGTGACCTTTTTACCTTTTAATTTCACATTATGTCACAGACCTTCCGCATGGTAAGCACAATACAAGTTCCATTGTGGTTGCTTATCTGGAAGGCTGCAGTCCATGTATCAAAATCATTAAGGAAGAGAAATAACTTAAAGGGATACTGTCATGGGAAAAAAATTTTTTTTTCAAAATGAATCAGTTAATAGTGCTGCTCCAGCAGAATTCTGTACTGAAATCCATTTCTCAAAAGAGCAAACAGATTTTTTTATATTCAATTTTGAAATCTGACATGGGGCTAGACATTTTGTCAATTTCCCAGCTGCCCCTGGTCATGTGACTTGTGCCTGCACTTTAGGAGAGAAATGCTTTCTGGCAGGCTGCTGTTTTTCCATCTCAGTGTAACTGAATGTGTCTTAGTGAGACATGGGTTTTTACTATTGAGTGCTGTTCTTAGATCTACCAGGCAGCTGTTATCTTGTGTTAGGGAGCTGTTATCTGGTTACCTTCCCATTGTTCTTTTGTTTGGCTGCTGGGGGGGGGGGAAAGGGAGGGGGTGATATCACTCCAACTTGCAGTACAGCAGTAAAGAGTGTTTGAAGTTTATCAGAGCACAAGTCACATGACATGGGGCAGCTGGGAAATTGACAATATGTCAGATTTCAAAATTGAATATAAGAAAATCTGTTTGCTCTTTTGAGAAATGGATTTCAGTGCAGAATTCTGCTGGAGAAGCACTATTAACTGATTCATTTTGGAAAAAAAATTTTTTCCCATGACAGTATCCCTTTAATTTACACACTATTGGCCAAAGGTTTATCATGTGAAAAGTCATGGATGAGATTAAATTTGAAATGCAATTCAGTTCAGAAAAACGTATCTCACTTTTTATCAAGTGAAAACTTTATTGAAGTCTAAGGGAACAAAGCTGGAACTTAATTTGGAGAAAAGTTTTTTTCTCCTTGAATTTAGAGAAAAGGTTTTACTCCTCAAATCTCAAAATAAATCTCTTCCATGAGTTTTCATGTGATAAACCGTGAGAACTTTTTCTCACTGCATTGAATCTGGCCCTATATCTGGTAAAACACATAATTGAGCTTCTGTCATACAGTACCTTGACAAAAGGCCCAAAGAATCACCTGGAACCAAATGTTATCATTCATTAAATAGTAAGTGCATATGTACATATTGATCTATTGTCATTTTTTCCACCTCTTTGCTGGCAGCATATTCTTGGCTAAAGCAAATTCCGACCACTGCATTGACCCTACAGGGTGATCCTCCCTAGCTGTGTTACATTTGGGGGTCGATTCACTATGGGTCGAATATCAAGGGTTAATTAACCCTCGATATTTGACTAGGAATTAAAATCCTTCGACTTCGAATATCGAAGTCGAAGGATTTAGTGCAGATAGTTCGATCGAACGATCGAAGGATAATTTCTTCGATCGAACGATAAAATCCTTCGAATCGAACGATTCGAAGGATTTAAATCCTTTGATCAAAAAAAGTTAGCCAAGCCTATGGGTAACTTCCCCATAGGCTAACATTGACTTCGGTAGCTTTTAGATGGCGAACTAGGGGGTCGAAGTTTTTTTTAAAGAGACAGTACTTCGACTATCGAATGGTCGAATAGTCAAACGATTTTTACTTCGAATCCTTCGATTCGAAGTCGTAGTCGAAGGTCGAAGTAGCCCATTCGATGGTCGAAGTAGCCCAAAGAAAACTTTGAAATTCGAAGTTTTTTACCTTCGAATCCTTCACTCGAAGTTAGTGAATCGGCCCCCTAAAGTTCACCAAGTCCACCAAACCACATCAATGTATTTCTCTGGTAGCTCAATGCACACTTCCAGCTCAAAGTATTTACCTTCTTGTAAGGTTGAACGGTCAACTGACTCTTTAATGTGGTTGTAGATTGCTTTAACCCTGTTATGATTTTCTATGTTTTGCTAAAAAAAAATAGGGGACAGTTAGCAACTATCTATCCAATTAGATGCCAAGACTAGCACGTTGAGTACAGAGATGAAAAGGAGGTCAAACTGGTAATGATCAAGAAACAATAGGGAAAGTAACAATCAGTATAGGTTTGGTAAAGTTTGAAGGCCAGATTGGCTAGAACTATTACACACATTTTTTAGTAATTTTTCAAAGTGGTCAGTATTTGTACATGTGAACTGCCAGGACATCTCATTTTGATTGCTCTGTTAAATTAGCTACATCCCAGTAATTAATGAAAGGTTTTATTTTAGGTGAACACATTTCAGGCTGTGCTTACTACAGATGGGAATCATACTTTTGTCATGTTTAACTATGGAGACATTCAGTGGACAACTGGCACTGCTAGTGGTGGATCAAGTGCAACTGGACTTGGGGGTACAGCTGCTTTGGTAAGAAAAAATGTGACCTTTTTTCTGTATGGATAATTTTATTTTCTAAGTATTCCTTCATTCAGGTCCACTTGCTGCTCAAGTGCAACTATTAGACTAAACTGGAAACCTGTTATTCAGAAAGCTCCAAATTATGGAAAGGCAGTCTCCCATAAACTCAATTTTTTCAAAATAATACACGTTATTAAAAAAGATTTCTCTTTTTCTCTGAAATAATTAAATAGTACCCTGCACTTGATCCCATCTAAGATATAATTAATTCTTATTGGAAGCAAAACCAGCCTATTGGGTTTATTTAATGTTTATTTGATTTTCTAGTAGACTTAAGGTATGAAGATCCAAATTATGGAAAGATCCATTATCTGGAAAACCTCAGGTCCCAAGCATTCTGGAAAACCAGTGCCATACCGGTACAATACATCAAATATATAAATAATATACAAATACTAATAAATGCAGGAGATACTGAGGTTCTGCCTCAAAAGAGCTTATAGTGTAAAATGAGAACGTGTAAGATCAGGAATACCAAGCTACAAGAGGAGAAGTTGCATAGAAATCAGCTCTAGCAAATCCTTGAATATGTATGTGAAGAGGTAATGAGTGATGCAATAAGGAGTATATACCTTAGACTTCTCAAGACATAAACAGATTTAACTGGGTATATTGTTTCTGGAACTCACATAAAATAATACTGTAGGCATATGGTTAGACCGTCTAGTCATCAGAAAATCAGACATAGAAACAGAACAGGACAGCCGGGTCTAGGTCTTTTGGGTCCAAGTTGACACCAACTTGATGTAAGAAGAATCAATACATGAGAATGTATTTGCTTGACAGGTAAGAACAGAGGTCGCAACTTGAGCAGGTATATTTTAGCATATAAATATCACAATACTGAGGGGGTTATTTATGCCAAATACGCAAAAATTTTGAGTTTTTTTACTATAAAATCCAAAACGTTAGTGTAAAAAAAAACTCAAATTTTTCAAGATCTATTATACCCCGACAATGAAAAATGTCTGAATCATGAAAATCTGGCATGTCAGACCTACCGAGGTTGTATATAAGTCATTGGGAAAGGTCCCTATAATATCTGGAAGTTTCTGTGGTCTGCTCTAGAATAAGCCCAAATAAATCCAACAATTTCAGATTTTTCGGGCAAAAATCCCAAAAATTGGGCTTTTCGGGACAAAGCCTGAAAAAATGGAGTGAAAAAAAATCTGAAAAAAAGCATACAATTCGCATTTTTGCTAAATTTTTTTATGTTTGTCCCCCAATCCAATTAAATCGTGATTTTTTAAATAATAAATAAGGTCCAATTGGAATCTAAAATTCAGAAGATCAGAAAAATTCAGATTTTGATAGATAAGGCACTGAAGTTTTTTTCCTTCTGTGATACAAGGGCCCAAATAATTCTGTTGCTTGGTCTACATATCTTGGTCTCACACATGAGGCCAGTCTATAAATAAAATATATAATTATACGGTGTATTATACATTTCTTATATTATACAATTCTCTTGAAAACAATGAACTACATCTTTTTTTTTGGAAGATTCAGTTAACAGGATCTTGTGTTCCCCACAGGCTGGTCTTAACAGCGGCAACACCACTGGGTGCTATGTAATACCCGGGTCATTGTCTCCTTCTATTATTAACGTGTCATCCACTAGTAATGTTGGCTTTTCCGGACGCTGGGCTTTCCAAGTGAATGATTTGATTCCTGATGTTCCTAATGGAACTATTGGTAAGTTCAGACAATGTTTCTACTGTATTTTTTTTTTTACATTCTTTTGTCTTTTTGAAAGCAAATTTGTTCCTTATGCATTTGCAAAAAAATTGCAAAAACTTGTGAAATGGCAACAATTCACAAAATGCATTGAAGTCAGTAGGCAACAAAAAAATCATATGCACAAAATCTTTTACACGCATGACAACTTTTATCGTTCAAAAATGCATTGCAGTCAATGGGTGTTTTTTTTGTCCAAATGCATTAGGGCCATTGGCAATTCTTTTCTTTTTTGCAGTTCGCCAAACATTCTAGCTTTGAGTCACAAAAATATTTGCCATGGGCAAAAGTGAAAATCTTGCCATAAAAATATACTAGGCAAAAAAAAGTGCTTGTACCTGTTGGCTATTCACATACTTTGATCGTTCCTAATGTGGCATCATTGTTTTACAATTATTATTACATTACATACATTATTACTTTGCACCAAAGTAAACAGGTTAGTTATAAGCAGTTAGTATGAGCAATTTTTTGTTGCTCTTGGTAACTTGCAAGGCGCTGCCACCTTAGGAAAGAATCTAACCTTGTCTCTGGTTCCTAATGTGATATCATTGTTTTACATGGACTAAAGTTTCAGTAATCATAGTTTCCATCTCCTGAGCAATTCTTACTTCCTTACCACGGGTACGGCACAGTTTATTAATTGTCTCCAAATGACAAGCGTTGACCATCCATTGCATCAGTACTGCCTTTCTGGTGTAGAACACGGCAGAGTGGGGTCTAATTATGGCTGTATTGTTAATAATAGATTGTTTAATATTCACGGTAGGCATAATTCTCTTTTATTATTTAATATACATTACTTTTTGGGAAATGTAAAATGGGCTGTCTGGATCACATCAAGGTCCCCACAATGTATCAAACTTTGCCCCAACTCTTTGCATTTCATTTGTTAATGTGACCAAGAGGCATGGTTTCATAATTACCTCCAGTCAAGAGAATCGTTGCAGAGGCATTGACCATCCATTGCATCAGTACGACCATCTTGGTGAAGAACATGGTGGACTGGTGACTAATTCTGCCTGTATTGGTGTATAATAGCTTATCTGTTAGTCTCAGGAGGCATAAGAATATGGCTACGATCTTTTTGTGTGGGCAGATTGGTGGTTAAAGTGTCTAATTTGCCTGACCAGAATTTACCTATAGGAGGACAGGACCATGAAATGGGAAGGAAATTGTCCCTAGGAGAACCACACCATGGGCCATGGTCATCCTGCATTCTACCAATTCTTGTGAACTTAAGTGGAGTTATGTAAAGTTTATAAAGACTTTTATTTTTTATAATGCTTTCCAGTATGAAGATGACAATACAGATTAATATTATAATATTTTATATAAGGGTAATCATATATGTATATATTGTTTTAATTGCTTTAAAGGCACCACAGTGTCCGCAACACTATACACAGAAAGTGAAATTACAACAGAAACACATACAGGTACTAAACATTATTGTTTTTTTTTAAACTGGGTATCCTATATATACCTGTATTATAAGGGTCGAAATAATTAAAAAAATTGTTTTAAAGGTACAACAATACCAGAGACAGCATTCACTGAAAGTCATCTTACAACAGAAATATCTACAGGTACTAAATAATCTATTTATCTGTTCTTATGAAACCATGCCCTGTCTCTGAAACTATAATAAGTGGAAAAAAACTGTTCACATATCTTATGCATTTTTCATTTTTTTTAGACACCATAACAGCAGAGACCATGTTCACAGAAACACAAACAGGTACTTAATGTTATGGGTGTTATTTATTAAACTTGAATTTTTCTGGTCGGGCTTTTAAAGGGGAAAACTTGAATTTTTTTGAGGGAAAAACCTCAAAATCATTGTACCCCGAAGCTGCTAGAAGTCTGAATCCAAAATTACTCCATCTCAAACCTGTCGGGGTGCAGTACAAGTCAAAGGCAGATGTCCCATTTCCAATTTGAAAATATCAGTCTTTGATGGGTTTCTTACAATAATCCGAAGAATTTTGGCTTTTCGGGTGATCGAACCTGGTACATTCGAATATGACACTAGAATTTTCTAGTTTTTTCTTGATTCAATTTTTTTTAGTTACAATATTAGTAAATCAGATGAATTTATGGATGGGAGTTTGTTTTTAATAAAATGTCAAATTCTTTACATGAGCATATCTCGCGTATGTTCTAGTGAAAAAAAAATATTGCATTTTCCCCCAGGTGAGACACAATGCATGACAAAATTCTAATAATGCCATTGCCTTTTTTTTTAATTTTGCAAAAATTCTAGTTTTGAGTAACAAAAAATATTTACCATTGGCAAAAGTGAAAATCTTGCCATAAAAATATACTAGGCAAAAAAAAGTCCTTGTACCTGTTGGCTATTCACATGCTTTGATCGTTCCTAATGTGGCATCATTGTTTTACAATTATTATTACATTACATACATTATTACTTTGCACCAAAGTAAACAGGTTAGTTATAAGCAGTTAGTATGAGCAATTTTTTGTTGCTCTTGGTAACTTGCAAGGCGCTGCCACCTTAGGAAAGAATCTAACCTTGTCTCTGGTTCCTAATGTGATATCATTGTTTTACATGGACTTAAGTTTCAGTAATCATAGTTTCCATCTCCTGAGCAATTCTTACTTCCTTACCACGGGGTACGGCACAGTTTATTAATTGTCTCCAAATGACAAGCGTTGACCATCCATTGCATCAGTACTGCCTTTCTGGTGTAGAACACGGCAGAGTGGGGTCTAATTATGGCTGTATTGTTAATAATAGATTGTTTAATATTCACGGTAGGCATAATTCTCTTTTATTATTTAATATACATTACTTTTTGGGAAATGTAAAATGGGCTGTCTGGATCACATCAAGGTCCCCACAATGTATCAAACTTTGCCCCAACTCTTTGCATTTCATTTGTTAATGTGACCAAGAGGCATGGTTTCATAATTACCTCCAGTCAAGAGAATCATTGCAGAGGCATTGACCATCCATTGCATCAGTACGACCATCTTGGTGAAGAACATGGTGGACTGGTGACTAATTCTGGCTGTATTGGTGTATAATAGCTTATCTGTTAGTCTCAGGAGGCATAAGAATATGGCTACGATCTTTTTGTGTGGGCAGATTGGTGGTTAAAGTGTCTAATTTGCCTGACCAGAATTTACCTATAGGAGGACAGGACCATGAAATGGGAACTAAATTGTCCCTAGGAGAACCACACCATGGGCCATGGTCATCCTGCATTCTACCAATTCTTGTGAACTTAAGTGGAGTTATGTAAAGTTTATAAAGACTTTTATTTTTTATAATGCTTTCCAGTATGAAGATGACAATACAGATTAATATTATAATATTTTATATAAGGGTAATCATATATGTATATATTGTTTTAATTGCTTTAAAGGCACCACAGTGTCCGCGACACTATACACAGAAAGTGAAATTACAACAGAAACACATACAGGTACTTAACATTATTTTTTTTTTTAAACTGGGTATCCTATATATATTATAAGGGTCAAAATAATTAAAAAATTTTTTTAAAGGTACAACAATACCAGAGACAGCATTCACTGAAAGTCATCTTACAACAGAAATATCTACAGGTACTAAATGATCTATTTATCTGTTCTTGTGAAACCATGCCCTGTCTCGGAAACTATAATAAGTGAAAAAAAACTGTTCACATATCTTTTGCATTTTTCATTTTTTTTTAGACACCATAACAGCAGAGACCATGTTCACAGAAACACAAACAGGTACTTAATATTATGGGTGTTATTTATTAAACTTGAATTTTTCTGGTCGGGCTTTTAAAGGGGAAAACTTGAATTTTTTTGAGGGAAAAAACCTCAAAATGATTGTACCCCGAAGCTGCTAGAAGTCTGAATCCAAAATTACTCCATCTCAAACCTGTCGAGGTGCAGTATAAGTCAAAGGCAGATGTCCCATTTCCAATTTGAAAATATCATAGTCTTTGATGGGGTTTCTTACAATAATCCGAAGAATTTTGGCTTTTGGGGTGATCGAACCTGGTACATTCGAATATGACACTAGAATTTTCTAGTTTTTTCTTGATTCAATTTTTTTTATTTACAATATTAGTAAATCAGATAAATTTATGGATGGGAGTTTGTTTTTAATAAAATGTCAAATTCTTCACATAAGCATATCTCGCGTATGTTCTAGTGAAAAAAAATATTGCATTTTCCCCCAGGTGAGACACAATGCATGACCACATTCTAATAATGCCATTGCCTTTTTTTTTAATTTGGCAAAAATTCTAGTTTTGAGTAACAAAAAATATTTGCCATTGGAAAAAGTGAAAATCTTAACATAAAAATATACTAGGCAAAAAAAAGTGCTTGTACCTGTTGGCTATTCACATGCTTTGATCGTTCCTAATGTGGCATCATTGTTTTACAATTATTATTACATTACATACATTATTACTTTGCACCAAAGTAAACAGGTTAGTTATAAGAAGTTAGTATGAGCAATTTTTTGTTGCTCTTGGTAACTTGCAAGGCGCAGCCACCTTAGGAAAGAATCTAACCTTGCCTCTGGTTCCTAATGTGATATCATTGTTTTACATGGACTTAAGTTTCAGTAATGATAGTTTCCATCTCCTGAGCAATTCTTACTTCCTTACCACGGGTACGGCACAGTTTATTAATTGTCTCCAAATGACAAGCGTTGACCATCCATTGCATCAGTACTGCCTTTCTGGTGTAGAACACGGCAGAGTGGGGTCTAATTATGGCTGTATTGTTAATAATAGATTGTTTAATATTCACGGTAGGCATAATTCTCTTTTATTATTTAATATACATTACTTTTTGGGAAATGTAAAATGGGCTGTCTGGATCACATCAAGGTCCCCACAATGTATCAAACTTTGCCCCAACTCTTTGCATTTCATTTGTTAATGTGACCAAGAGGCATGGTTTCATAATTACCTCCAGTCAAGAGAATCGTTGCAGAGGCATTGACCATCCATTGCATCAGTACGACCATCTTGGTGAAGAACATGGTGGACTGGTGACTAATTCTGCCTGTATTGGTGTATAATAGCTTATCTGTTAGTCTCAGGAGGCATAAGAATATGGCTACGATCTTTTTGTGTGGGCAGATTGGTGGTTAAAGTGTCTAATTTGCCTGACCAGAATTTACCTATAGGAGGACAGGACCATGAAATGGGAAGGAAATTGTCCCTAGGAGAACCACACCATGGGCCATGGTCATCCTGCATTCTACCAATTCTTGTGAACTTAAGTGGAGTTATGTAAAGTTTATAAAGACTTTTATTTTTTATAATGCTTTCCAGTATGAAGATGACAATACAGATTAATATTATAATATTTTATATAAGGGTAATCATATATGTATATATTGTTTTAATTGCTTTAAAGGCACCACAGTGTCCGCAACACTATACACAGAAAGTGAAATTACAACAGAAACACATACAGGTACTAAACATTATTGTTTTTTTTTAAACTGGGTATCCTATATATACCTGTATTATAAGGGTCGAAATAATTAAAAAAATTGTTTTAAAGGTACAACAATACCAGAGACAGCATTCACTGAAAGTCATCTTACAACAGAAATATCTACAGGTACTAAATAATCTATTTATCTGTTCTTATGAAACCATGCCCTGTCTCTGAAACTATAATAAGTGGAAAAAAACTGTTCACATATCTTATGCATTTTTCATTTTTTTTAGACACCATAACAGCAGAGACCATGTTCACAGAAACACAAACAGGTACTTAATGTTATGGGTGTTATTTATTAAACTTGAATTTTTCTGGTCGGGCTTTTAAAGGGGAAAACTTGAATTTTTTTGAGGGAAAAACCTCAAAATCATTGTACCCCGAAGCTGCTAGAAGTCTGAATCCAAAATTACTCCATCTCAAACCTGTCGGGGTGCAGTACAAGTCAAAGGCAGATGTCCCATTTCCAATTTGAAAATATCAGTCTTTGATGGGTTTCTTACAATAATCCGAAGAATTTTGGCTTTTCGGGTGATCGAACCTGGTACATTCGAATATGACACTAGAATTTTCTAGTTTTTTCTTGATTCAATTTTTTTTAGTTACAATATTAGTAAATCAGATGAATTTATGGATGGGAGTTTGTTTTTAATAAAATGTCAAATTCTTTACATGAGCATATCTCGCGTATGTTCTAGTGAAAAAAAAATATTGCATTTTCCCCCAGGTGAGACACAATGCATGACAAAATTCTAATAATGCCATTGCCTTTTTTTTTAATTTTGCAAAAATTCTAGTTTTGAGTAACAAAAAATATTTACCATTGGCAAAAGTGAAAATCTTGCCATAAAAATATACTAGGCAAAAAAAAGTCCTTGTACCTGTTGGCTATTCACATGCTTTGATCGTTCCTAATGTGGCATCATTGTTTTACAATTATTATTACATTAAATACATTATTACTTTGCACCAAAGTAAACAGGTTAGTTATAAGAAGTTAGTATGAGCAATTTTTTGTTGCTCTTGGTAACTTGCAAGGCGCTGCCACCTTAGGAAAGAATCTAACCTTGTCTCTGGTTCCTAATGTGATATCATTGTTTTACATGGACTAAAGTTTCAGTAATCATAGTTTCCATCTCCTGAGCAATTCTTACTTCCTTACCACGGGTACGGCACAGTTTATTAATTGTCTCCAAATGACAAGCGTTGACCATCCATTGCATCAGTACTGCCTTTCTGGTGTAGAACACGGCAGAGTGGGGTCTAATTATGGCTGTATTGTTAATAATAGATTGTTTAATATTCACGGTAGGCATAATTCTCTTTTATTATTTAATATACATTACTTTTTGGGAAATGTAAAATGGGCTGTCTGGATCACATCAAGGTCCCCACAATGTATCAAACTTTGCCCCAACTCTTTGCATTTCATTTGTTAATGTGACCAAGAGGCATGGTTTCATAATTACCTCCAGTCAAGAGAATCGTTGCAGAGGCATTGACCATCCATTGCATCAGTACGACCATCTTGGTGAAGAACATGGTGGACTGGTGACTAATTCTGCCTGTATTGGTGTATAATAGCTTATCTGTTAGTCTCAGGAGGCATAAGAATATGGCTACAATCTTTTTGTGTGGGCAGATTGGTGGTTAAAGTGTCTAATTTGCCTGACCAGAATTTACCTATAGGAGGACAGGACCATGAAATGGGAAGGAAATTGTCCCTAGGAGAACCACACCATGGGCCATGGTCATCCTGCATTCTACCAATTCTTGTGAACTTAAGTGGAGTTATGTAAAGTTTATAAAGACTTTTATTTTGTATAATGCTTTCCAGTATGAAGATGACAATACAGATTAATATTATAATATTTTATATAAGGGTAAACATATATGTATATATTGTTTTAATTGCTTTTAAGGCACCACAGTGTCCGCGACACTATACACAGAAAGTGAAATTACAACAGAAACACATACAGGTACATAACATTATTTTTTTTTTAAACTGGGTATCCTATATATATTATAAGGGTCGAAATAATTAAAAAATTTTTTTAAAGGTACAACAATACCAGAGACAGCATTCACTGAAAGTCATCTTACAACAGAAATATCTACAGGTACTAAATAATCTATTTATCTGTTCTTGTGAAACCATGCCCTGTCTCGGAAACTATAATAAGTGAAAAAAAACTGTTCACATATCTTATGCATTTTTCATTTTTTTTTAGACACCATAACAGCAGAGACCATGTTCACAGAAACACAAACAGGTACTTAATATTATCTGTGTTATTTATTAAACTTGAATTTTTCTGGTCGGGCTTTTAAAGGTGAAAACTTGAATTTTTCGAGGGAAAAAACCTCAAAATTATTGTACCCCGAAGCTGCTAGAAGTCTGAATCCAAAATTACTCCATCTCAAACCTGTCGGGGTGCAGTACAAGTCAAAGGCAGATGTCCCATTTCCAATTTGAAAATATCATAGTCTTTGATGGGTTTCTTACAATAATCCGAAGAATTTCGGGTGATCGAACCTGGTACATTCGAATAAGACACTAGAATTTTCTAGTTTTTTCTTGATTCGATTTTTTTTAGTTACAATATTAGTAAATCAGATAAATTTATGGATGGGAGTTTGTTTTTAATAAAATGTCAAATTCTTTACATAAGCCTATCTCGCGTATGTTCTAGTGAAAAAAAATATTGCATTTTCCCCCAGGTCAGACACAATGCATGACAAAATTCTAATAATGCCATTGCCTTTTTTTTTTAATTTGGCAAAAATTCTAGTTTTGAGTAACAAGAAATGTTTGCCATTGGCAAAAATGCAAATTTTGCCATAAAAGTATACCGACCAAAAAATGTGCTTGTCCCTATTGGCAATTCACCTGCTAACATGGCATCATTGTTTTACAACAACCTAACATTCATAGGCCACATAATCTAAACAGGAAAATAAAAACATAATAATTGAAATGCAATCTCAAATTTGTTTGTTCATTAATAGCATGCTTTTTGTAACACTATTAACATTATTACTTTGCTCCACAGTGAGCAGGTTAGTTATCAGTAGAACTGTAACAAGTCAAGTAGACTTGACAGTTTGATATTTACTAAATCTGACTCACATTTTTTAAAATGCATTTGTACTTGTTTTTAAAACACCAAATTACCAGAGACAACATTCACATTCATTTTTATTGTATCCTTGAATGTCCAATATATATAATCTGACATATATATTTTAAGGGTAGATGTTAATTGTATTGAATAACATAACATAACATAACATACAACATATTTCCAGCACATTAAAATGTTACTATGTTACCATGACTATGTAATGTTACATGACTCAGATTGAGAATAGTCAGAGTTGTGATTATATAATCAAAACAACTTCAAGTACCAGCTGAGTAAATGAAAAAAAAACTCCAAATATAGAAGATAGAACTTTTTTAATATAGAACTCTGATAATTAATGACCAACAGTAATAATAATAATAATAATAATAATAATAATCAAAACAATTGTCCCTCTGGACATTAGAGCCAATGGATGTATTTTCATAATTTTTTTTTCCAGCGAAACAGAATGCATGGAGAAGTTCTAACTGGCTTTTTTTTTTCATTCTTTCAAGAGCAAAAATGCATTAGTTCCCTGTCAAGATACAATAAATGTAGAGATTCTAAAAACGCCGCTGGTGTTTTTTTCCCAAAAAGTTTTCAGAAACAATATGCATGGCAAAATGTTATCATGGATTTGCCACTAGTGAAAATGCCACCAAACTATACCAGTCAAAAAAGTTTACTCATCCCTTTTAGCTAGTCATGTGCTTTCATCTTTCCTAACAGGGGCAATTCTGACCCCTGAGCCACCCTGAGGCTGCTTTTGTGATGTCGTCCACCTCTCCCCACTGCTCTTACATTTCTAGTGTTGGAGGCCTGGGGGGGGGCACATTGCTAGTGCAGAGATTGCAATTACACTCTGCACTACAAGAGCTACATTTCTGGTCTATTATCCAGAATTTCAGCTCTTAGGTGCCGATTCACTAACTTCGAGTGAAGGATTCGAAGGTAAAAAACTTCGAATTTCAAAGTTTTTTTTGGGCTACTTTGACCATCGAATGGGCTACTTCGACCTTTAACTACGACTTCGAATCGAAGGATTCGAAGTAAAAATCGTTCGACTATTCGACCATTCGATAGTCGAAGTACTGTCTCTTTAAAAAAAATTTCGACCCCCTAGTTCGCCATCTAAAAGCTACCGAAGTCAATGTTAGCCTATGGGGAAGGTCCCCATAGGCTTGGCTAACTTTTTTTGATCGAAGGATATTCCTTCGATCGTTGGATTAAAATCCTTCGAATCGTTCGATCGAACTATCTGCGCTAAATCCTTCGACTTCGATATTCGAAGTCGAAGGATTTTAATTCCTAGTCGAATATCGAGGGTTAATTAACCCTCGATATTCGACCCTTAGTAAGTCACTCTTGGTAACTTGCAAGGCTCGGCCACCTTAGGAAAGGTCTAACCTTGTCTCTGGTTCCTAATGTGGTATCATTGTTTTGAGCTTAAGTGTTGTTATGTAAAGTTGATAAACACTTTTATATGGTTTCCAGCATTGAGATTATATTACAGATTAATATTATAATCTTTTATATAAGGGTAAACTTATATGTTTATATTGTTTTAATTGCTTTAAAGGCACCACAGTGTCAGTGACAGTTTTCACGGAAAGTGAAATTGCAACAAAAACACATACAGGTACTTAACATTATTTTTTTTTTAAACTGGGTATCCTATATATATTATAAGGGTTAAAATAATTAAAAATTTTTTTTAAAGGTACAACAATACCAGAGACAGCATTCACTGAAAGTCATCTTACAACAGAAATATCTACAGGTACTAAATAATCTATTTATCTGTTCTTGTGAAACCATGCCCTGTCTCTGAAACTATAATAAGTGGAAAAAAAACTGTTCACATATCTTATGCATTTTTCATTTTTTTTTAGACACCATAACAGCAGAGACCATGATCACAGAAACACAAACAGGTACTTAATATTATGGGTGTTGTTTATTAAACTTGAATTTTTCTGGTCGGGCTTTTAAAGGGGAAAACTAATTTTTGGAGGGAAAAAACTCAAATTTATTGTACCCCGAACTCAAACCTGTTGAGGTCATGTATAAGTCAAAGGCAGATTTCCCATTTCTAGTTTGATAATATCATTTAAGGCCTGTGCTGGGTTTCTTACAATAATCTGAAGAATTTGGGTTTTTCGGATGATATCACCAAAAAATTCGAACAATTCCGGTGCAAACTTGAGAATTTGAAAATGTTGCTCAATTTGAATTTGGCGATTGAATTTTTCTAGTTTTTTTCTTGATTAAATTTCTTTTAATTAAAATATTAGTAAATCAGATACATTTGTGGATGGGAGATTGGTCAAGTTTGTTTTCAATAAAATATCAAATACATTATGTAAGGGTATCTCACGTATGTTCTAGTGAAAAAAATATTGCATTTTCCCCCAGGTGAGACACAATGCATGACAGAATTCTAATAATTGCCAACTTTTTTAATATAAAATAGAATTCAAATTAAATAGCACAGCTGTGCTAATACTGATAAAAAATGACAGTAATAATAATAATCAAAACAATTTCTAAAACAGGAGGAGGGTTGTCCCTCTGGACATTAGAGCCAATGGATGTATTTTCAGCATATTTTTTTTTCCAGTGTAAAAACAAAACATTTTATCAGTGAAACAGAATGCATGGAGTAGTTCTAACTGGTGTTTTTCTCATTCTTGTCAGAGCAAAAAAATGCAATTGTTCCCTGGCAAGATACAATACATGTAGAAATTCTAAGAACGCCGCTGGTGTTTTTTTCAGAATCTTTTTTAGGAACAATATGCATGGCAAAATTCTGCATGCATTTGCTGCTAGTGAAAATGCCACCAAACTATAGTAACATAGTAACATTTTGACTAGTCCCTGGATCAACTTGAACTTGAGGGGTTGAACTTGATGGACTTTGTCTTTTTCCAACCCGATTTAACTACAGTATGTAACTATGTAACTTGTACTATGAGCTATCTTCCATAACCCTGTATTCCCTCACTTGCTAAAAAGCCATTCAACCCCTTCTTAAAGCTATCTAATGTATCAGCCTGTACCACTGATTCAGGGAGATAATTCCACATCTTCACAGCTCTCACTGTAAAAAAAAACCCTTCCGAATATTTAGCTGGAACCTCTTTTCTTCTAATCGGAATGGGTGACCTTGTGTCAGCTGGAAAGACCTACTGGTAAATAAATCATTAGAGAGATTATTATATGATCCCCTTATATATTTATACATAGTTATCATATCACCCCTTAAGCGCCTCTTCTCCTGCGTGAACATCCCCAATTTCGCCAGTTTTTCCTCATAGCTAAGATTTTGCATTTACCAGCTTAGTTGCCCTTCTCTGTACCCTCTCTAATACAATAATGTCTTGTTTGAGTGATGGAGACCAAAACTGTACGGCATATTCTAGATGGGGCCTTACCAGTGCTCTATACAGTGGAAGAATGACCCCCTCCTGTGAATCTCTGTCCCTTTTAATACAGCTCAAGACCTTATTTGCCCTTGATGCTGGTGACTGGCATTGCTTGTTACAGACAAGTTTATTATCTACTTATTATATAATGCCCCCCCCACTGTGCAGCATCTTACCTACCTCATCATAACAAGCAATCAAATTAAACATAAAAAAATAAAGCCATGCTGATTGCTGCTCATAATGTCATTCACTAGGACAACATTTTAAATGTAACAAGCCTTCAAAGAATTTGCCCACCACAGATGTCAAACTTACTGGCCTATAATTGCCAGGTTGAGATCGTAATCCGTTTTTAAATATTGTAATGACATCAGCTTTTCACCAATCCATAGGCACCATACCAGATGAAAGTGAATCTGAGAAAATCAGAAACAAGGGCCTGTCTAAAACTGAACTAGATCTCTCAGGCAAAAAAAGTGTAAACATCCCTATTAGCTAGTCACATGCTTTCATGAATTTTGACCCCTGAGTCACCCTTATGCTGCTTTTGTGATGCCGTCCACCTCTCCCCACTGATCTTACATTTTTAGTGCTAGAGATGGTCCTAGGGGAGCACGTTGCTGGGGCAGAGATCGAAATTACACTCTCTGCCCTAGAGGAGCCACATTTCTGGTTAATTATCAAGAATTTCAGCTCTTACTGTTATTATGAGCAAATTGTTGTAACTCTTGGTAACTTGCAAAGTGCTGACACCTTAGGAAAGATTCTAACCTTGCCTCTGGTTCCTAATGTGGTATCATTGTTTTGCAAGGACTTAAGTTTCATGGTCCACATAATGCCAAGCTAAAAAATAAATAAGGATTATATTTATGTTATTTATAAATATTTTTAAAGCACTGGAGCCTACTGATCAAGCTCCACCATGTTTAACCAAGCAGTAATTTTTTTTTCCATCTACTTAGCAATTCTTAATTCCTAACTGGGAGAATATGAAACTAGTTGCAATTTTTCAGGACTTCCCAATTTTTTATTAAATCTGACCATATATATATATATATATATATATATATATATATAGATATAGATATATATATATATATATATATATATATATATATATATATATATATATATATATAGTCAACTACAAGAGGTCCTCTGCACTCATTATCATATATTTAAGACAGCGACATTTTGTGCATACTGCTACTAAAAAATGCCTTACCCTTTAAACAGCACAGGGATTGTTTGTCCATATATTGCAATATATTTAAGCTGAACAACTACGTCAAAGTCATCCCATATCTGGCCAGTCCTATGCTCAATTTTCATCTGATTCATTAAGAATTCTATTGCTTCATTATACATTTTACACAGGACTAAGTTTTACCTGCAACTTACTTGCTGCTTTCAAAGTAAAACTCCCAAACTTGGCTGCCCTTTTATTAGACACCAGTGGGATCACCTGACTATAGCTGGGAAGGGTGGGAGCTACAACATGGAGCTGGACACTGCTCCTGTATAACTATAACAAACAAGGGAAAGTTGTTATATGGTCAGATTTAGTAAAAAATTGGGAAGTCCTGAAAAATTGCAACTAGTTTCATATATATATATATATATATATATATATATATATATATATATATATATATATATATATATATATATATATATATATATATATATATATATATATATATATATATATATATATATATATTATTTTATTTATTTTTTTAAATTACTTTAAAGGCACCACAGTATCAGAGACGGTATACGCTAACAATGAAATTACAACAGCAACAGGTTCAGGTAACAATAAATTCTCCTCTTTTTTTAAACTGGATGTTCAATATATTGTATAATGGTTAACATATGTTGTTGTTTTTTTAAGTTATTTTTAAAGATACAACAGTATTAGAGACAGCATTCACTGAGTCATCTTATAACAGAAATACTTATAGGTACTAAATATTATATTTATCTGTCGTTGTAAAATATATTTATCTGTTGTTTGTCATGTTAAATAGTGATGGGCGAATTTATTCGCCAGGGATGAATTTGCGGTGAATTTCTTTTTCGATGCAATTTGACCTGTCAAAAGAATTGGAACCCTGCATCAGTAAATGGACGCCAGCATCAAAATCCGCGTTTCACATCAAAATTTTGCTGTTTCATTTTGCCGTGCTGAATCGAAACGGGAGAAATTCGCCTATCACTATTGTTAAAGCAAGTTTAATAGAATTTTATGCCAGCAATGTAAAATCTGGCCAATTCTCTCTCTCTCTCTCTCTCTCTCTCTCTCTCTCTCTCTCTCTCTCTCTCTCTCTCTCTCTCTCTCTGTCTCTCTCTCTCTCTCTCTCGTACAAGTAAGTTCTAAGTTTCAGCTTCTAAGGTTTAAACCTTTAATGGCATGTTTAAAACAGGTGAAGTTACCGTATATACTCGAGTATAAGCCGAGTTTTTCAGCCCCCAAAATATGCTGAAAAACGCTACCACGGCTTATACTTGGGTCAAAGGTAAACCTTTAATGGCATGTTTAAAACAGGTGAAGTTACTCATAAAATTTTACTATAATAATATACAATAACCAGGAATATCCTGTAAATTATATTTTTAGAAACTATTTTTAGTACTTAGTGACGTCATCAATTTATATTGGTGCTTAGTGATGTCATTTCCATTACTTGTGTAATATATTAAATAATGTATCCCCTCTAAAAAGGATTAGTGAGGAGAATATTTTTTCACACACATGGATTCATAGAGATATTATGCAGCTGACCATTAATGAAACGGTGGCAAATATTTACAGCAAAAAAAAAAAGTCTGCCCATTCACTTCAATGTCTTTGGAGTTAGAAACATTTTAGAAAAAATGCAAAAAATTTACTTCAATGCATTTGGAATGAGGAAAAAAACAAAGTGTACATGAAAAAACAATTAACTTTCAATGCGTTTTGTAAGTTTTTTAGCAGTTTTGTGGAATATTTGGCGAAGCAAAACAGGGCAGATTTGCTCACTCATCACTAATAACCATTATAAGTCACTTCAGGTTTCCATGACCTTAATAAAGCATTTCTGCCTCTATTTGGAACTCTGAGGAGACTAATAATATCCTTATATTTTATAGTAGGGGGTACATTATTTGCTTTAGTATTTTATGTGAAGTTAATTTCAGTGTACAGGAATAAAGATATGCTAGATCAGCTGTATCTTTTTGAATTATTTTATAAAATATCTTTTGACATCATACTATATTTCTTCATATAAATAGTGATGACTAAACGAAACTGGGCCTCTTTGCTTTACCAAAAAATTAATGAAATGGAAAAATTCATGACATGGCAAAATGGAGTCAATGGGCGTTTCCTAGCATAAAACAAAAAGAATATGCTATTTTTTTCTGGGTGAATACAATTCTAAGAATTGCATAAGCTTTTTTTTTGGTTCATAAAACACATTATATTCCCAGAAAAACAAAATTCATGCAGACATTCTAACAATGTCATTGGTGTTTTTTCCCCACATTTTTTCGTGATAAAGTTTTATTGATTCATGGAATCACCCATAGGCTTGGATTGCAGGATCTTTCAGTGATTTTATGAATCTGCAAGTGCATAAAATCTTAAACTGGAATCTGGAATGTTTGCAGCTACTTTGGGCTAGAGAATACATACTGACCAAAAATAAAAGGAGAAATGCACGAAAAAGGGCCACTTCATGAAAGGGTGGGTTCGCCTACACATCAATTTTTAGAACACTGTTTATCAAAATTCCAATTTGTTAATTTTAGAGTTTTTTTTAAGTTCAATCAAATTCAAATGTTTACTTCAAAAAATGTAATCTAAAAATCTGATTCTTGGTCAAATAAAACCACAATAAATTAGAATTAATTGAATTCATATTCTACTCATCATTTTCAATGGGTCTACAAACTCCCCCCCCCCAAAAAAAATCAAAAAAAACTCACGTTCAAAAAATAGCTTAAGTTTTGCCCAGGACAGCTCCTATTGACTTCTATATGATGCTTTTAGATGTTGAAGTTCTACATTAAAATGTTTTTAACAACTTTTAACTGGTCTTAATTTTTTATTATTTGTAGTTTTTAAAAATATTGCCTTCATCTTCTGTTTTATTCGAGTGTTCAAATGGGGGTCACTAACCCCAACAGCCAATAAAACTATTGCCCCATGAGGCTATCATGTTTACCTTTTCTTACTTATTTTTCTATTCAGGCCTTTGTTGTTCGTATTCCAGTTTCTCGTTCACTGGACCCATAGGCTGGACATTAATTTTAAGGGAAAATAAAAAAATGTTTACTTTTTTATTTTGCTTTCAGCACAAAGCACAATACAGCCAACAACAGAAAAGAGCCAAGTCATATACAGAAATGGTAATACACATGATCATGTCTTAATAATTCATAATGTTGCGCAGTTTGTTATGTAATCAGAGAATAACAGTGTGGATAAAAGGTATAAATGTGACAAAAGTCATTTTAAACAAATAGCAGTCTACTGTGGCCAATGGAAATCTCTTCAGCTCTACCCTCAGCATATAATATATAAGTACCTTGTTACAAGTGAATGTTGCCTACTGTAAAGAGTAATAACCAACAGTGCCTTTACTGTTTATTAAAAGGAAAACCTTTCTTTCTACTTGTCTATAGTACGGTAAACAGTGGTGAATTTCCATATGTCCTACCCGGGCGGTCATATGGGGACCATAGATAAAAGACGGCCAGCATCGGAAGAAAGGGCCAGGCTTATGTGTGGTTGGGAGGTGGTGGGTACTGCTCAGAGCCTCAGGGCTCGTTAATCTGTACTAGCCTTCAACATTTTACTAACCATGTCCCTGCCTCCCACCTCTTCTTTCCAAAACCTTCTTTGTGGAGGCCTCATGGCTTACCCAAATGAAATGTGCAAAATAGGGCTGTAATCAAACATTTTTTTCACTTGCACATGTGTCTGGGAGCAAACATCTGCAGGCCTCTGAGCTGTGTTTCAGAGTACAGAGACCTGCGACTCCCCTTACTAATACAGCACTGGCTGATATGTTATCACTGTATTGGTGACAAGTGCAAGGGTAATAATGTAAAAGCTCCCAGCACCATACCTTGCATGCCATTCAAGGTAGTGAGGGGCAGGAGGCTCAGACAAGGGGACTCCTTTCTCTTATGTACACACTACATTGAATATCAAATAGGTATTATTTTCAATGTATTGTATTGTACCCCCCATTCTGTTTTGTGGATCCTTTTGTTTGGAATGTGGAGCACTGTGCATACTGGTATAAAAATTACATATTTTTGGACCACTGTCATCTCAAAACAACTGAATCAGATCAGGGTTATTGTTTTTGTTTATTGATTGTAGGAGTGCTTATGAATTTGTGTTATTTCAATTTCTGACACTGCAATTCCCAACTTCACCTTGAGTAACTGGAAAATGTCAGCTGCCAAATTGGATGCTTAATAATTATTAATTAATTAATTACGTTCACCTAGGTTTGGCCTTTTTCTATATCGCTGTATGAACCAACCCTTGCATGTTTGACCACTCTTCTGGATCATGACTCTGTACGGTCTTAATGATTGGTTTTGACCCGGGCTGTTTTTCCTGACTATGCTCCTGGTTCCTGATTCTGTAAAGCACCTGACCCTGTTCCATGACTGCATTCTCTGTTCCCCATCCATCCTGTATACAATACAGTTCAATTGATTTGATGGGCAATTGATTAGAGTTTCGCTGTGAAAATGACTCCAATAACAGAAAAAAAATTGTGCATCAAAATTTTTTTGGACGCACTTCACAAAAATTTTTTATGTGCCTCAAAAAAACTATTTGACGCCCATAGATTTTAATGCATTTCAGGGAATTTTCGGCAAAGCAAAATGGGTCAGATTTGCCCATAACTGCAGAGCACGGTTGTTATAGGCAGAAGTTTGAAACCAGACCAGAACTTTGGGGTTTTTTCAGAGTTTTGTGGTACCATACTGTACATAGATAATGTAGAATATCATAATGCAGGCAAATAAACCATAATCACAAAATTGCTAAACAAAATATAGAGTAAAAAAATGAAGCCTTATTGTGCTGTAAAGCTTTTACAGTGGCTTAAAATGATTTCAAGGGTATGCTTCAGCAAAATGTTATAGCAGATGGAAGATCTGATGGCGGGCCTCCAGTTTCCGTGGTGTCTGGGCAAATGCCAGTTTTTTTCCATGTATTAAAATTGCTCTAGGAAGTGAAGAGAAGCTGTGGCTACATTCACATCCACACCATCCACTATTCAATATGCCTCCCCAGATCAGATGAAATTTTTGGTTTGGACAGATTAACTGCAGTTACAGAATGGTCAGAACTGCCACCTCCAAGGTGACACAGGTGCAGATAGTTGGAAGTATAAATGAAACTGGCCAAACCTCCAGATAAAGCCATGTTTGAGCAGATTTAGACCTGGCAAAATCAGTTAGTTGCTCAGAGCATGAGTGTGGTCCTCAAATTTTAGGTTGAGGACCAATGGAAAAACAACTGTAAGAAAATAATACTGTTTGTGAAACAGAGGATTAAAGATCCATGGCAATATAGTGAGTTGTTCATAGAAGCGATAGTTCCTACCTATGCACTATAAAACCAAACTGTTACCATAACTATATATAACTATAAGTGTATTCATATGTTCCCTCAGCTCTTCTCTACCCATATGGCCCGGGACTTGATTTTGTCAACCTAAAAAGTAATGATGGTGCATCCGGATCAATACAACTCTCTATGAATATTTCTCTGTTTGGAAAGTCCTTTTCATCATTGTATGTAAGTGTTTGCTGAATCCTATACTGCTCCTTACCACTTAATTTCTGTTTAAAAAATGTTATTTCTGCAGGACCAGGGAGTCAATGATAACCTTTATATAGGGTTGCTTCCTTAAACTGTAACAGCAGTTAGATAGGTGGTAAATAATCCAATCATTGCCGGAGGGCAAAGACCTAGTTAAGCCCCAAATGGTTCTGCACTTGGGTGGCAAAATCAGATAATGATAAAACAAATACATATATATATATATATATATATATATATATATATATGGACAGCTTAACCCTTGCATTTTATGTAGACTAGTCATCCCCATCCAGTGGCTCACAAGCAATAAGTTGCTCACCAACTCCTTGATGTTGCTCCCAGTGGCCTCAAAGACACGTTTTGGTTGCATAAAAGCCAGGTGCACTGCCAAACAAAGCCACCTGTAGGCTGCCAGTCCACATAGGATTAACAAATAGCCAATCACAGCCTTATTTGACACCCTGGGGAGGTTTTTCATGCTTGTGTTGCTCCCCAACTCTTTTTACATTTCAATGTGGCTCATGGGTAAAAAAAAAAAGGTTGGGATACCCCTGATAGATAATCACATCAGACAAGAAACCAAAAAATAACAAAGATTAGGAAGCGGAGTTACTCTTTGTGGTTTACATATACAATAAAAAAAAACAAAAAAACCCCCTATTTACTAATAACATAAAAACCAGGTAGTACTTGGGGGGGGGCTACAATGTGCTAGGGTATACAGGGCTTCCTTATTATCCGCACCTTACAATAATGAGGAGTACTTTGTAATTATTAAGTACTTTGTACTTTGTAATTATTAATTAACACATTTGTAAATGAAACCCCTCACTTCTTAAAGCAGCCTTGTGGCTCATAAAAAAGCAGAAAAGCTATGATAAATGTGCCATTTTGTTAAGGCATTTGCCATTGAAATCATTCATTTAATTATTTTCTTTTGACCCAATAGGTTGACAAAAACGGTCTGTTGTCATTTAGTGCACGAATAAATGATTACACACCCAGAAATCTCCCCACTGCAATAGGGAACCCATTTCTTGCACCTTTCTGGGCTGACGTTAATAAAGTCCAAGGTGACATATATTATCGACAAAGCACAGATGCAGCATTACTGTCCCAAACTACAACTGACATTAGAAGATATTTCCATATTATGAACTTCTCTGCTCTGTGGGTCTTTGTGGCAACTTGGCATAAAGTTGGTTATTATGGATCTACCTCCGGCAAGGTAATGTTGATCTTATTTTACAGTATCTTTTGCTATTGCAGTACATTCATGGATGGTTGTGCACCCCCACCAGAATCATTAAAAAATATATATCATTCTGAAACATGCAGTGGTTTTGATTCCTGAATTTAATCCACAAAAAAAACTGCTTCAAAACTCCAACTAGAATAAGGCCAAAAATTTCAGAGAAATTAACATCTAGGAACTATCTGCCATTTGGATCAAAATGCTAATGGTAATAACTGCAAATCCTGGGTTAAGGGCATCCTACAATATGACCTCCACATTATGTCCCAGACCTTCCGCATGGTAAGCACAATACAAGTTCCACTGTGTTTGCTTATCTGGAAGACTGCAGTCCGTGTAAAATCACACAAGGGAAGTGAATTAACTTAATTTACACACTATGGGCCAAAGGTTTATCATGTGAAAAGTAATGGATGATATTCAACTTATTCAAAATGCAATTCAGTTTAGAAAAACGTTTCTCACTGTTTATCAAGTGAAAACTCTATTGAAGTCTATGGGAAAAACGTTTTCTCCTCAAATTCAATCTCGTCCATGACTGTTTACGTGATAAACCATGAAATAACTTTTTCTCACTATGTTGAATCTGGCCTTATCTCTGGTAAAACACATAATTGAGCTTCTGTCATACATTGACAAAAGGTTTAAAGAATCATGTTGACTCTAGGTGAAAATTAGGGCCATAAACAGTTCACTACTGGCAAATGGAAATGTTAAAGACCACATACTTGTCCTGCAACCAAATGGTATCATTCATTAAATAGCAAGTGCATACATACATATTGATCTATTGTCATTTTTTCCCACCTCTTTGCCTGGCAGCATATTTTTGGCTAAAGCAAATTGTGACACCCTACAGGGTGATCATCCCTAGCTGTGTTGCAATTTATGTTCACTAAGGCCACCAAACCACATGAAATGCACACTTCCAGCTCAGTAGTATTTACCTTCTTGTAAGGTTGAAAGGTCAACTAACCCTTTAATGAGACCTGAAGTTGGTTGTAGATTGGTTCTACCCTGGTATGAGTTTCTATGTTTGCTAAATCACTTTGGGGACATTTAGCAGCTGTCTATCTACTTAGATGCCAAGACTAGCACGTTGAGTACAGAGATAGAGAGAGACAGAGAGAGAAAAGGAGGTCAAACTGATGATGATCAAGAAACAATAGGGAAAGTAACAGTATCAGTAAAGTTTGAAGACCAGATTGACTTAAACTATTACAATAAACACATTTTTTAGTATTTTTTCAAAGTGGTCAGCATTTGAAAATTCTAATTGCTAGGACATCTCATTTTGATTGCTCTGTTAAATTAGCTACATCACAGTAATTGATGAAAGGTTTTATTTTAGGTGAACACATTTCAGGCTGTGCTTACTACAGATGGGAATCATACTTTTGTCCTGTTTAACTATGGAGACATTCAGTGGACAACTGGCACTGCTAGTGGTGGATCAAGTGCAACTGGACTTGGGGGTACAGCTGCTTTGGTAAGAAAAAAATGTGTCCTTTTTTCTGTATGCATAATTTCATTTGCTAAGTATTCCCCAATCCATTCAGGTCAATTTGCTGCTCAAGTACAACTAGCAGACTACTGCATATTTGTCCATGGTTATTGTATCTTCAGTTTAATAATGGTATATATATATATATATATATATATATATATATATATATATATATATATATATATATATATATATATATATATATATATATATATATATATATATACTGTATGTATATATATATATATATCTAAACACTTATTTATGAAGTTCCAAATTATTCCTCAGTGATGTACAGTTATGTGAATTGTTAATCAGAAACCTGTTATTGAGTTATTGAGAAAGAAAGAAAGAGTTATGGAAGGCCATCTCCTATAAAGTCCATTTTATCCAAATAATCCACATTTTTAAAAATAATTTTCCTTTTTCTCTGTAACAATTAAACAGTACATTGTACTTGATCCCAACTAAGATATAATTAATCCTTATTGGGTTTATTTAATACTGACTTGATTTTCTAGCAGACTTAAGGTACGAAGATCCAAATTACAGAAATATCCATTATCTAGAAAACCCCAGGTCCCAAGCATTCTGGATAACCGGTCCCATATCTTTACAATGCATCAAATATATAAATGATATACAAATACTTATAAATACAGGAGATAATGAGGTCCCTTCTCAAAAGAGCTTACAGTGTAAAATGATAATGGATAAGATCAGGAATACCAAGCTAGCTGAGGGGAAACCGCCCTAAAGAAACGTGTTTTGAAGCAGAGAGATTGGAAGAAACTGGAAAGTCTTATGCAAAGTCTTGTTTATAGTGGAAGGGAATTCCAGACAATGCAGCTTAAGAAAATTTATGAATGTGTATGTGAAGATGTGAAGAGTGATGCAATAAGGAGTATATACCTTAGAGTTATCAAGGCATAAACAGATTTAACTGGGTAAATTGTTTCTGGAAATAATACTGTAGGCATATGGTTAGACCATCTAGTCATCAGAAAATCATACATAGAAACAGAACATGCAGAAAACGTAGAGCAGTCTGGTCTAGGTCTTTTGTGTCCAAGTTGACACCAACTTGATTTAAAGGAGAAGGAAAGCTACGGAGGCATTTTATTGCGAATAGATCAGCTGCAATAGTGCAAGCTAGAATGCTATATTTATTCTGTAGAATGTTTTACCATACCTGAGTAAAAAGCTCTAGAAAGTCTCTGTTTGTTTAGGATAGGAGCTGCAGTATTAACATGGTGTGACATCACTTCCTGCCTGAGTCTCTCCCTGCTCTGGGCTCAGATTACAGCAGAGAAGGGAGGGGTGGGGGGGAAGAGGAACAAACTGAGCATGCTCTTGCCCAGGGCAATGAGGTTTAACCTGAAGGCAGGAAGTCTGATACAGAAGCCCATGAGTACACAATAGAAGGAAAGAAATGCAAAGTTTCTTTTGACAGGGGACTCAGAGCAGCACTACTTTGGGGGTTTACTGGTATATTTAGATGGACCTTTCTGATAAGGCTTACTTAGTTTTAACCTTTCCTTCTCCTTTAAGAATAATCAATACATGAGAATGTATTTGCTTGACCGGTAAAAACAGAGATCACAACTTTAGCAGGTATATTTTAGCATATACTGAGGGTTTTATCCACCTGTGATACAGGGGCCTAAATATTTCTGTTGCTGGGTCTACATATCTTGGTCTCACACATGAGGCCAACCTATAAATAAAATATATAGGTATATATTATCGCATATATGAAAATCACATATATATAATTCTCTTTTTTGGATGATTCCGTTAACAGGATCTTGTGTTCCCCACAGGCTGGTCTTAACAGCGGCAACACCACTGGGTGCTATGTAATACCCGTGTCATTGTCTCCTTCTATTATTAACGTGTCATCCACTACTAATGTTGGCTTTTCTGGACGCTGGGCTTTCCAAGTGAATGATCTGATTCCTAACGTTCTTAATGGAACTATTGGTAAGTCCAAACAATGTTTCTACTGTATGGTTTATTTTTTGACATTCTTTTGTCTTTTTGAAAGGCAAAAGATCATAATAATCTCATTAAACAGATCTGCATACATTTGGGTAATTATTAAATACACCTGTAGCATTTTGATGATCAGTTGAGAGGTTAGATGTTGGAAACATCAATTGCTGTATGTATGGTCAGTAAGGATGTAAGAAATAGTATGATAACATGGAAAGTGGCATTTTCATCTGTTTGTTCACAGCTTTACTCTACCCATATGGATATGCAATTGACACTGTCACTGAAGGTCTAGATGATAGAACCCCGTATTCTCTCAATCTATCAACTGCAATACCTATTTTTGGCACTTATTACTCGTCTCTATATGTGAGTATATCAGTTTTGTTGTTGTTCACACATTTGCATTACAATTATTTAATTATTACCCCCAATCAGCAAACAGAAAGATAATAGAAGGCTTGGCAATAGAAATAAGGCTAAAATTGCCCATTTCTCACATTTCTGTAGATGTAAATTAACTCACATTAAACAACATTAAAAAATGCAAAGCCAACCCCAGAGTCAACAATCATCCACGGGAATGTTTGCGCATCTGGGAGTCTGCTTGATAATTAGGGATGTAGCGAACTGCCGATTTGGTGTTCGCGAATGCCGTTGGCGAACACCGGCAAAAAATGCGAACGTTCGCGGACAGTTCGCAAACTTCGAACACCCGCTAAAATCGTTCGATTCGAACGATCGAAGGATTTTAATCGTTCGATCGAAGGATTTTCATTCGAATCGAACGATCGAAGCCATTTGATCGAATGCTTTTCATTCGATCGAATGCTTACAATCGTTCGAACGAATGGAAATCGGTCGATTTTTAGCGGTCGAAGGAATTCGAATGGTCGAATGGTCGAACGACTTGTATTCGAATCGAACGTGAACTCAAAATGTGAACGTTCCCAAACGTTCGCGAACATTCGGCGGACGCGAACGGTCGAAGTTCGCGCGAACTAGTTCGCGGGCAAACAGTTCGCTACATCCCTATTGATAATGCACTAGTTACTCACCAGATACACAATGGGGAGAAGGAACTATATTTTCAACCACATTTTTTCCTGTGCTTCAAAGCCTGTTTTTCTTATCATATGTCATCAATATGACAGTGTCTACAAGTTAGTGATATTTCCGGACACAGGGCAGTCCAAATGTCCTATGTGGTCATCCAAAAGTTTTTATGACTCTAAGGGATCTATTTTTGTACTAACATTAAGATTTCCTATTTTTCTACAAATCGTAGTTTTTCATCTAAAAATTTATGGGGGGGAGTTTTTTAAAAAAAAAAATCTCTAAAACTCTAAAGATTTGAGATGTGTAAAAACCACAAACAACTCTAATACAAAACTTCTCCTAGTAAAAGTAATGGAGGTCCTATAGAAGTCAATGGGAGCTGCACTGATCCTACTGAACGTTTTTTTTATAGCCATTCAGACTTAGGGGTTTTGGTTTTTTTTTTCCACTTATAATTGACCAAAAAACTCACATTTTTAGAGGTTTTAGAAGTATTCAGATTTTTTTATCAGATTTTTCAGCACTTTTTTCTTATCGTACTTTTTAATTTTGGATCTTAAAATGAATTTCGTGGCATTCGTGATTTTAGAGAAATAGAGTTTATTCGGGGTTTGACAAAGCTCCAATACCACTAAAACTCAGCCTTAACTAAATTGGCCTCTGTTTAAGGGTTCCATAGACTTCATGGTATGCTATCATTATTTATACCCTCTTGCCTTTGAACATGCTATATACATGTAATAGTTGACACCACTGCTTTTATGAAGCCCGTGAGTGCCAAATATAATAAACTACATGTTGTTACAGCATTGTTTTGGGGACTTTATATGCCACATCAGTCAAAACTGGCTCAGTCTCCATGTGCTTTTTGTATATAGTCCAATTCCAAAAAAGGCAAATAGATCAGAGCTGCAAACATTTTAAAAGTCTTGACCTTCATAGATTTTTCTCTTTTTTTGCATGAAAGAAGTAAAGCATTGTACTAGCCCTATAATATTTATTACTAAGAAGGCAAAAAGTAGTTAGCTATGCTTTGTTTTCTCTCCAGGTGAACTACAATGGTCTAATATCATTCAACACGCCAGTGGGACTACTGACACCCCAAAACCTACCAGTTTTTAATGTCGCTTTTCTGGCCCCATTTTGGACTCCTGTATCTGACTATGTAGGAGGTTATATATTTTTCCGTCTGAGCAGAGATGCTGAACTTGTTTCACGTGCAACATCAGACATTAGAAATTATTTCAATACCACAGATTTCTCTGCACAGTGGGTGCTTGTTGTGACATGGAGCAGAACTGAAAATATTACAAATACGGTATTTCTGCTTTCTGCTTTATTACTGTCAATGTTATATAAAGGTACATACAGATACACATGGTTTAGCTCTCCTCCATAAAATGTTTTAAATATTTAAAGCCAATAGGTCTCAATATTAATGCCCCATGCAGTGTGCAAAGTGCAAAAAAAAAAAAAACAGACAGTTTTTTGCAGTTTGCCCACTGCGTAAATGGAACACTGTCCTTGTTAGACAGCACTCCATTCAAGATGGGTAGTGGGGGAAGGTATGTAGGTGTCCCCCCCACCACCACCTATCATCCCCCTACTTTGTCACTCAAATGAGCAGCAGGCGGTTCAGCCCACATTGGGGCTGAAGAACACTAGTACTGTGTGCAATCCAAGATAGGGTATATTTATTACTACTCCAGGAGTATGTACATGTATTTAAATAGCTGACAATATGGAGGGTTTCTGTCATTTATCTATTATATACAGTGGGGTTACTAGTCTAGAGTGTGCTAGACTCCCCTGAAAAAACCTTCAGATGGGCCGAGCACACTCTTATTCCCATCCTCCTACACACTTCCCAAACATGTCCCGCCCATGCCCCACCCAGACTCCACCCACACCCACCCCGACTTTGCCCACACCCCACCCCAACTTGCAGCCCCTTCCTAGCCAGTAAGAGAAACAGACCCCACAGTCCTGGCCTCCCTGTGACTGCGGGGTCTGCTTCCTCTTTCTCGTTACACAGCTGATTATATATTATAAATAAAAAATACAGGTTTTAGTTTTAAAGCCTGCAGTTATCCATTCATAAATACTATGGGGCATATTTATCAAATGTCAAGGGAAAGGTCCTTTGTATCAGTTCTGTTGGCTATAGAAAAACATTTGTGTATCGGTCATTCAGCCATAGATCCAAGAATATGTAGTACCAAGATTTTAACTGCAAATCTCATTATAATTGTCCTTTAAGAAGGGATTTCAGGTGTATCTAGTGAAGGAACAAAAAAAGCGAAGCACCGTGAGAATTCAGTAAAATGTAAAAAAATTGAAATTTTATTCAATAGACATATAAAAACCAGTTACAGCAGCAGCCCGTGGCTGCCCGCTTAACGCGTTTCGTGGCGTCCTGCCACTTCATCAGAAGCTTCTGATGAAGTGGCAGGACGCCACGAAACGCGTTAAGCGGGCAGCCACGGGCTGCTGCTGTAACTGGTTTTTATATGTCTATTGAATAAAATTTCAATTTTTTTACATTTTACTGAATTCTCACGGTGCTTCGCTTTTTTTGTTCCTGGAATTCTTGTGACCGTGTGGGATGGCGGCTAGCAGTACAGCACGTCTGAATTCAGTGTCCGGTAAGTGCTCCCACTAAAACATACTTTTTTTCTGGTATCTAGTGAAGAGAACAGTCATTTGACCCAAATCTGACCTAAATTGCTTTTCTGGCTGAGCCTCACATTCCATCTTCAAATGTAAAAAAGTTGAAATGAAAATCATAGAAAATTTCCGTAGCACTTTTCCTGGGTGAAAACATTTGACCAGTGGGGACAATGTTACCAGAAAACATTATTGAACCTATGATAATTCTGGACTATGTCCTTTGATGATAGGTGAACACATTTCAGACCATCCTGAGCACCGATGGGAACGTCACTTACCTTTTGTTCAACTATGCTGATATCAACTGGACTACGGGCACAGACACTGGTGGAGCTACTGATATAGGACTGAAAGGCATGTCAGTACTGGTAAGTGTAGGATATCTAGAAACAATGTTATCAATGTGCTCTCAGGGGGAAATTGTCATGAAATTATCCTTTCTCTTTCTTTCCTACCACTTTTTCTGAGTGAAAAGATCTGTAAAAGAGTTACAGGGATGTCCCATAGATTTGGAGGCTGATTTATAAAACAATATACTGAGTTGCAGGAATGTCCCATAGAATTGGAGGCCAATTTATAAAAGAATTTACTGAGTTACAGGAATGTCTCATAGAATTGGAGGCCAATTTATAAAAGAATTTACTGAGTTACAGGAATGTCTCATAGAATTGGAGGCCAATTTATGAAAGAATTTACTGAGTTGCAAGAATGTCCCAAAGAATTGGAGGCCAATTCATGAAAGAATTTACTGAGTTACAGGAATGTCCCATAGAATTGGAGGCCGATTTTTAAAATAATTTACTGAGTTACAGGAATGTCCCATAAAATTTTAGGCCAATTTATAAAATAATATACTGGGTTGCAGGAATGTCCCATAGAATTGGAGGCCAATTTATGAAAGAATTTACTGAGTTACAGGAATGTCCCATAGAATTGGAGGCCAATATATAAAATAATTTACTGAGTTGCAGGAATGTCCCATAGAATTGGAGGCCAATTTATAAAATAATTTACTGAGTTGCAGGAATGTCCCATAGAATTGGAGGCCAATTTATAAAAGAATATACTGAGTTGCAGGAATGTCCCATAGAATTGGAGGCCAATTTATAAAAGATTTTACTGAGTTGCAGGAATGTCCCATAGAATTGGAGGCCAATTTATAAAAGAATTTACTGAGTTACAGGAATGTCTCATAGAATTGGAGGCCAATTTATGAAAGAATTTACTGAGTTGCAGGAATGTCCCAAAGAATTGGAGGCCAATTCATGAAAGAATTTACTGAGTTACAGGAATGTCCCATAGAATTGGAGGCCGATTTTTAAAATAATTTACTGAGTTACAGGAATGTCCCATAAAATTGGAGGCCAATTTATAAAATAATATACTGGGTTGCAGGAATGTCCCATAGAATTGGAGGCCAATTTATGAAAGAATTTACTGAGTTACAGGAATGTCCCATAGAATTGGAGGCCAATTTATGAAAGAATTTACTGAGTTACAGGAATGTCCCATAGAATTGGAGGCCAATATATAAAATAATTTACTGAGTTGCAGGAATGTCCCATAGAATTGGAGGCCAATTTATAAAATAATTTACTGTGTTGTAGGAATGTCCCATAGAATTGGAGGCCAATTTATAAAAGAATATACTGAGTTGCAGGAATGTCCCATAGAATTGGAGGCCAATTTATAAAAGATTTTACTGAGTTGCAGGAATGTCCCTTAGAATTGGAGGCCAATTTATAAAATAATATACTGAGTTGCAGGAATGTCCCATAGAATTGGAGGCCAATTTATGAAAGAATTTACTGAGTTACAGGAATGTCCCATAGAATTGAGGCCGATTTATAAAAAAATTTACTGAGTTACAGGAATGTCCCATAGAATTGGAGGCCAATTTATGAAAGAATTTACTGAGTTACAGGAATGTCCCATAGAATTGGAGGCCAATATATAAAATAATTTACTGAGTTGCAGGAATGTCCCATAGAATTGGAGGCCAATTTATAAAATAATTTACTGAGTTGCAGGAATGTCCCATAGAATTGGAGGCCAATTAATATAAGAATATACTGAGTTGCAGGAATGTCCCATAGAATTGGAAGCCAATTTATAAAATATTTTACTGAGTTGCAGGAATGTCCCATAGAATTGGAGGCCAATTTATAAAAGAATTTACTGAGTTGCAGGAATGTCCCATAGAATTGGAGGCCAATTTATAAAAGAATATACTGAGTTGCAGGAATGTCCCATAGAATTGGAGGCCAATTTATAAAAGAATATACTGAGTTGCAGGATTGTCTCATAGAATTGAAGGCAGATTTATAAAAGAACAGTATATTTTTACTAGTTTAAAATGCATTTTTATGAATTGATCTTTCATGATTACCTAGTTCAATATTTGATAAATCTTCCCTTTTTGCATATTACACAGCTTTTTACCACGACTGAGTTTGGAGCAAATGTTGATGCGTTTGGCCCATAAGCTAAAATGATTTTCAAAAGCTCAGATCTGGAAAAAAAACAATGGGAAATGGGGAAATGAGTGGATGAACTAGCCAGATTATTACATTTTTCCCATTCTGGAATACTTATGAAATGTTTGACAATATTGGGAAAAGCTAGCTTAATGAAAACATAACCAAATTTAACCAACAGTGTTTAGACATTTTTTTTTCCATTTCCGCTAATCAAACTTTTTAGCTCTTCAAATCATGTAATTAAATAATTTCTCTAAACCACGAAAATGTAGATATTTATTAAGCGTAAAAAACACAAATACAGAACTTTGGCATCTAAAAGCTGCCACAGTCATGCCAATGGTAGGTGTCCTTAGAAAATTGTAAAATATTTATTTACTTCAATTTTGTTTTAGTGTTCCAATTCTTTATTAAAGGAACAGTAACACCAAAAAATTAAAGTCTTTTGAAGTAATAAAAATGTCATTTACTGTTGTACTACACTGGGGAAACAGGTGTGTTTGCTTCAGAAACTCTACTATAGTTTATATAAACAAGCTGCTGTGTAGCCATGGGGGAAGCCATTCAAGCACAGGATACACAGTAGATAACAGATAAGTACTACTATAGTTTATATAAACAAGCTGCTGTGTAGCCATGGGGGCAACCATTCAAGCACAGGATCCACAGTAGATAACAGATAAGTACTACTATAGTTTATATAAACAAGCTGCTGTGTAGCCATGGGGGCAGCCATTCAAGCACAGGATACACAGTAGATAACAGATAAGTACTACTATAGTTTATATAAACAAGCTGCTGTGTAGCCATGGAGGCATCCATTCAAGCACAGGGTCCACAGTAGATAACAGATAAGTACTACTATAGTTTATATAAACAAGTTGCTGTGTAGCCATGGGGGCAGCCATTCAATCACAGGATACACAGTAGATAACAGATAAAGTCTGAAGAATCCCATTGTATACTATGGAGCAAATCTGTTATATGCTGTGTATCCTGTGCCTTTTCTCCTTCAGCTTTGAATGTTTGCCCCCATGGCTACACAGCAACTTGTTTATATAAACTATAATAGTACTTATCTGTTATCTACTGTGTATACTGTCCTTGAATGGCTGCCCCCATTGCTACACAGCAGCTTGTTTATATAAACTATAGTAGTACTTATCTGTTATCTACTGTGTATCCTGTGCTTGAATGGCTGCCCCCATGGATACACAGCAGCTTGTTTATATAAACTATAGTAGAGTTGCAGAGGCAAACACGTCAGTTTTACCAGTGCAGAGCAATAGTACATTGTACTGTATAATAATTACTTTAAAATTCTTAAATTTTTTTGGTGTTACTGTTCCTTCATTGTGTGTTTTTTATAATTGGATTTTTTAATAAACAAGGGAAACATTTGTGCTTTTGAAAAATGCGAGTTTAGTCAAGGTTGAAAAATCAAAAGTATACAAATAGAATTTTGCTAAAAACAATGCTATGTCTTAATACAATGACAAAAAAATCAAATTCTTCTGTGTTCATGGAGCACGCTTAGACTCATAAAAGCATGTTAATGATCTCCATACAAATCACATTGGGAATGCCCTTAATTTAATGTAAAGCTTCATCCTACAGGCTGGTATTAACAGTGGTGAGAACACCGGTTTCTATAAACTTCCTGGCTCGTTCTCCTCTGGCGTCAGCAGTTTGTCATCAACAAGCAACGTTAACTTTACTGGATGCTGGAGTTTCAAAGTGGACAAATTATTTGTGGAAGTTCCCAATGGGATACCAGGTAGGAACATTTTTTTTTTAATCAGTGGATTTTCTGTGTTGTTGAGTGGAGATGACTGTTGGTGAGAAAGCGTTGGCTCTAAATTAGATATCGAGACAATTGTCACCATAGTACCTGTGCAAAAAGAAGGGGCATTTTGAATTACATTAAACTCTTATTTTAGATGTTATTATTTTTAGATACAGTATGTTCGCGAAGTTCAATTTCCTTAGAACATCATAGTAACACAGTACTTCTTAAACGCTCTTGACATGTATTATCTTTAATGTCTACTGACAACTTTAGGGGGCCCATTTACTAGGGGTCGAAGTGAATTTTCGGATTCAAAAACTTAGAATTTTGAAGTCATTTTTGGGTTCTTCTACCATCGAAGAGGCCAAAATTCAATTTGAATTAAAAATTAGTGATGGGCGAATTTGCGCCGTTTCGATTCGCCGAAAAATTCGCGAAACGGCGAAAAATTCGTTTTTTTTAGACGCCGGCGCCCGTTTTTGACGCCGGCGCCCGTTTTTGACGCCGGCGTCCGTTTTTCAAAAAAAAAATTTGACGCCGGCGAATTTTTTCCGCGAATTTTCGCGGGCGTTTCGCGAATTTATTCGCTGGACGCGAATTGCGCAAATTCGCCGCGAATTCACGCCTGGCGAATAAATTCGCCCATCACTATTGAAAATACTTCACAAATTCGACCATACGAAAATCGAAGTACTGTCTCTTTAAAAAACCTCAACTTCTACACTTTGCTGAATTGCTGTTTAGTCTATGGGGGAACCTCCTATAACCTATATGAGTCGTTGGCTAAGTTTTGATAAGTCAAAGGTTTTTTTTTTTTTTTGTAAAATTAAATCATTAAATCGTAAAATTAAATCAATGAAATCGTACGAATTGAACGATACAAAGGATTTCATCATACGATCATACAATTTTAATTTAGCAGAAAAAACCTTAGACTTTGACTATAGTACTACACCTATTCGATGGTTGAATTTCGAAGTTTTTTCACTGCGAAATTCGACCCTTGATAAATCTGCCCCTAGGTGATACACCTTTTAACTTAATCGCATTTATTTCTATATCAACTTGTCCTGTTTCAGTCTGTACTGACTAAGCATAATAAGAATAGCACAATGGTTTACAATGAACTAATTTGCGTACTTAAATAAGTACAAAGTAAGGATCTGTTTACACCAGTGAAGGATCTGTAAAAGCAAAACTATTGTATACATAGGCCTATTTATCAAAATTTGAATTTGTGAGGCTTTAGCGGTTTTTTTTCAACCTTGACAAAGCTCACATTATTAAAAATCATGAATATTTCCTTATTTAGTAAAAAAAATTCAGGGAAAGTGAAATGATTTTGTAGTAAGAATTTAGATACATTTACATGCAACAAAAATCCCAAAAACCTCTAAAACATTGACATTAAAAAAAGATTTTAAAAAGATTTTACAGCTCACACTGACTTCTACATGAGCTTGTTTTAGATGGCAATTTTTTGCATTAGGCTTTTTTGTGGTTTTTACAATTAATAAATATAAAAAATTTTCTTTGTTTAGCATAATTAATTTAACCCACGATTTTAGTTTTAAGAAGTTCAAGTTGTAGAAATGAAAAGAGTACAAATGTTTATAAATTTGTCCCATAACATAACAAAAGTACAGAAGCGTCATATAAAAAATCGGATAAAAAACTTTGATCATTAATTTAAATAGTGCAACTTTTTGAAATTGTCGGTCAACAAACTCGATTTTATCGCACTTGAAGAACAAATACTCTAATAATTCAAGTTTTTTGAGTGAAAACCAGCGTCAAAGACAAGAAAATCCGGAGGGCAAAGAACATCTTCAAATGGTTAAAGGGAACTCTGCAATTGACTTTTACATGAATTCTACTGGTTTAACCTGGAGTATTTTCAGATTCAAGTTTTTTGCAGCTTCAGAGCTTAATATTTAATATTTTTCACTAAAGAACTTGAATATTTATATTAAAAACACTTTAAAAAAAAATTAAAAAACATTTTAATAAATAACTCCCATAATGTATTATCACATTCCAATGTCCAAAATTCCCCTGCAAATTGAGTACAATGTCCTGTGTTATTAATACAGGTACAGGTATTTATCCTGAAACCCGATATCCAGAAAGCTCCGAATTACTCCATTTTATCCAAATTATCTAAATTTTTAAAAATGGTTTCCTTTTTCTGTGTAATAATAAAACAGTCACTTGTACTAAGATATAATTAATCCTTATTCGGAAGCAAAACCAGCCTATTGGGTTTATTTAAGGTTTAATTTAATTTCTAGTAGACTTAAGGCATGAAGACCCAAATTACGGAAAGATCCGTTATCCGGAAAACCCCAGGTCCCGATCATTCTGGATAACAGGTCCCATACCTGTACAGAGGCCAGATTCAATTCAGTGAGTAAAAACTTTCTCCAGTTTTATCACGTGAAAAGCCATGGATGAGATTCAAATTGAGGAGAAAAAACTTTTCTCCAAATTCAGTTCCAGTTTTTCCCCATAGACTTCAATACAGTTTTCACGTGATAAACCTTGAGATGTTTTTCTGAAGTTTTTCTAGCTCTACTAGTAAAGCTGGTTTTGCTTCCAATTAGGTTTAATTATATTTTAGCTGGGATCAAATACAAGCTACTGTTTTATTATTACACAGAAAAAGGTTGTATTAGTTGAATAAAATGGAGTCTATGGGAGATAGATAATTTGGAACTTTCTGGATAACGGGTTTTTCGGATAACAGATGCGTACTAATAAACCCTAAAAAAACATAATAATAATAATTCTATATTTGCTATACTAAATTAACTGCATCAGCCTAGATGTTCCTCAGCAACCTTGTAATAGCAGTGATTCAGGCCTTCAAAGCTGTCTACATCAACTCCTCGTCTTGGATCTTGGCCATTTTATGAGAATCGGCAGGACTGCACATGCTCAGTGTGCTCTGGGCAGCTGTTGAGAAAATAAGCTAAGGGGTCTTGGCAAATCATCAAGTAAAAAGAAGATGTTAGCCGGTCATAGATCCCAGATATACCCCAACCTGATGCATCAGTTTTGCCATATTGTGTCTAAGAGAGGTGATTTCTTGGTCCACAGTATATGGAGATTAGAAGCTTTTCTATGTTATGTATTCGTCACACAGGAATAATTGAACTAGTTAATTCTTATGCCTTAAAGGTAACTAGAACTTAAGACAACATGGAAGCCAAGATTCTGTTCTGGGTTTCGCCAAACCTCAACCCATTTTTTTCAAGATTCCAATTAAAGTGTTCGGCAGAATCAGATATAACTCTTAGGGGTTATTTATTGAAATTGTATTTCAAATTTTTTTAAATAAAAAAGTCTGACCAAATTAGATTCCACGATGTGACCTTGTTTACTAATAAAAAAGCACACTTTAATTGGATCAGGGACAAACTCGATAAAATCGAGTGAAAATCCGAATCATACGGTTTTTTTCAGAGTTTTTTACCGAATTGTATCATCTTTTTTAAATTTTTCCAGAAAAGCCCAAATTTTTCGAATTTTTGCCCGAAAAGTCAGAAATAGTTTGATTTTCGGGCCAATTCCAGCCCAGACCATAGAAACTTCCAAATAGGAAAGGGACCTCTTCCATTGACTTATATACAACCTTTACAGGTCTGAGACGGACTGCCACAAAGCAAACACCTCACGTGCCTAGTTTTTGTTCATTAATAAATAAAAAGTGTAATAACAAAGGTACTGTAGCATGATTTACGCATTAAGATAATGTTCGTGGGAATGGGGGGCAGCATCAGGTCTGCAGCCTCAGACGACAAGGTTCAGAAGCCCCCTCTGAATAAATGGGGTAAGTATTCTGTATCATTTTTCTTTGCTTTGTCATTTTTTGTAATGCAATATTAGTTTTTATGATTAATGCAAATTGTTTATCACTCCATAAATGTCCCCTGTTAGCCTTGGGGAAGGTCCTAGCAAAGGACATGGGGCTGAGCTCCCCTACAATTTTTTCAACAGACTGAGGAAGGACCTTGTCGTGGTTCTGTTGCTCACAATTTGTGAATTACACTGCAACCAGGGATACACACTGATACTGTAGGAATATCCAGTTATAACAGACAAATGCAACCAATAGACAAATCACACAGAAAATGTTACCAGGGAATTAGTACCATGGTTGTGCTTCTCACTAGATCAATGTCTTCTGGAGAAACATCTCCAACTCAGCAGTGTAGTGCAGGTTTTTGTGTAAGAAAGAATCAGTGTGAGCTATGGGTGGGGTCTGCTTCCTCTATAGCTCCCCATAGAAGCGACGATTCTTCTTGGCGAACGACCGATTTTAGGGAAGCCCGACCAATCCTTCTAAATTATCGTGGGGTATAGAGGGATTTGAACGATCGTACATCTTACGATTTTTCGGCCGACATCTGTCAGGAAATTGATCGGCCAGGTCAAAAAATCTTTGTCGGTCCCAGTGCAATGTATCTATGTTTGCAGGGCCAAGCAGCTCCCCTTTGTTTTCCTGGCAAATTGGTATTTTAAGTTGATGGTCAATTCGTACGATCGTTCCGCGAAAATCATGGTCTCACAATGAGGATCGGATCTTTTAAAAATCTCAACATCTATGGCCAGCTTATGTCTAATTTAAAAAAAACCCCTCCCCAGCCACTCTTACTAACCCGCGAGGAAGCAAGTCGAGCAGGAGTGGGTGCAGTCTGGGTGGGACGGAGGTAGGATGGTAAGTGGGTGAGAAGATGGGGATCGGAGTGCGCCTGCCCACTCTGAAGATTTTTTTGCAGGGGGGCCCGGAGCACTCTAGTTACGCTACTGTTGGTAACATTGGTATTTAGAAAAAAAGCTTAATTTGTATTGACTGATCTAATATTATGGTTGCAGTGGGGTTCACAAGTTGTGCTAACGCTTCCTACAATCCATAGGTAAAAAGATAAGCCCAATGTGTCATTTGAGGAATGAAATCTGCCCCTTTCTGCTAGGCTTCCTACAGAACCAAATCCATTGCTGTTGATGCTCTTGTTCTCACTGGCTTATGAGGTAAAAGTGGTGCATCTGATGAGGTCAACCATGTCTAATGAGTTCCCCTACCATCATATATACATCAGAGTATTATAATGTAACATGTCTGAAGCTAATTATTACTGTGTAAAGTAAACCCATAATTTTTATTTTGCTTATTCAGATGGATATGGTATAATAATAAACACTTGCTCTAAGACATATCAACTGATCTCTCTTTGTTCTTTGCCGTCCCGTATGCTTCAGTTTCTTTCCCCAGTCTACTACAATCTGGTTTCTGCTTTTAACATGCATCTGGGCATTGTCACAAAAGACCATTCAATGGCTTATATCTCTCTGATAAAAACGTCTCCATGCTTGTACTCCTGCATCCCACCAATATTCCTGATAATGTGGACAGCCTGCTGCATCTACAAACACTTTTGTGAAAACCTTCATATGAAATAAAAGTGACTGCTCACATGCAAACTGACCATTCAAATGTTAGACACACACACACTTATCCAGAAAGCTCTGAATTACGTAAAAGCCGTCTCCCATAGACTCCATTTTATCCAAATAATCCAAATTTTTAAAAATGATTTTCTTTTTCTGTGTAATAATAAAACAGTAGCTTGTACTTGATCCCAACTAAGATATAATTAATCCTTATTGGAGGCAAAACCAGCCTTGGCTTTATTTAATGTTTATGTGATTTTCTAGTAGACTTCAGGGATGAAGATCCAAATTACGGAAAGATCTGTTATCTGGAAAACCCCAGGTCTCAAGCATCCTGGATAACAGCTCCCATACCTGTATTTGAAGCTTTATGGTAACACATATTACCAGATAACCAATTTAAGATGGAATAGTCATGAATGTCAAGTGTTCCACTGGGAAATTCAATAGATACAAAAATATCCAGCCCAGTTTATCATGCCTGAACTTATAGGTGAGATTCCATTTGCGTAGAAAAAAATGTTCTTCTAATTCAGTTCCAGGGTTTTTTTTTTTACCACTGTGATATAGGTTTTCTCATTGGGGAAAATCTGGAATTAAATAAAATAAAATACTTCGAAATTCGACCATCGAATTAAAATACTTAGAATTCGAATATCGAAGTTGAAGTATTTTTCACCGAATTTGGCCATCGCACAAAGTAAAATCGTTCGATCGTACGATTAAATCGTTTGAATTGAACGATGCAAACCATTTTAACGTACGATCGAACGATTTTACTTTGATGTGTAAAGACTTAGAAAATGGTTGTAGAAGGTCCCCATAGGCTAACATAGCACTTTGGCAGGTTTAATTTGGTTGAATATTCGAACGATTTTTACTTCGAATTGAAGTCGAAGTAAATTCAAAGTTGTAGTATCCTATTCGATGGTCGAAGTATCCAAAAAATTACTTCGAATTTCAAATTTTTTTACTTTGAAAATTCCCTCGAATTCACTTAGACTCTTGAGAAATCTGCCCCTAAGTCTTAATAAGTCATAAATATATATCGCTGTATATAGTTTCTATCTGAAGGCATCCCTCACTAGAACCAGTTCCCTATTGGGATTCTTTACAATAGAACAATTTTGCAACTTGTGAGAAATATGTACTGTATATTCAACTTTTGCTCAGTTTCTAACTTACAGTATATACAATGTAAGCTTGCAGGACCCACAACAAACACTTCCTCCAGTTTTAAGGCAGTTTCATTTCATTATCTGTTATCTACTGTGTATCCTGTGCTTGAATGGCTGCCCCCATGGCTACACAGCAGCTTGTTTATATAAACTATAGTAGTACTTATCTGTTATCTACTGTGTATCCTGTGCTTGAATGGCTGCCCCCATGGCTACACAGCAGCTTTTTTATATAAACTATAGTAGTACTTATCTGTTATCTACTGTGTATCCTGTGCTTGAATGGCTGCCCCATGGCTACACAGCAGCTTGTTTATATAAACTATAGTAGTACTTATCTGTTATCTAACGTGTATCCTGTGCTTGAATGGCTGCCCCATGGCTACACAGCAGCTTGTTTATATAAACTATAGTAGTACTTATCTGTTATCTACTGTGTATCCTGTGCTTGAATGGCTGCCCCCATGGCTACACAGCAGCTTTTTTATATAAACTATAGTAGTACTTATCTGTTATCTAACGTGTATCCTGTGCTTGAATGGCTGCCCCATGGCTACACAGCAGCTTGTTTATATAAACTATAGTAGTACTTATCTGTTATCTACTGTGTATCCTGTGCTTGAATGGCTGCCCCCATGGCTACACAGCAGCTTGTTTATATAAACTATAGTAGTACTTATCTGTTATCTACTGTGTATCCTGTGCTTGAATGGCTGCCCCCATGGCTACACAGCAGCTTGTTTATATAAACTATAGTAGTACTTATCTGTTATCTAACGTGTATCCTGTGCTTGGATGGCTGCCCCATGGCTACACAGCAGCTTTTTTATATAAACTATAGTAGTACTTATCTGTTATCTACTGTGTATCCTGTGCTTGAATGGCTGCCCCATGGCTACACAGCAGCTTGTTTATATAAACTATAGTAGTACTTATCTGTTATCTACTGTGTATCCTGTGCTTGAATGGCTGCCCCATGGCTACCCAACAGCTTGTTTATATAAACTATAGTAGTACTTATCTGTTATCTACTGTGTATCCTGTGCTTGAATGGCTGCCCCCATGGCTACACAGCAGCTTTTTTATATAAACTATAGTAGTACTTATCTGTTATCTAACGTGTATCCTGTGCTTGGATGGCTGCCCCATGGCTACACAGCAGCTTGTTTATATAAACTATAGTAGTACTTATCTGTTATCTAACGTGTATCCTGTGCTTGGATGGCTGCCCCATGGCTACACAGCAGCTTTTTTATATAAACTATAGTAGTACTTATCTGTTATCTACTGTGTATCCTGTGCTTGAATGGCTGCCCCATGGCTACACAGCAGCTTGTTTATATAAACTATAGTAGTACTTATCTGTTATCTACTGTGTATCCTGTGCTTGAATGGCTGCCCCCATGGCTACACAGCAGCTTGTTTATATAAACTATAGTAGTACTTATCTGTTATCTACTGTGTATCCTGTGCTTGAATGGCTGCTCCCATGGCTACACAGCAGCTTGTTTATATAAACTATAGTAGTACTTATCTGTTATCTACTGTGTATCCTGTGCTTGAATGGCTGCCCCCATGGCTACACAGCAGCTTTTTTATATAAACTATAGTAGTACTTATCTGTTATCTAACGTGTATCCTGTGCTTGAATGGCTGCCCCCATGGCTACACAGTAGCTTGTTTATATAAACTATAGTAGTACTTATCTGTTATCTACTGTGTATCCTGTGCTTGAATGGCTGCCCCATGGCTACACAACAGCTTGTTTATATAAACTATAGTAGTACTTATCTGTTATCTACTGTGTATCCTGTGCTTGAATGGCTGCCCCATGGCTACACAGCAGCTTGTTTATATAAACTATATTAGTACTTATGTGTTATCTACTGTGTATCCTGTGCTTGAATGGCTGCCCCATGGCTACACAACAGCTTGTTTATATAAACTATAGTAGTACTTATCTGTTATCTACTGTGTATCCTGTGCTTGAATGGCTGCCCCATGGCTACACAGCAGCTTGTTTATATAAACTATAGTAGTACTTATCTGTTATCTACTGTGTATCCTGTGCTTGAATGGCTGCCCCCATGGCTACACAGCAGCTTGTTTATATAAACTATAGTAGTACTTATCTGTTATCTACTGTGTATCCTGTGCTTGAATGGCTGCCCCATGGCTACACAACAGCTTGTTTATATAAACTATATTAGTACTTATCTGTTATCTACTGTGTATCCTGTGCTTGAATGGCTGCCCCATGGCTACACAGCAGCTTGTTTATATAAACTATAGTAGTACTTATCTGTTATCTACTGTGTATCCTGTGCTTGAATGGCTGCCCCATGGCTACACAACAGCTTGTTTATATAAACTATAGTAGTACTTATCTGTTATCTACTGTGTATCCTGTGCTTGAATGGCTGCCCCATGGCTGCACAACAGCTTGTTTATATAAACTATAGTAGTACTTATCTGTTATCTACTGTGTATCCTGTGCTTGAATGGCTGCCCCCATGGCTACACAGCAGCTTTTTTATATAAACTATAGTAGTACTTATCTGTTATCTACTGTGTATCCTGTGCTTGAATGGCTGCCCCCATGGCTACACAGCAGCTTGTTTATATAAACTATAGTAGTACTTATCTGTTATCTACTGTGTATCCTGTGCTTGAATGGCTGCCCCCATGGCTACACAGCAGCTTTTTTATATAAACTATAGTAGTACTTATCTGTTATCTAACGTGTATCCTGTGCTTGGATGGCTGCCCCATGGCTACACAGCAGCTTTTTTATATAAACTATAGTAGTACTTATCTGTTATCTAACGTGTATCCTGTGCTTGAATGGCTGCCCCCATGGCTACACAGTAGCTTGTTTATATAAACTATAGTAGTACTTATCTGTTATCTAACGTGTATCCTGTGCTTGAATGGCTGCCCCATGGCTACACAGCAGCTTGTTTATATAAACTATAGTAGTACTTATCTGTTATCTACTGTGTATCCTGTGCTTGAATGGCTGCCCCATGGCTACCCAACAGCTTGTTTATATAAACTATAGTAGTACTTATCTGTTATCTACTGTGTATCCTGTGCTTGAATGGCTGCCCCCATGGCTACACAGCAGCTTTTTTATATAAACTATAGTAGTACTTATCTGTTATCTAACGTGTATCCTGTGCTTGGATGGCTGCCCCATGGCTACACAGCAGCCTTTTTATATAAACTATAGTAGTACTTATCTGTTATCTAACGTGTATCCTGTGCTTGAATGGCTGCCCCCATGGCTACACAGTAGCTTGTTTATATAAACTATAGTAGTACTTATCTGTTATCTAACGTGTATCCTGTCCTTGAATGGCTGCCCCATGGCTACACAGCAGCTTGTTTATATAAACTATAGTAGTACTTATCTGTTATCTACTGTGTATCCTGTGCTTGAATGGCTGCCCCATGGCTACACAACAGCTTGTTTATATAAACTATAGTAGTACTTATCTGTTATCTACTGTGTATCCTGTGCTTGAATGGCTGCCCCATGGCTACCCAACAGCTTGTTTATATAAACTATAGTAGTACTTATCTGTTATCTACTGTGTATCCTGTGCTTGAATGGCTGCCCCCATGGCTACACAGCAGCTTTTTTATATAAACTATAGTAGTACTTATCTGTTATCTAACGTGTATCCTGTGCTTGGATGGCTGCCCCATGGCTACACAGCAGCCTTTTTATATAAACTATAGTAGTACTTATCTGTTATCTAACGTGTATCCTGTGCTTGAATGGCTGCCCCCATGGCTACACAGTAGCTTGTTTATATAAACTATAGTAGTACTTATCTGTTATCTAACGTGTATCCTGTCCTTGAATGGCTGCCCCATGGCTACACAGCAGCTTGTTTATATAAACTATAGTAGTACTTATCTGTTATCTACTGTGTATCCTGTGCTTGAATGGCTGCCCCATGGCTACACAACAGCTTGTTTATATAAACTATAGTAGTACTTATCTGTTATCTACTGTGTATCCTGTGCTTGAATGGCTGCCCCCATGGCTACACAGCAGCTTGTTTATATAAACTACAATAGAGTTTCTGAAACAAATACACCAGTTGTTCCAGTGCAGAGCAACACTGTATTATATTGTAATTACTTTAAAACACTTAAAATTGTTGGCATTACTGTCCCTTTAAGGTGTGGTTCAATCTAAAAGAGGAGGCTGGGAGTTGTAGTCTGTGTTTATTGTGTTATCACCTTTTAACCCCCCACCCAGTATTTTCACGGTTTAAAATCAATTGGCTATGGGTGGATTATATCTTGGTTATTGCTCTAAAATTAGATTTAGTATTAAAAATTAAATTAATTTAGTATTAGTTAATTTGGTACAATGCCTGGAGTTAACTTGGACCATTCCCTTTCTGTCTCTAATCGTATTAATGCCACTGCCAAAACCTGCTGCTTCTTCCTACGTAATATTGTTAAGATAAGACCTTTTCCCTTAATTAACAGCTAAAACATTAGTCTATGACCTTATTCTATCCCACTTAGTATTTATTATGGTGCTTATCCTTCCTGTGGGCACTTTTCTTCTCTGTAAAATTGTAGATTGCTGCAAGTTCATGTAGCGCTTTCTAAATAAAGTTATACAAACATCCAAGTGTTGCTGAGTAGCGGTGTTTAGATCCTCCTTAATTGCTCTTAGCTACTTGTAATGTTGGAAATATCAAATAGCACCACTTCCTGCTAATATGCATGTGTAGTGATGGGCAAATTTGCGCCGTTTCGCTAAAAAATTTTGCGAATTTCCCGTGAAACGGGGAAGGCATCTCATTTTTTTTTTTTTGACACCGGTGAATTTTCGCGAATTGATTTGATGACGCGAATCACACAAAATTTGCCGCAAATTCGAGCCTGGTGAATAGATTCGGCCATCACAATGCATGTGGCTATATTTAAATCAGTACTGTTTTTGTACTAAATATTCTCATCATGTCTCACTACTTGGTAACAATAATTAACGATTCGATCTTATTTCTAGATTTAAATCCAAATCCCATGATTTGTTTAATTTTTTTACAATTTAGATTCAGCCTTTAAACCCAGTCAAACAATAGGATTTTTTTATTTTTAGGTGACGTTATTGACCTGATCATTTTGATTATAAAAGTAAAAAAGGAGGTAAAGTCAAAAATATTTCAAAAACTTTTTTAAAGTACCCTAGCAATCATGCATTGATTTGAATAACAGATTGGAATATGAATAGGAGAGGCCTGAATATAAAGATGAGTAATAAAAAGTAGAAAAAAAACAATAAGGGGATTTAGTAGAAAAAACATTTTTTGCTATAAAATCTGAATCTTTAGTGGAAAAAAAACTTGAATTTTTAGGGATTTATTAAACCCTGAGGGTGTTAAAAGTCTGAATAAGAAAGTACTCCAACTCCAGACCTGCCGAGTTCACGTAAAAGTCAATGGGAGAAGTCCCAAAGATATCCTGATTTGCGCTGGGTGTTGTGCAGTAATGCGAATATTTTGTGGGTTTTGGGCAAAAATCCGAAAAGAGGTTTCAGGCAGTAAATCTGAAAAATTTGTACGATTCAAATTTTTCCACTATTTTTTTTGGTTTTTTTCCCGCACAGGAATTTTTCAGAAAAATGTATTGATAAATGAGGGGAAAAACCCATTTGGATTTGGTTGCAGTAGTCTTCAGAAATTACTCAAATAGTTTTGGATTTTGATAAATAACCTCCTAAATGTGTAACTTTACAGGTGATTTGCTTTAGATGGGGTCAGCTGAAAAGGGTCAGAAGAAGAAGGCAAATTATTCAAAAAAAGGAAGGCAAATTGCTTAGAATTAGTCATTCTGTAACATAATTAACTTGATAACAAACTCAACTCAAAGGTGAACCACCCCTTTAATGCAATAACATAGCGAAAGAAATTAGGAAAGATTGAATGGATAAGAGAGTAAAAGAGACACAGGGCACTACCTGCTCATTGTACAGGAATAGTTTACAGCATTAAGGGGCACATTTACACATTTACTAAGCTCGAGTGAAGTATTTGAATGAAAAAAACAATTTTGAAGTATTTTTTTGGGGTACTTCGACCATCGAATAAGCTACTACGACCTTCGACTTCGATTCGAACGATTCGAACTAAAAATCGTTCGACCATTCGATAGTCGAAGTACTGTCTCTTTAAAAAATACTTTGACTACATACTGCGGCAGTTTAACCCTACAGAGGTTCAATGTTAGCCTATGGGGACCTTCCCCAGCGCTTTTCTAACCTTTTTTTGTTCGAAGAAAAATCCTTCGATCAATCGCTTAAATGATTTATACTTCGGATTTGAGCTAAATCCTTCGAATTCGAACCCTTGATAAATGTGCCCCTAAGTATTGGCACATCCCAGAAATTTCCCTAGAACTCATTATTCACAGGGCCCTAAATTCGCTTAGCTCTTGAAATGTCTATTAGGGAGTTACCTAAATTTAATGACATTTTTTTTTTATAATCTTTAATTCGTAATTTAAAATGTAAACGTTAAGTGGAGATAACTGGGGAAATCAATTATTCTTGGCGGACAAATGGCTATTCCCTACAGGCACATGTTAATCTTGGTTTGATGGAAATTCATTCACACCCTGATTTTCTTGTTTCTTGTCAATCAGTCCCAAGTTAAAGATTTAAAAACATTCTTTGGGTTTAGCAGTTTCCATCAAGTACACTCGGTGCGAGAACAGAGGAGAGGCGAGTGGCTTTATTGTGCATCTCACTCAGGTAAGAACCAGAAATAACTCTGCATTGTAAATATTTACTCCTTTTATAAGGTTTGTAAAATATCATGTATTATGGGCTTAATCGCTGGACAGAGATTTGGAAACATTTTGTAAATCTGAACAAGATTGGGGCATATTTATAAAACTGTGAGAAGCCTTTGGTGCAATGTTCTATGTTTCTATTCTTTACATGATACCTTGTCATAAAAGAATAGAAAGTGTCTGTTATCTCTTATTAGCGATTGCTTTCAGCCAGAAAATACAATTTTATTGCCACTTGTTATAATAAATCATTAAGACAAAAACAGGAAACGTGGAGGCCTATTTATTGAAGGTTGAATGTTTTGTGGTTTTAGAGGTTTTTGAAACCACAGTTAAAATAATTTTCTCTAAAACCACAGATGTCATGACATTTATTAAAAGATCTGAATAGTACAAGGAAGACAACACTGAACAATGCACTGAAAAATATGAATACCTCTAAAACTTATAAATTTTTTTTAGCCTTTTGGATAAATCCAAAAACCTCAAAAAGTCCAAATTTATTAAAACAGTCCAACAGGATCAGGCAGCTCCCATTGCCTTTTATAGGACCTCGATACATTTTATCTGGAAAGTTTTGTATTAGTGTTTTTTGTGTTTTTTACACTTAATACGTCTCAAATTTTTAGAGATTTTTTTAAAAATAGGAAAACCACAATTTTTTTGTGATTCATGAAAAAAAAAATGAAATTAAACTGTTTTAAATGGGCCCCTTAATGTAACAGTACTTGCTGATGTTATAATGTGTCACTTTATACCAGTACAGGTATGGAACATGTTATCCAGAATTCTCGGGACCTGGGCTTTTCTGTAATTTGGATCTTCATACCTAAAGTCTACTAGAAAATCATATAAACATTAAATAAACCCAATAGGCTGGTTTTGCTTCCAATAAGGATTAATTATATCTTAGTTGGGATCAAGTACAAGTTACTGTTTTATTGTTACACAGAAAAAGGAAATCATTTTTAAAAAATTTGGATTATTTGGATCAAACGGACTCTATGGGAGATGACCTTCCTGTAGTTCAGAGCTTTCTGGATAACTGATTTCATACCTGTATTATTATCAATAATAATAATAATAGCATGGAACATGTTAAGCCACCAACGTATTTTGTTGTGCTGTACAATAAATGGATGTACAGTAAACATAAATATTTACATATAAAAACAACAAATAAAAAACAAAAGCAGATACAAGAGGTAAAACGGGCCCTGCCCAAAAGAGCTTAAAGTCTAAACATATCTGATCACCACTGTATTTAAATGCATTGAAGTAAAACAAACATTCATATTCGATTGCGAGTCATAAATGACCATATAATTTTCACAAATTTTGCCATGCAAATGAGTACTTTTTGTGTAAATTCCAGCTGATGTTACTCTGGTGCCCACCAAGAGCTTTTACGTATATTATATATACACATATATATCATATTTATGCCAAATGGGAGTTTAAGGCAAGATAATTATTGAATTCTTACTTTAAAATTTTATTTTTCCTTTACATCAGACACTTAGGGGGGTTATTTACTAAACTCCAAATGCAAAATAAAATCAGACAAACACAATTTTTTTGGAATTTATTAAGCCCCGAGGATGAAAAAAGTCTGAATCAGAAAATCTGGCATCTCAGACCTGTTGAGGTCAATGGGAGAATTCCCAAAGATTGAAAAAGTAGAAAAAAATCTTGAAAATCGGATGAAAAATCCGAAAAATTTGGAAAATCTGATTTTTTTTCCCGCAAAGCAAATTTTATCGGGAAAATGTAATAATAAATAAGCATAAAAAACCCAAGTGGATTTGATGGGAGTTTGTAGCAGAAAATATTGAGATAAATTCGGACTTTGATAAATAACCCCCTTAATTTCAGATGATAGGCAAGTTGACATTATATATAAAGTAAAAAAATAGATTCATTTTTCTCCTAATTTTCATCAAGGCGTATTCCAACAATACAACATATATGGGGCTATTATTAAAAAAACAAAAGAAAAAACAAAAAACCCATCATTGAAATGCCCTGGAACCTGTGTTTGGGGTATAAGGTATATTCCTTATAAATATTGTATAGAAAATTGGTCTCAACACAAGGTTTGCTTTCATGTGCTTTGTTGTGATAAAACCTGATATTTCGGGCTTGATTAAGGTGTAAATAGTTTGTACTATATGAACAAAAATTAAAAACACAACAGCAAGGCACAGAATAAAAACAGTGGCATATATAAAATAGAGTAGTGAAAAGACATCTGGTTAATTCAACAGCCACAACACAATCTCTGGTGTCTTTGACCAATCCATACAGGTATGGGATCCGTTATCCAGAAACCAATGATCCACACAGCTCCATATTACAGGAAGGTCATCTTCCATAGACTCCATTTTAAGCAAATAATTAAAACATTTTAAAATGATTTTCCTTTTCTGTGTAGTAATAATAAAACAGTACATTTTGCTTGTTAAAAGGTTAATTAATCCTTATTGGAAGCAAAACAATCCTATTGGGTTTATTTCATGTTTACATGATATAATATCTATAGATAATAGATAGATTATAATAAGATATGGAGATCCCAATGACAGAAACATCCCTTATCCTGGAAAACACCAGGTCCCAAGCATTCTGGATAAAAGGTCCCATACCTGTATAATGAGATGAGAGAATCAGACATGATTCAGCTTGGGTCCAAACTATTGGACATAATTAAATACCAGAAATAAAATTAAAAAATGAAACATTGGCTAAAGTGTAAAATGTCTCCTTGTCTAAAGCCACCAAAGTTTTCCTAAAATACATCTGGTGTATTGTATATAGAATATTTACTTAAAATCATAATTACGCTGTACCAAACATAATTCCGCAAAATGTTGTCATCAATATATTTTCCCCAAAACAAGCTTGCTTCCACTATGTCAAAACAATTGCTACAATTTGCCAGCAAATCAGTAATAGTTTTTTGTAAGAAGACTAAGCATTAAAAGATTAAAAAGATTTACCAGCGCCTGAATAAGCAGGAAGTTACATTCTGCTATAGGAACTGGTAATTTTGTTAGTATAAAGGACTAATAATTGAAAGGGAAATTATAGTATTAAAAGGGATGAGATTGGGTTTGCCAATGATCCTGTAGATAATAGGAGGCATTAGTTTTTGAGCCTCATACAGATGACATAAATGAGGACACTGTTTCTTTTTTTTTTTTGTGGGGGGTTCTGAAATGTATTTCCCCAATGAAATAATTTGTGAAAGAAGGTGTTCTAGCGATTTTGTGATGTATATGGGGTATGCGTTATGTTACACCTGTCTGTGTCAGGTTATACAAATATGTTGGAAAGATTTGGTTCCATTCTAGGAAACTTTCTCTTTGTAGGCATATTCAGGAAATACAGTACATAGTGATGGGCAAATTTCTCCCATTTTGCTTCAAAAAAAAAACTTCCGTGAAATGGTGAAAAATCTGTTATACTCGAAAATTTACACCCGCGTAAATTTTTGACGTCCAAAAAACATGGACTCACAGTGATTTTGACGCAAGCGGAAAAAAATTTGCACCTGGACAATTTTCACGGCAGTTTTGCAAATTTATTCACTGAAGTCGAAACACAGAAAATTGCCGAATTTATTCGCCCATCACTAGAAATACATTATTCAGATATTCAATACAGGTATGGGATGCATTATCCGGAAACACGTCTAGAAAGCTCTGAAGTATTGAAAGGCTGTGTCTCATAGAATCTATTTTGTCCAAATATTAAAAATTTTTAAAAATTATTTAAAAACTATTTTTCTCTGTAATAATAAAACAGTACGTTGTACTTGATCCAAACTAAGATATAATTAATCCTTATGGAAGGTAAAACCAGCCTATTGGGTTTATTAAAAGTTTAGATCATTTTTTTTAATAGGTTTAAGGCTAACCTGAGGACCCAAACATTCTGGATAACAAGTCCTTTACCTGTATTATGATAACTTTGTCTATTTATTTAAAGCAACGTAGGGGGTTCTTCACAGTCAGGACAGTGAGGTTGTGGAATGCACTGCCGGGTGATGTTGTGATGCTGATTCAGTTAATGACTATAAGAGGGACTTGGATGATTTCTTGGACAGACATAATATCAAAGGCTATTGTGATACTAAACTCTATAGTTAGTATAGGTATGGGTATATAGAATTTTAATTAAAAGTAGGGAGGGGTGTGTGTATGGATGATGGGTTTTCATTTGGAGGGGTTGAACTTGATGGACTTTGTCTTTTTTCAACCCAATTTAACTATGTAACTATGTAACTATGATGTCTGCACTATTAGGAAAAAATTCTATTCTTATTCAGTGGCTCATCATATTCTATTTGCCACCAGGATCAATATTGAAATTGGAAAAATACAAATCCACTAAGTATTTCACAAATTCCTGTTGAATTGTATCAGAATTGTCAAATGTAACGTAACAGCTAGGATGAATAATTCAGCTATTAAAACACAAAAAAATTTGCTCCATGGACAAGATCTTGGAATAGGGATACTTCTATTTTTTAAAGAAGATATAGAAGTAACAGTACACTGATAGTATAGGAGATTTTGAAATATTATTGAAAAATTGGATTAAACCATTGAATTTCTTCCTATTTTTTTTCCTAATGTACCACCGCCTTCTTCTATAATTCTATTTTTTTCTTTCTTTTTTATATTTTTGTTTACTTGTTGTTGATCTTTCTTTTTTCATATATGAAAACTAATTCATGTCAGCAGTATTTTATTTACTTGCTAAAAGGCATCAAGCTCTATTGGAATACTATGTAAATAGACTTGGAAAATCAGAACTAACTTTAAGGAGGTGATTTATCAATGTTTGAATTTGAATTTTTGCCACGATTCGTATTATATTTTCAAAAATTTGAATTTTGGTATTTAAGTACAAAAAAATAAAAAAACTCAAATGTAAAACTTTGGCATTTTAAAACTTGTGAGTTTATGTAGAAGTCAATCGGAGTTGCAATTTTTTTAAATCTGTTTTTTTTATCTTATAAACTCACAAATTGTAATTTTTCAAGGTTTTTTTGAGCTTGTAAACTCCCAAAGTTGAGTTGCATCAAGGTTTTTATTGATTATTTTCAATGGATGTTTTTATATTCAGATTTTTAAAAAAAAATTGGTGTTTTTTTATTGTTTAAAGTAGAAGAAGTATTAATAGTAGTGGTACTGTAGTTTTGAAATAGAAACAATAAGCCCACCAGTATTTATCATCTTTTTCAGATAAGTCAGAGGCTGTATGCTTATAATGTAACTAGAGCACCAGTCCAGGTCATGGTATGGACCTCAGTATCATCCTTGTGCTTCTTCTGCTGGGTGAGTTGGTAGAACCTCTGTATCTTTCCTTGTGTTTTATCTCATGCCTAATGTATTGCGGCCAATGGCTGTTTTTACCAAAGCCAAATGAATTGTCAGTGGGTGTTTTTCTTGTGCTATAGGCATCAGAGTCAATGGGTGGTTCCTGCATGGCATAATTCTAGTCTACAGCAAAATAATAATTGCCCCATAGCTCAAATAAATATGAAAAATTACTCATTTTTATTCAGAATTCCATATTAAAATAAAGCACTGCGTATCTTGACAGCGCTATATAAATAAATGATGATGATGATGATTAAAATAATATACTTACATACCCCAGGGTACTCAGGCATGCCATAGGGTCAGTTTATATATATATATATCCTTTTATTTTGGAATTCTAAATAAATATTGGTCATACTCTGGCATACCATGGCATTTGTACATGTGTGTGTGTGTGTGTATATATATATATATATATATATATATATATATATATATATATATATATATATATATATATATATATATATATATATAATCTTCAAGAATGGATCCGCACTCCAAACAATTCAATCAAAGTGATTTTTATTGAATTATCACTCACGTGTCTAACGTTTTGGCCCACATTAGGGCCTTTATCAAAGATAAGTGTAAGTGGTTGTGTGAATACTTAAATACAAAAAAAGTGGGCGTACAGATGACATCATTACCAATTAATGCAAATGAGCAATTGTGGTTACATATTCAATTAGTGATTACTTGTTACAAGTAACCACTTACACTTATCCTTGATAAATGCCCTAATGTGGGCCGACACGTGAGTGATAATTCAATAAAAATCACTTTGATTGAATTGTTTGGAGTGCGGATCCATTCTTGAAAATTATATGTCATAACTTTGACCCAGCACCCACCACAAACCTGAAGGGATAGAGTGCAGGTACTTTCTGGACTTATATATATATTCTTTTATTATGGAATTCTGAATAAAAATTGCAAATTTCTCATCTATTTTTGGGATATAGGAAATTTTTTCTTTTGTTGTGGGATATGCCTTTGGTACTGTGGGGTTGAATTCTATTAACTCTGGTCCTTGACCTTGGTTTGACTGGCCATAGATACTCCCCAAAACAGATTGAATAGTGTTTAATTTTAAAAAATTCTAGTTAAGATTTGTAAAAATATTGCAAAAACAAAAATGTAGCTGCAAATCTGGTAAAATGTGTGCTCATCCTTAGTAATGTTGTCTCTATAATTTTAAATAGTAAATCGCAGTAGGCACCTATTCTTACTACAAGTAAGGGATCTTTTATTTGGAAGGTATGGGGTTCATACTGTAGAATACCATGTCCAAAACCTCAGAACATGTATGTTTGTAGATACAGGGCTAGATAACATTAATGACAAATACATCCCCCCACCTGTAAATGAGTCAACCTGCCTTAATGCAGTTAAAAGGAATTGCATCATTGATGGTTTCTGATAAGTCATCTTGTAGTTCTAGCTGTGAAGGGGAAACTATGTTCAAAGTTACACATTTTCTTACACAGAGCAGATAATTGTACATGTAAATAAGCAGCTGGATAACCATGGGGGGCATGAGTTTACACAGCAAAATAGCAGATAATCTCCTTGGAATGATATGGTTGTTAGTACTTAACCAGGGAAATAAACAGGGGTCAAAAGGCATTCATGGCTCTCTTGAGAACTACAGAAACAAAACTTCTCATAAACATTTTACTTGTGAAACTGGTGTTACTGGTCCCATTGTGGGATTTCCTGAAGGGCCACGTTATGTTAATCCCTCTATTCCAGTGATCCCCAACCAGTAGCTCGTGAGTAACATGTTGCTCTCCAACCCCTTGGATGTTGCTCCCAGTGGCCTCAAAGCAGGAGCTTATTTTTGAATTTTAGGCTTGGAGGCAAGTTTTGGTTGCATAAAAACCAGATGTACTGCCAAACAGACCCTCCTAGAGGCTGCAAGTCCACATAGGGGCTACCAATAGTCAATCACAACCCTTATTTGGCACCACCCAGGAACATTTTCCGTGCTTGTGTTGCTCCCCAACTCTTTTTAAATCTGAATGTTGCTCACGGGTGAAAAAGGTTGGGGACCCCTGCTCTATTCCAATCAACATTATTTTTTAAATACCCCAAAAATAATGGCCCAAGTAGTTCCCCCCACTAACATATTGTCGCTGATTGTGAAACACTTTATATGCTTCTACCTCCTGTGATTGATACGAATGGAAACCGCCTGTGGTCCATAAATCCTGAAGGCTCAGGCAATGATAAATATTGATTTTATAGCAAAATGTTTTATTGCGAAATAATAAGCCTATTTTTTTATTTAGTAGATGCTCTATTTATTTTTCATGTCATGCAGAACAGCCAATAAGAAAACATTTGTTTTTATGATCTAGATTTTAAATTACTGAAGTTCCAGATACTCAATGTCTAGAAATATTTTATGGAACTCTTTTATATGGATTTGTACTTGTTTTTGCAATAAGACAGTGGGGTCCATTTGTCAACACTGGGCAAATTTGCCTTTGGGCAGGAACCCAATCATATTGTTGCATTCATTGTTCCACTTGCACCTGATTATCATTGATTGGTTGCTAGGGGTAACTGCCCATGGGCAGATTTGTGCAGTGTTGATAAATGAGCCTTTTATTAATTTTTGATTAATGGTAAGTTATTGTCAATCCATAATGATGGCCAAGCAATCCTGTTTGGTTTTTCATGATGAAAAGTATTTTTAATAGTCTTCTATGGCAAGGTGCTCCACATTACAGAAAGCCATCTCATTAAGAAAACCTCCAGTCCTGAGTAATCAGGATCATAGATACCATTTAAACATTTAAGGGCCTATTTACTAATTTAAGGATTTATTTTTGTGTTCCCACGAATCATAAAATGTTTGTTTTTTTATTGCTCTAAAATTCGAGAAATCTAAGATTTTTGAAGTGTAAAAACCAAAAATTCTCAAAGTAAAAGTGGCCATTGACTTTAATGCGTTTGGCGAATTTTTTGCTGTTTTGCAAATTTTTGATGAAGCCAAAAGGGTCAGAATCTCCCATCACTACTAATATCCAGATATGTTCTTATTCTTTCTGGCTATACTTTCTTCTATTACAGCACCACTGGCATTACTGAATATAATGCAGTTTTTAAAGGGATTTATCCAGGATTCTTTAGTCGATTCTGTTGTAATTCGATGTAGTATTGTACAGAGGTCAGTAGTGATGAGCAAATGTTTTCAGAAGTCTTGGATTCACAGGGAATTTCCGCATTTCGCTGTTCTCTAAACTGTGGCAAAAATTTGCAGTGGAAAAATGTGCTGCAACAAAAAAGTTGCTAAAACAAAAATGGCACAGAGACAAAAAAAATTCAGCACAAGAAAACATGTTCATTAACTTTAATGCATTTGGAGAGAGAGAAATTTTTGCTCATTAAACATTTTTTTGTTGCCTAATAACTTTTGACTATTGAGCCGTTGAAATGGGACAAATTCGCTCATCACTAGAGGTCAGATATAAGGGCTCATATTGTTATCTTCACAAGCACTGGAGCACAAGTAGGTGTCAATCATGCCCCCTAGAACCCATAAAGCATTAGTATGTGTAAACTGTGTTCTGAACCATGTATACAGAGTTCCGCAACACTTTGCATTTGTGGTGCTCCTCAGTAGTGATGGGCGAATTTGCGCCGTTTCAATTCACAGAAAAATTCACAAATTTCCCACGAAATTTGCGCAACGGCGAAAAAATGTGCAAAACGATGCCAGCGGCCGTTTTTGACGCCGGCGTCCGTTTTTTTTTTTTTTTTTTTAAATTGCGAATTTATTCGCTGGCGGCGAAAAGCGCAAATTCGCAGCGAATTCGCAATTGGCGAATAAATTTGCCCATCACTACTCCTCAGCTCAGATATCCTAAATAAGACCCAAACTATTGATTGTTGCAGTGGAAGTCCATGACAAGCCCCTTCTGTGTGTAGTGCCACTGAATTCAGACTTCTTTGCACTTTGCTTTGTTATGGTAACTGAGCCCTATAGGCTGAAATGTATTAACCAGAGAAACCAAGACAGCACAAACTAATGCAAAATAACATTAACGCTAACTTTTTTCCCTTTTTCTTCTAGCTCACTGCTCAACACAAGTCACTTACGGAAATGGTAATAAACATTTTTATGTCTTAGTAATTCAACTATGTTGCACAGTTGGTTATAGTAGAGCAAATGATAAATGGCACAAAAGGCATCATAAGCAAGTAGCATTTATTTATGTGCATAGTTGCAATGAACTCTGGTCCACCCTTCCTTAGGCATAAAATTCTTAAGTCTTCCTTATGTTAAATGTTACAGGGCAACACTTTTGAAATAAAAAAGAAAATAAAAGAAGTGGTAGAAAGGTGAGGTGATCCCTGTATTGGCTAACTAATATAATCATAACAAGCTTTCAGAACATTTTAGTTCCTTTTTCAAGCTGATTACAATGAAGCTGTGGTGTTCTCTGCTATATATATCACCTTTATACCACTTTTGTTATTTTTTTATTTCAAAGGGTTGCCCTGTAACATTTTTACTGGCTGACTTGGTACAGCAACTTTACCTGCATGTTAAATGTCAAAACCCTAGGGGGTATAATTGGGCTTCCTTACCTTAAACTATTTTATTTCTGCTGCTAACAACTCAATAATACTGTTTGACAGTAGTACAGTACATTAAAAATGCTGTCATTTAATGTGGTTTCAAAATGGCAAAGTTTCATCTCCCCTAGACTCCATTTTAATCAAATAATTACATTTTTAAACAATGCGTTCCTTTTTCTGTGTAATAATAAAACAATACCTTGTACTTGATCCCAACTAAGATATAGGGGCTGATTCACTAAGGGTCGAATATCGAGGGTTAATTAACCCTCGATATTTGACTGGGAATTGAAATCCTTCGACTTCGAATATCGAAGTTGAAGGATTTATCGCAAATAGTGCGATCGTACGATCGAAGGATAATTCCTTCGATCGAACGATTAAATCCTTCGAAACGAACGATTCAAAGGATTTAAATCCAATGATCGAAGGAATATCCTTCGATCAAAAAAAGTTAGCCAAGCCTATGGGGACCTTCCCCATAGGCTAATATTGCCTTCGGTAGCTTTTAGATGGCCAACTAGGGGGTCGAAGTTTTTTTTAAAGAGACAGTACTTCGACTATCGAATGGTCGAATGATTTTTACTTCGAATCCTTCGATTCAAAGTCGTAGTCGAAGGTCGAAGTAGCCCATTCCATGGTCGAAGTAGCCCAAAAAAAACTCAACGTTTTTTTACTTCGAATCCTTCACTCGAAGTTAGTGAATCGGCCCCTTAATGTATACTTATTAGAGGCAAAACAATTCAATTGGGCTGAATTAATGTTTAAATGATTATTTAATAGACATGGTATAGAGATCCAAATTATGGAAAGAGCCAGGTCCCAAGCATTTTGGATAACTAACCCCATATCTGTATATTGATATTTATTTATTCTGGACAGATCAGTTGTGACTGCAGGATGGTCTATTCAAACGGCCACCCTCTTGAGGTGGCACACATGCATAAACCCAGTTGGATCAAAACTCCTTGACCAAACCTGGGCATGTGTAGTGAAATTCTGCCAAGAACTCCCAACATGAGGGTGTTTTTTGCAGCCATAGATAAGGTTTATTATTGTTTTTTTGAGGAACAATGGGTAAACAACATATAATAATAATAATAAAGACTATTTGTAAATCAGATCATTTATGATTCACTTCAGTTTGGTGGATTTTTTTTTTTTACAAAACTGAGGTTTCTCAAGTATGCTCTGTAAGACCGAACTATTAGCTACCCATAACTATCTCTGAGTATATTTGTATGTCCCTCAGATGTTCTCTATCCGTATGGCCTGGAAATTGATACTGTCAATCCAAAAGATGACGATGGTGGATCAGGGCCAATACAACTCTCAATGAAACTCCCTCTTTTTGGAAAGACCTTTTCCTCATTGTATGTAAGTAGGGTGCGGAATTTTGTACTTTTTAATATTTTAGTTCCCATTTGGCATAATGTCATTTATGCAGGACCAAGAAATGCCACTGTAGGTAATCAAGATATTACTGCTTTTATACAGTGATCATTACACATTAAGGGTAAGATTTATCAAAATATGAGCTGAGATTTTAATAAATAAAAAAAACTCACCTACATTCTATTCATTCCTATGGGATTTTTGGAAGCTTATTTATAAAATGGTTTTCACCCATTGATAAATATCCTTCTAAAACCCCCATAGGAATGAATAGAGTGTGGGTGAATTTTTATTTATTAAAATCTGTATTCAAATCTTGCTAAACATGCCCATAAAAGACTAATTGGTCATTTATGACCTGCTGTCCAGACTGTCAGTCTGTAGATTGGTGCATCTTGCTCATGATGAATGGCACAAACTTGTTGAATAATTACAATTTTTATGTATAGAGTGTGATTGAAAAACATCCTTTAAACAATCCTGATTCGTCCATTTGTTTCATTGGATCTTGACAACTTTGAGCTCAAAAAATTGTTTTACAGAAACTGTGCTAAAAATCTTGATCTTCAGGAAAAAACTGATTTTTCTTTAAGATTAAACTGTTTTGGCACAGCCTCTGCTAAATGATTTTATTTGGTAAAGAATGTACATACAATATTTAAACCTAAATGCATTAGCCAATAGTGTAATTAATTTAATGTACCTAAAAAGTTTCACTTTTTGCTTTTTTTCTGACCCAACAGGTTAACAACAATGGTCTGATATCATTTAATTCATCAATAGCAATGTTTATACCCAGTGATGTCACCACTTCATTAGGGAACCCTTTCCTTGCCCCCTTCTGGGCTGATGTGTACAACATAAATCAAGGTGACATATATTATCGGCAAAGCACAGATGAAGCATTGTTGTCCCAAACTACAACCGACATTAGAAGATATTTCCATAATGGGAACTTCACTGTGAAATGGGTGTTTGTGGCAACATGGGATAATGTCCCTTATTATGGATCTAGCTCCAACAAGGTACTGGTCATATTTTATTTCAGTCATTTTTTTCAGTGTCACGATTGTAATAGATTTATGGCTGGCATAACAACCTCTTCAGTATCCTTAAAGGAAAACTATAGCCCCAAACAATGTAGATCTCTATAAAAAAGATATTACATAAAACAGCTCATATGTAAACCCTGCTTCATGTAAATAAACCATTTCCATAATAATATACTTTTTTAGTAGTATGTGCCATTGGGTAATCATAAATAGAAAATTGTCATTTTAAAAAAATAAGGGCCGCCCCCTGGGATCATAGGATTCAATGTGCTCACATACACACCAACAAACTATATTTGTTAGGTCACATGAGCCAATTAACAGACAGAGTTGTGTCTTTTGCTTCGACGCTTCTTCCTGTTACAGTTAGAGGCAGATTTCTCAAGGGTCGAAGTGAAATCGAGGGAATTTTCAAAGTTGAAAAATTCAAAATTCAAAGTAATTTTTCGATACTTCGACCATCGAATAGGCTACTACGACTTCGAGTTCAACCTTCTATTCAAAGTAAAATCGCTCGACTATTCCAACATTCGATAATCGAAGTACTGTCTCTTTAAAAAAACTTTGACTTCAATACTTCGCCAACTTAAACCTGCCGAAGTGCTATGTTAGCCTATGGGGACCTTCCAGAGCATATTTCTAAGTTTTTTTGTATTCGAAGGAAAATTGTACGAATCTTACGATCGTACGATGCAAAAAATCCTACGAATTTGACTTCGAGTTTTTAGTATTCAATTTGATGGTAGAATTTCGAAGTATTTTCCACTTCGAAATTTGACCCTTGATAAATCTGCCCCTGAGAGTTGTAGTATTTCTGGTCAGGTGATCTCTGAGGCAGCACACAGACCATCACGAAAAGGTGGCTCAAGGCAAGAGATGTAAAAGGGCAATATTTACATCTCTTCATTTTTGGGGTATAGTTTTCCTTTAAATGTCAAAAACAAAAGATAATTTATTATTTTGCCTTAGTTTTAAGCCTAAATTCACAATACTTCAAATCCCCATCCAGAACACCTACCTTAACATTTAAGGAAAAAAATCCAATAAAACCTGTAGTTAACAGTTTACCTTGGGGTAATGTATCTCACAGAAGTAAAGCCAAGAATAGGAGTCCAAGTATGAAACAGTTTTCCTATTCACTGGCTAGCCCATGTCAATCCTTACATAAAACACAAGAAATTCAAATGGATGGAATCAGCTTCTCTAACTCAAATGCAAAGGATATTTTAACTCCGTTTGGACAAAAAGGAACCTATTTTGTAAAATATGAGATTGTTCCCATGATTCAAGAAAATTACGAGTAAAAAAATGAAATAACATTTTGATTTAAATATTCCAAACATGAATTTTCAACATTGGAACAATGGGATCAAGAATTTTTGCATTTTTTTTTTTAAAAAAAAAATTAGATTCATACTTTCTCGTGAATATATGATGATGATCGAGAAAAATGATGATCAGTTAGAAAAACGTAAAATTTGAAAAATAGCGTTCTTGGAAATGAGCAAATAGTATTCCATGTGAATCTCAGTTATGACTTCAAAATACTGTACATACAGTAAAGCACCTCTAGATATGATCAACTAATCAACTGGCCATTGATGCAACCAAACATAACAACATATGTACATGGCAATTTAATGTACACACTGTTCCTGAATAAACACACACAATACAGTTTAAGTCAAACTTTTACCATAGTGCCACCAGACACAAGTGGAAAACCTCAAAGTGAAATAAAACAAGATGATATTCACATTCTTGATATTCTTGAAATACTACAAAATAGTGAGCAATGCGCATGTCTGAGACCAAAGTTGGTCATTAAATCTGTGCAAGAACACAAATTTTAAAAAACAAGGATTCTTAGTTTTGCTTCCCCAAATAATTTTGAATTTGCAGCAAAATTCGCGAAACTGTGAAAAATTCACAAAACTATGCCGTTGTCTCGTTTTTGATGTCGGCGTCCATTTTTGTGAAAGCCGGCAAATTTTCGCGGCGGCTTCGCAAATTTATTCGTCGACTACGAATCGCGTTTTATTCGCCATGAATTTGTGCCTGCCGAATAAATTAGCCCATCACTATTCTTAGTCACAGAAAAATGGTCATATTGTTCATAGATCATAGAATTCATAGAATTTCATTGCGTAATGAGGCATCTCTACCTCATAACACATTACTAGGGAAGCTCCTGACCACTGCCTGGGCCCTCCAGCTTGATTATCCTCAACTAAACTGAAATGTTTCCAGCACTAATACTTATTTTACTAACCTAAGAATTAAAAGTTACTGCTTAACAGAAGTTTGAGTTAGGTCACCTCGAAGTTCCCAAAAGATTTCTATACAGTGTCGGACAGGGAGGTCCGGGGCCCAGCGCCCTCTGGCCCCCCTCTCCGAGATGCAACATCCCCCTGGCTCTGGGGGCCAAGGAGGAAAGTCAGAAGGCTCTTATGGCCTGGGACTGGGCCAGGTATATTCCCGGTGTCCCGCTGGCCCAGTTCGAAACTGTTTCTATAAACAAATATGATTACTCAAATATCAGACTGGAGTATCCTGAAAGATTCCCAACAGATATTTTGCCAAATCTTCTGACAGTTATAAACATTTTAACAAATTGAGATGTTTATGAAAGATGATACCTACGTCTGCTTTGAGCCTTAGAATCCCATTCTATCCTATGAAGGGTTAGAGCTCTCAGACATTTATTTTCTGCAGAAATGTGAGGTGTAAAAATTACTGGAAGATGACAACATGCCCCCTATTTTTTTCTAAAGAGGTTCAATCCAGATTTACTATAACTACAAACATAAATAACATTTGAAGATGTTTTTCAGTGCAGAAAGGTAAAGATTTGAAATTTCCAACTGCAAATTTGAGTGTCTAAAACAAATAATTAATGTTACTGATTATAGCTTTACCTTTAGGGGGACACATTTCAGGCCGTGATTACTACAGATGGAAATCTTACTTATGTCATGTTTAATTATGGAGACATTGAGTGGACAACTGGCACTAGTGCTGGTGGATCGAGTGAAACAGGACTTGGGGGTACAGCTGCTTTGGTAAATATGGAAATGTGTTTTTTTAATAATATGTTGATAGATCTTTATCTATCTGAGCAGGCTTATTGTTTCTGATACTTGGCACAGGAAATTATAAATAAAACTGTAATATATATATATATAGATATAGATATATGTAGATAAATAGATGCTGGTGCACACATGGATTTAAATCCCTGTGTGCACCAGCATCTATTTATCTATATTTTGGAACTTCTGAGAGCACCAGGGTATGTAGCTGAACTACAAGTGTGCGCAGTACCCTTGTAATATAGAAAAAATTGTTTGCATATATATTGGTATATGTAGGTATATATAGGTATCTAGGTATGGGCGAATGTTTTCGCCTTTTTTCGCCGTGGAAATGATGCCCATAGACTTGTATGGCGTTGTGCGTCAAAAAAAAAAAAAAAGACGTACGTCAAACATTTTTTGGACCCCATAGACTTTGAAGGCCGAATTTTTGGCGAAACAAAACGGGTCAAATTCGCCCATCCCTACTCCCTTACAATAGCAAAGTAGCTATATGGTCTACATACTGTACAAGTGAAATGTGTTTCCTTGAAATGGGACAACTAAATTTTTGGGTCAGTTAATTTCATTATTAATCATTCTGATTGAGCCAACCATTGTTTGATTGCTATGGCCAGCTGCCCAGGTGCTGATTTGTCCCTTAGAAGACTACTAATAGGCTATTGCATTCCCAACAGGCTGGTCTTAATTGTGGCAACACCATAGCATGCTATGTAATACCCGGGTCATTGTCTCCCTCCATTATTTACGTGTCCTCCACAAGTAATGTTGGTGTTCCGGGATGCTGGGCTTTCCAAGTGAATCATCTGACTCCTGAATTTCCTAATACAACTATTGGTAAGTTAAACTCATAGGGCCACTTCAGTGATTTTCCTTGATTTTCCTGTTGTATTTCCCTAATGCATATATTATTTTAGTTTTACCTACCCGCCACTTCTATTAAGGTTTTTATTTTCATTCCTTGGTCTGGGCTCCATGGCTCATGTGCCATGGAGCTTCCACCCCTCCTATTTTGCTATAATCATTTTCTATGAAGAAGATTTGGGGAGCACATAATGTCTAAAAATGAAAATATGTAGTGAGCTCTCCCAAGAAAAGCAAACAAAAAAAATGAAAAATACAAAATAATTTATTAGAACATAAACAGGGGGCCTAACGCATTTTGTGGCTATTGAGGCAAGTATGTTACTATGTTAGTATGTTTACATAATAAAATCTATCCTTTTGTCTATTTCTTCTCCTTGTTCCCATGTGGAATATGGACCATTAAATAGGCCAAATAGTTAGGAGTCAGAGGGCCCATTGACACCTCTTATCCTGGGGCCAGCGACTCTGTATGTTCCCAGCTTCACTCTACACATTTACACTTTATTTATCACTCTGAATTGAGTAAAAAAAAAAAAGTTCAAATCCTTATAAAGGGTTGTTAAATTTTAGTAGCAACTCTACTTTTTATTAAATAGGTTTTTAATTATTTGTCTTCTTCTTCCTCTTTCCAGCTGTTAGATGGTGGCCACTACTCCCAGCAGTCCAAAACCCATTGCTCTGTGAGGTTACAATTTTGCTGGTTGCTAGGGTTAACTGGACCTTAGCAATCAGCTGCTGAAATGTCACGTGGACGGCTGCTGAGCAACACCTAAATAATTAAAAAAAAATAAAAAATGAATCCATTTGTTTACAATATATAGCAGTTTTATTACCATGACAATAATAATCCTTTCCTATAAATTTCACTACTTCATGGTTGAAAAAAAAAAGGGCAATGTATTTTTAGAAAAAAGACCAAATCAGAAAATATAACAAAAAAGAAAATACATGAAATGCTCAAAATGTAAACGTTTCATAAATATGTTTTAAATAAAATATTTTGATAATGTAGATAAAATAGGTGAATTAGATCAAAATTATATATGCTGTTACACTCCAATCATGTCCCTTGCCCCAACCCTGCCTGGGATATAAATAAAGGTACCTCCCATAAAATCCTAGTTGCCAGACTTTTATTGTTAAAGATTAACTGCATTTTTTTAGCTATTTTATGAATGTTTGAACTTTTGAAACTCAATGGATTAAAAGGGTTGTTGACCTTTAAATTAACTTTTGGTATGATGCAGAGTGATATTCTGAGACATATTACAATAAATTTTTTAATTTCTCTCATTTGTGGTTTTTGAGTTATTTAACTTTTTAAAAACTTGCGAATTTCTCGTGAAATTTGCAAAACGGCAAAAAATTTGCGAAACTCGAATTTTGAGTTCTGGCGATCGCATCAATTTTGCCACTAGCGTTAAAGTCAATGGGCGTCCAATTAATGTTGATGCACAATGGTTTTGACAGCAGTTTCACAAATTTTATATATAAATATGGAAATTCACCACAAATTTGTGCCTGGCGAATATATTCACCCATCACTAATAATGATAGATAAATATAAATAAATATAGGAACAAGTAAATAGAATCACATTAGATAGAGGTGCCTGCAGTAGCAGTTAAAATAAAAGTATTTTTTTTTTATTTGTACAGATTTCACAGAAATGTCAACTAAAACTCCAGCACAGAGCACTACACAATTTACTCCTCCTTGTAAGTATATTCTAATATAGATTACTATGTTCAATAGCCAAATATTCCCAACACATGGGTAAACTAAGTTACATTTAATTTAATTTAGTTGTAAATTAAATCATTTGTTTGTGAATTAAATTGTTTGTAAATGTGGAAATTATTTTATCTATGAAATTGTTGAAATGAGTCTGAACCAAAATTCAGCAAGAAATTTCTCCAAAACAATGGGCATCTCATCGTGTTTAGGTAATGAGTAGGCATGTACTGATATTTATCCCAAAGCTTTATTGAACAATCACATTGGCACACAATTTTAATCATTCCACAACTGTTTCCCTTGTGTTTGCTGTATGAGTTGGCTGTTGTTGAGTGAAAATTATCGACTGCTGTTTTTCCTGTTTGTGATAACTTTGGCTGGTATTTTGTTTTGTAAAATGTATTAATTGAAACTTTTAAACACAAAATTGCAGATTTCTGTCATACAGTTTTCCATATTGTGATTACATGTGATTAAAATACCAAGAAAGACAAGATGTTCAGCAAAACTAAAAAGTAAAACAACTCAAATTTTCTATTTTAAATAGTAAATACAATGCAAAAAGAAGAGATTAAATGATTATTCAAGCAATATATTACGATTACGTTTTTTTAAAAGTGGAGTTTGAAAAATAGTAACTTGCCCTCTCACTTTTGTTAAACTTAAAGAATAATATAATATTTCAGGTAATAGACGTCGTCTTGGCAAAAAAATGTGATCATATCAATCCAGTTTATCAAGTTAAATTTATTCAAATTTTTGTGATCGACTTTCTTAAAACTCAAGTTCGAAAAATATTAAATTGGTCTCCTCATCTTTAGTGATGCTTTTGATTAAGAATATGTTCAAATTTTAGATAATATTTAACTATAGAACATTATTGATATAAACATGGTTTGAACAATATTTGTTCATGAAGTAGATTTGGAACTGTCGCTTTTTTGCACTTCGTTCTGTTGCAAAGAATTTCATAGATTATTTATGATGGTGAAGTCATTAATAAAATATTACTTCATTTTACAAATGAAAAAACAAAAGATGACAAAAGTAATTACATGAAACCTGGTAGAAAAACAACTGAAATCTATTGAGCTTCATGACAAAAGATGATATCAGTGTATAGTGCCCTTTTCAGTTCAATAAATGCGCAACTGCTGAGACAAGCAGTTTTGCAGTAGAGGAAAACAAAGGCAGAGCTGAAGCAGACCAGAAAAACATCTCAATTATTTGGTTGCGTATCTATGGTACAATGTTCCTTCGCTTTGTGTTTTGCTGTATTAATTTTTATAATTAATGCACAGTTTTGGTCTTTTAACTCTAAAACGTTATTCAGTCGGCAGAATGTCAGCAGAATTTCAGTTCTAGGTTTGGTGCTAAAGTAATGTTGCAGAGAATTTTCATGGTGAACATGGTGATAAAAAGAGGAGTCTTTGCAAAGTTTTTGTAAGTACTCAATTTGCTTTTTTTTAAGTATGTGCTTTGTGTGGTCTGTTCTTTATCCATATGTTATTCAGACTGTGGTTTTCACCTTCCGTGGGGATTGTCCTAGCAAAGGACATGGGGCTGAGCTCCCCTACACCTTTTTTCAACAGACTGAGGAAGGACCGTGTTGTGGTTCTATTGCTCACAATTTATGAATTATACTGCAATTATGCGTACACTCTGATATTGATGGAATATCCAGATATTCAATGCAAAAGAATGCCTTTGTATCTTGGAGGAAATGCTGCACTGTATTCTTTCATACTTGACATGGTAAAAATGGAGGGGTCTCTAGTTCCTGTAAGTACTTGCATTTGCTCTTTCCATATGTACTTTGCTAAAATATGAGCTGTGTATTATGTATATGTTATTTAGCATGTGGTTTTGAGTGGTAAGACACCTGTTAAATATTGGGGATTGTTCTAACAAAGGACATGGGGATGAGCTCCCCTACAACTTTTTTCAACAGACTGAGGAAGGACCTTGACGTGGTTCTGTTGTTCACAATTTGCTAACTATAATGCAATCATGGATACGCATTGATACCGATGGAATATCCAGATATTCTATGCAAAAGAGAGCCTATGTATCTTGGAGCATATGCTGCAGAATATTATTTCACAGTTAACATGGTGAAAAAGGAGCGGCCTTTCTACTATTCATATAAGTACTTGCATTTGTTTCTTACCTATGTGCTTTGTAAATATATGGTCTATGTATTATCTATATGTTATTCAAAATGTGGTTTTGAGAGGTCATCTGTTAGCCTTGGGGATTGTCCTAGCAAAGGACATGGAGCTAAGATCCCCTACAATTTTTTCAACAGACTGAGGAAGGACCTTGTCGTGGTTCTGTTGCTCACAATTTGTGAATTACACTTCAACCAGAGACCCACATTAATACTGGTGGAATATCCAGACACTGGGCCAGAGTCAACTCAGTGAAAAAAGGGTTATCACGTGAGATGCAATTGAATTCAGAGAAACTTATCTCACAGTTTATCACATGAAAACTCTATTGAAGCCTATGAGGAAAAAAAACTGGAACTGAATTAGGAAAAAAGATTTTTCTCCTCAAATTTAATCTTAGCCATGAGTTTTCACGTGATAAACCATGAGATACATTTTTCTCACTGAATTGAAGAAGAATGTCTTTGTATCTAGGAAATGCACATTAGCCCCCATCAGACATCTATATAAATTATTAATATAGGAAATAGCTCTTCTCAACAGCTTAATCATGAAGCTTGCACTGCATCTGTGCTGGTGAATACATGTTAGACACTCAGGGGGTTATTTACTAAACTCCAAATGTATCTCATTATTTTATTTAAAACACCATGACCCACTTTAACTTTATTTGTTAATTAAAAACTTGAATTAATCGGATTAGAAAAAAACAGATAAAATCAAGCGAAAACCCAAATCGAATTTTTTTTTACTTTTTTCCCAAATCGTTCTACTTTTTGTGGGGTTTGGCCAAAAATCGAGATAGGTGCCTCTCCCATTGACTTATACAGGACCTCGATAGTTCTGAGATGGTGGGTTTTTGGATTTTGCAGCATTGGGGTATAATAAATCTCGAGTTTTTTTCCACTAAAAATTCTAGTTTTTGCCCCAAAAAGCCTAACCAGATAAATTTGAGGTTTAGTAAATAACCCCCTCAAAGTTGTCTTAATATATTTGCTCAAATATGGGAAGTAGGATAGGACGCAAAGTAACATTCTTATCACAGATACAGTTGCTCAAGGTCAGTTAAATTGCTTCTTATGTTGTCCCAATGACATGATAGTAATGGACCAATCTGACCTTTTTCGCAAATTTCGTGACAATTTTTCTTTGCACCCTATGGGCATCATTTTCACAGCAAAACTTTGCTCATCACTAATGATCACTCAAATGTAACCAATGTACTAGAGAAAAACGGATATTAGTACAAGTATAGGATCTGTTATGCAGAATGCTCAGGACCTGTGAATTTCCAGATAAGGTATCATTCCTTAAATTGGATCTCCACATTTTACTTTAGCTAAAAATCATTTAAAAATGTCATAACCCCAACGGGATTGTTTTACCTCCAATAAGGATTCATTGGATCAAGTACAAGGTGCTATTTCACTTTTACATAGAAAAGGGAATTAATTTTAAAAATTAGAATTTTTTGCTTAAAATGAAATCTAAGGTAGATAGCGGCAAATTTACTAAGTGGCGAAAATTCACCAGCGATGGCTTCACAGGCAGCTTCGCTCAGACAACGCTAATTCACTAACATGCAGAGTTGCAACCGGGGTGCCGAACGATGGCGAAGTTGCGCTAGCTCTAATTCGGCAAGCAGAGCGAAGTTGCACTTTCGTTGGCTAATTTGCATACGGCAGGATGTTAAAATTAAATGGATGCATATGTTGCAGCAAATACATTACACTACACAAGCCCAGGGAAGCTTAATAAAAGTAAATTGAGTTGTTATATTGCCCTACACATGTGCCCAGTGTATAGATTATGTGCCATATGTTAGGAAATGTAGGGGATATGATAATTTGCAGCCTATCACCCTGAAAAAAGGAAAAGACGCCAGCGTTTTTTGGGAAAATTTTTCAACTAAAGTTTGAGGAAGTCCTATCTTCTCTATTAAACTTCGCCTGGTCTGAGGTGGCGAACGCAAGTCTGGCACAAGAGGTAACATTCGGTAGAATCCGCATCTTAGTGAATTTGCACAGTTACGTCCCTTCGCCAGAGCACAACTTCGCCTGGCAATTGAGTGTGCATGAGCGCCAGCATCAGTCTCTTTCGCTAGCGAAGTTACGCCTGTGCCCGTTAGTAAATTGGCGAAGTACCGAAATGACGTCATGCTGGCGAATTTTCACCAGCATTATTCACTTCGTCCTTTAGTAAATTTGCCCCATAGTCTTCCCATAATTCTGGGATTTCTGGATAATGGGTTTCAGGATAAGAGATCCTATACTTTTAATACCAAAATAATTAAAATGTATTATCATGTAATTGGCCAGATTCAAATCAATGAGAAAAATTTATCTCACAGTTTATAACGTAAAAACACTCGGAACAAAATTCAATTTGAGGAGAAAAAACTTTTTTCCAAATTCAGTTCAGTTTTTTTTCCCCATAGACTTGAATAGAGTTTTCACGTGATAAACCATGCTATAACTTTTTCCAATTGAATTGCATCTCAAATTGAATTTTGTCCATGACTTTTTACGTGATAAATCTTTTTCTCACTGAATTGAATCCGTCCCAATGTATGTAAATGTATTGTACAATATGGCAAACAAAGAACACTATCATAGGTTTCTATTACAGTGTCTCATCAAACACTCCTCCAATGCATTTCACAGACTAGCACATACAATACTCTTCCTAACCCCTTATACTCGACTCAACACTAGACATAAAAAAATAACAGGACAAAAAAAAGAAAGTTACCAGTGTGACAGGACTGATTAGTGATTCTGTGCCCAGGCTTGAAGCTTAGCAATAGGGAGTCATCTTTGCCACAGTGAAAAAACATTTTGTTTTAGGGTAAGGTTACACATGTTTAGCCACTCAGGCACCAAGATATACTAAAATATTGGACAATATTAATATGCTCTTATACAAGATTCCTTTCACCAGGGAGAACGTCAATAAACTGGTCATTGAAACCCAACCCATTTAACATAATCAGTATGCAGGTGACAGTGCTCTTGCAGATGTCAGCATTTTGGTGCCTTCATAAACTACTACCAGGTCGAGAAGCTGAGAAAAATATTCAATTAATTTTGGAAATTAGTAGAAAAATGTAACCTTTGTATGGACTATTTATATGTTTGTGGTGTAATTCACAAGTTGTGCTAACGCTTCCTACAAACCAGGAGCAATAAAATATGACAGTTGAGGATGAAATCTGCCCTGTTTTTATTTGGAGAGTTGCACCCTGCTTTCTACTTAACCTTTCAGCCACTCAATTCACTGCTGTCCCTTGTTCACAGTTGTGTAAGGGGTTGGTAAAAAATGCTCTATAGTCTTGTGATTTCACCCAGATCACATTCATTTTATTATTCCACTAGATGATTTGAGCTCAATGCTTTTAGTATTCCAAATAAGCATTTGTTATCTCCTTTATCTTCAGTCTCCACCTTCATTCTTGTTTAGACCAGGTGCCAACAAACTTGAGTTCAATGGCTTATTCCAGGTAGACTCCTCCTTCTGCCCATTGCTGGATTATTGAAACATCTCTCCATGGTCTTGCTCAGAGTTCCAGAGTGAGTCTGTTCCTGCTTAACGCTCATCCTCCATTCCTCTGGTTTTCTGGTTTGACCCGTGGAATGATTATGGATTTGCATTCAAGTCTGCTGCTTTGATTTTGTCCAGTTATATGCACTTGTTTTTAAGTATGTTGTTTGGGCTCATCCATTTTTCTTATTGTTTTTATTTCACTCAGTAAACCATTTATTGCACATGGGCTCTTATTCCTGGTTAATAACTATCTAACATGTACACCAAGTTACCCAACACATCTTATAGAAGGCAGTGGAGTAATTGGAAGAGTTATGTTGCTGGTGTGATTTTTTTTTTTAAACAAAGCCAACAGATACACAATAAATAATATTTAAAAAACACACATCAAGTTCAGCTAAATTCAGCTGGTTCAGCCCAATCCATTTTAGATATAGCTCTGAATAACTTGTCTTACCTTCTGGCCTCCATGATGGCATTTCTTCTTCTGAAGTTCCAGGATTCACTCCAAGGTACCAGTACTATCCTGATCCCCAAGGCAGTACACTGCCCATGCAATGGGTTCAGGACATGCAGTAGGAGGCCTAAGCTGTAAAACCTATGAGGTCGGTCAAGCTGCTTGTGGGACTCTGTCCTTTAGGGCTGCTGTCTATTGCCACTATTCATTAAAGGACAACTAAAGTTTAACTAAAGAAGAAGGTAGAAATGTTTTACATGATGTTTTGGGTTTCTGTGCCAGCCCAAGGCAACCACAGCCCTTTAGCAGTAAAGATCTGTGTCTCCAAAGATGCCCCAGTAGCTCCCCATCTTCTTTTCTGCTGATTCACTGCAAATGCTCTGTGCTGCTGAGCTTAGGGACCCACTCACTATATAGAGTACAATAACTCAGAACTGGAGATTTACTACAGAAGTCAATGGGAATTGTCTTAACTTTATTTATTTGTTTATTTATCTCCACATTAAGATTTTCAGCTTCATTGAAAATCAAGATAACAATGTGATTTTTACTTGTGTACAAAAAAAAAAATCTGAAGGTGAATATTCTTGAGAAAAAAAAATGCAATGGTGGGGAAAAAATAAAATAATCACAAAATAATCAGTCAGATAATGCTTAAAATAAATGTTTCACAAGTGTAAACATTTTATTAAATCAATAAAAATTAAACTCAATTTTATTAATTTGTTTTGAATACTGATACAAACCCACTGATTTTATTGCAAATAAAATATTTATATCAAAGACTTGCATAGTTATATTGTAGATATCCAAGAAAGCAATAGATAGACTGGAGCCAATAACCACGGGATATTAGGATAAAAAAAAGTCTTTATTTCCAAGCATCTTTAAAAACACAGACAGGCATTCTCCTGAGACTGTTCAACTAAACCATAGCGTGTCTAGTCACCTAGACACGCTATTGTAGATAGCATAAAAAAGTTATATTCAATCCCATTTCCATTATGCGTTATTTACTAACTAATGCAAAGAGCAAAGAATCAATGTAAGCATAGATTTACTAAACTTTAAACTGAGGAAGAATGTACAGTAGTCTAAGGGGATTATTTATCAAAATTCTTATTTAGCAATGAAAAAACTAGAAAAAATTGGATTCGGGAAAAAACGCAACTTTTTCGGATTGTTGCATGAAAAATCCAAATTTTCATAATTTGACGCCCGAGAACCAGGTTTTAGCAGGTTTTAGATGAATTGTCAGATTCGGACTTGGAACAGCTTCAGGGTATAATAAATTACGAAAAAAATCGCATCTTTTTTTACTGCAACTTTTTGGGGTTTTAACCATAAAAACAGAGGCCATGAAAAAATTGTGTCAGGTAAGTTTACAATAAACTGACAAATATTTCAGTATAGATCAGTGTGTGATCAATGCTATAAGAAGTCAGTCAGAATATTTTCAGTGGCGTTTTAGAGCTCAGTGTCAGTTTCCCAAAATCCATCTGCAATGTAATGACACACCTTGGGAAATCTGGTTTAAATTTCATTTTTGGTTTATTCATTAATTATAGGCGTTTTTGTTCTATGATGTATGTGTAACTGTTGTGTATTTTGCTTTTACTAATTAATATGATTTGGATTTACATAATTTCTTACATTTGTTCTGTAGGAATTCATTACCATTTGAGTGTTGAGTTTTGCATCCTGTATAAAGGTACCCAGCCTGTGGCCTATAGCCTATATATGGAACCCTTCGGGGGTTCCTAGGGTTTATTTACTAAGCCCTGAATGCAAAAATCATGAAAAATTTGTGATTTTTTTTTTATAAAATCACGAATTTTTCTAAATTTATTTAACCCCGAGGCTGGAAAACTCAGAATCTGAAATCCTGGCATCTCAGTCCTGTTGAGGTTGCATATAAGTCAATGGGAGAAGTCCCAATGATTTTATTGATGTGCGCTGGGTCTCTGGTGAAACGCCAACGTTTTTGAAGGTCTCGGGCAAAAATCATAGGTTTCGGGTGAAAATTCTTAAAAAATTGTGAAAATCAGGTGAAACCTCCCATAAAATCGTGAAAATCATAGTTTTTACCGCAAAGCAAATTTTCGGGAAAATGTAATAATAAATAAGCGTTAAATACCCGAACGGCGTAGATCGGAGTTTGTAGCAGACAATATTGAGATAAATTCGGACCTTGATACATAACCCCCCTAGTGTCTCTCTATATATATATTTGACAGCAGGTGATTCATTATCCCAACCCCAATATATTGAACTAAGTGAAATGTCAATGAAGTTTAAAGGAAAAAGTATATACACAGTAAATATAAATACACATATATTTTACAGGTAGCAAATGTTCCTTGAGTATTTCCAGTTGACGTGCCTGACATGAAAGAAACAAATATAAATACATGCACCATACAAGGACATGGGTAATTAAAAAAAATAAATATAAGGTTATTACCATTGCCGGATGTCACAGGTATATTACTTGACTTTAGAGTAGTGAATGCTGAATATAAAAGGAAAAATTATAAATACACAATGTATATTGCACAAGGACATATTAAAATGTATTAAAAGTGCATAAAGTTCCTTGAGTTGTCTCAGCAAAAGAGATTATTTCAGCATTTTAATTCTAAAATTTTTTTATTTTATGTTTTTAGAATTATCTGAGATTCTCTTTTGCAAATTTACAACTTATGACTTCAAATGCTACCTGAATCTCTGATCCAAAGCTAAAAACATATTCTTGGTCAGGAAATATTTTTATATTTTACTAATTCTATTGAGGCCATTTTCCATTCTGTCTTCCAAACCACTGGCAAATGAAGGCATTGTTTGGGTTTAAAGCTATTTTTACCAATGCTGTTACCTATTATAAAGTAGACTTTATTATTTACTGCATAAATCACCAGTTTTTATCACAAAATGTAATTTAAAAAAACATAAATGCAAGTTATACACTTAGGGGGTTATTTACTAAACTGCGAATGCAAAAATCAAATTTTTTTAAATTTTTTTTTCAAATAAAATCTAACTTTTAAAAAAGCATGAATTTTTCAAAATTTATTAAACCCTGAAGATGGAAAAGTCAAAATCTGAAAATCCGGCATCTTAGTCATGTCGAGGTTGCATATAAGTCAATGGGAGAAGTCCCAATGATTTCTTGATGTGTGCTGGGTTTTTGTGCAATACCCAGATGTTTTCAGAGTTTTCGGGTGAAAGTTAAAAAAAATTGTGAAATTTGTGAAAATCTCATGGAAAAATAAAAAAAATCATGAAAATCTGATTTTTTTCCCCCCACAAAGCAAAGTTTTGGGGAAAATGTAATAATAAATAAGCGCAAAAAAACCAGAGCGGAGTTGATCAGAGTTTATAGCAGAAAATATTAAGGTAAATTTAAAAATCTAAATGTTTTTCAGACAATCCCTAGCGAAACGAAAAATGTATCAAAAATAATCCAATAAAACCAGCGCAGTTTACATTGACCTTGGCAACTTTTACCTGGCAAATTTCTGTATTAGAAGTTTTCATGGTTTTACACATTTTGCATTTATCAAGGGTCGAATTTCAAATTCATGTGAGTTGTCCAATAAACTCCCATGAACTCGATTCTTGACCAATCAAAATTTATTATAAAAATCACATTTTTTTAAACTCGAGTGAATTAAATTTACCCGTATTTTCAAATTGAATTCAATTAGAATTTTAAAAACTCAATTCGAGTTTTTTTTCTTTTCAAAAACCTTGAATGTTAGGAAGGCTGCAAACAACTCCAAATTGATCCCTGGACATCTCCCATTAACTTAAAAAGCAATTCAGCAGGTTTTAGGAGGTCAATAGTCAAATTTAAATTCTTAAAGGGCCAGATTATGATAAATCTCAAAATTGAAGTAGATTTTGAATTTTTGAATGAATATTGAATTGGAATAACTCCTAGTCAAATTTGACAATTTTGACCATAAAAAAACTTGAAAATTCGATTTTCTGCCCCTCAGTAAATCTCAATTTTTTTTAAAAAATAAAGAAAATATTTTTAGAAATTTGTGTAAATAGTCTAAATTTGATTGTTAGTAAATCAGTCCCTCAGGGTTATTCAGTGGCTATATTCAGGATAAAAAAAACTTTGATTGCGTAAAAAGGGACATTTAATGGATGGGAACATAATTTTGAATCTTTATAGGTCCCTGCTAAATTACTTTCAGTAAGTGCTGACTCCAATATTGTGAACTCTTTAGAAGAAAGAAAACACACCTTTATTCATTTTAATTTATTATATTATAATTATATAATTTCAATTATTGTGTTTTATTTCAAATGTGTTTACATGAAATGAAGGCTTTATAAATATATGGGCGGCTAAAAAAATTTATGTTTTACAATTTTTTATGAGGACAACAATTTTTCTTGCTCAAAATGTTTTTTTCAATGTGCGTTTTTTCTTTTGGTAAGTTTTTTGTCCTACTGTATTAAAGTCAATGGGAATTTTTTCTTATGGGTGTTTTTTCTCAAATTTTTTGTCATGTCAAATTTTTGTTGCAGTTTTGAGAACAAAATAGCAGATGGCGAAATGTGGAATGTTGCTGCAAATCCATTGCTGGTGAAAAAATTCACTCATCACTATATATAAATATTAGCCATGATGTCTGAACATAAATATGTATCCTAATAATAGAGAAGTATAAAGTTAGCTACCTGTTTTTGTTGTAATGGCACTTGTAATCAAGGATGATTGTGGTATGTTGGTGCCTTAAAAAAATTAATGGTTAAAAATGTTATACTTTTACACTTCTTGGTATGTAATGAAATGTGCAGCTTGATTAACATATTTTATTACAGTGTAAATATTTATGTCAAAATCATTTTAAAGGACAAGGAAAGGCAAAAAAATAAAATCCCATTTTTATTTTCTTTAATGAAAAAGAAACCTATCTCTAATATACTTTAATTAAAAAATGTGTACAGTTTTTATAAGAAACCTGACTGTATGCAGTGAAATTCTCCCTTCATTTAGTGCTGTGGATAGGAATTGTCAGACGGTCCCTAACTGCTGAGCAGGGAAACAATCATACTTATGAACAGCAGGGGGAGCATTCTGGATAACTGATATACCAATATATAATTCTTATTCATTTATTTTTGCTTATTCTGCTGAGACCAACGTCCTTTCTATCTTCCAAAACACTATTATTTTCAGCAGTTTTGTTTTAATGCACAATATTCAGTTTTAATCTACTGCTTTTAAGCACAACAGTCACTTTCATTTCACTGCACCAAAGCACCTCATTCTTCATTGCAGACAGTATAATAAATAATAAATATAAGGATATTACCAGTGTTGGATGTCCCAGATGTTGATGTATCACTTGCCTTTAGTGTACTAAGTGCTGAACATAAAAGAAAACAAATCTAAATTCATATGTAATGAAGCATAATGGATTAAAAGTGCTGAATTCTTCCCAAAGAGACTAGACTTTAGGAGACAGATTTATTAAAGGTCGAAGTGAAAATTCGAATTTGGATTCTAATTTTCAAATTAGACTAGGGAATTGTTAAAATTCGATTTGAGTATTTTTAAAAATTGGAAATCGAAAATTTTAAATAAACAAACTATTCACCACCTTAAACCTGCCGAATTGCTGTTTTAGCCTATGAGGACATCCTGGGGTCAATTTGGAGTTGTTTGCAGCCTTCCTGAAAATCAAGTTTATTTCTGAGAAATTTTATTTAAATTTGCAGGGCGATTTTTTTAATAAATTGCAATCGGTTGAATTTTGAGTTCATATGAGTTTTAAATAACTCCCATAAACTCGAAATTCGACCCTTGATAAATCTGCCCCTAATTTTTATTTGTTGTTTTTATCTCATGTTTTGGAATTATTTGAGTTATTCTTTGGCAGATTTAAAATGTACTACTTCAAATGTTGACTGGGTCACTGATCCCAACAACCAAACACGGGGAAACAGGTAATGTTTTTTTTTTGTTATTCTACTTTTGTTATTCTATTGGAAATTAAAAATAAACATAGGGTTATTACCAGTGGCGGATGTCCCAACTGTTGACGCGGTTCCTTTTTCAGTTGTTGTAAATGCTAAACATAAAAGATCAAAATAATAAATAATGCAGTACAGGCATGGGATCTGTTATCTGGAAACTTGTTATCCAGAAACCTCAAATTATGGGAAGGCTGTCTCCCATAGACTCCATTGTAATCAAATAGTTTAAATTTTTTTGAATTATTTTCTTTTTCTCTATAATAATAAAACAGTAACTTGTACTTGATCCCAACTAAGATATAATTAATCCTTATTGGAGGTAAAACAATCATATTGGGCTTAACTAATGTTTACATTTTTAGTAGATTACGGGGCAGATTTACTAATGGTCGAATATCGAGGGTTAATTAACCCTCGATATTCGACTCTCGAAGTTAAATCCTTTGACTTCGAATTTCGAAGTCAAAGGATTTAGCGCTATTCGTTCGATCGAACGATTCGAAGGGTTTTAATCCATCGATTGAACGATTTTCCTTCAATCAAAGAAAGCTATGGGGACCTTCCCCATAGGCTAACATTGATGCTCGGTAGGTTTTAGGTGGCAAAGTAAGTGGTCGAAGTTTTTTTTAAAGAGACGGTACTTCGACTATCGAATGGTGGAATAGTCAAACAATTTTTAGTTCAAATTGCTCAATTCGAAGTCGAAGGTCGAAGTAGCCAATTCGTTGGTCGAAGTAGCCAAAAAAAACTTCGAAACAAAAATGGGAGGTTTCGGGTGAAAAAAATCTTGAAAATCGGGTGAAATCTACAAAAAAATCGTGACAATCTGAGTTTTTACCACAAAGCAAATTTTCTGGAAAATGTAATAAATGTATAAATAAGCATTAAAAATCCAAGTGGCTTAGATCGGAGTTTGTAGCAGACAATATTGAGATAAGTTTGGACCTTGATAAGTAACCCCCTAAATCTCAAATAATTTGAGTTTTTTTCTTACAAGAGTTTTGCCCAAAAAGCCCAACTAGAAAAATATGAGGTTTAATAAATAACCCCCTTCAAGTATGGAGATCTAAATTATGGAAAGATCCTTATCCAGGAAAACTCCAGGTCCCAAGCATTCTGAATAATAGGTCCTATACCTGTACCAGTGGTGAATGTCTCAGTTGTTGCTCTGTCACTTGTCTTTACAGTACTGAGTGCTGAACGTAAAAGAAAAAAATTATAAATACATACTGTATACGCACAAGAACATATGTAATGACACACAATGCATTAAAAGTGCTGAATGCTTCTCAGGTTGTCCCCTAGAGAGAGACATATTTTAGCATTTAATTCTTCGAAAAATAGAGAAATTCACCCAGAGACTTAAATCTATCCTTTTTGTTGAGGTCTGATTTGTATAAGAGCAGTAATCTATAGAATAAAGTTAAATAAAGTATAGAATAAAAGTTTTCCTTTAAAGGGATACTGTCATGGGAAAAAACATTTTTTTCAAAATGAATCAGTTAATAGTGCTGCTCCAGCAGAATTCTGCACTGAAATCCATTTCTCAAAAGAGCAAACAGATTTTTTTATATTCAATTTTGAAATCTGACATGGGGCTAGACATTTTGTCAATTACCCAGCTGCCCCAAGTCATGTGACTTGTGCTCTGATAAACTTCAATCACTCTTTACTGCTGTACTGCAAGTTGGAGTGATATCATCCCCTCCCTTCCCCCCCCCCAGCAGCCAAACAAAAGAACAATGGGAAGGTAACCAGATAGCACAGGGATCCCCAACCTTTTTAACCGGTGAGCAACATTCAGAAGTAAAAGGAGTTGGGGAGCAACACAAGCATGAAAAATGTTCTTGATGTGCCAAATAAGTGCTGTGATTGGCCATTTGGCAGCCCCTGTGTGGATTTACAGCCTACAGGAGATTCTGTTTAGCAATACTCCTGGTTTTTATACAACCAAAACTTGCCTCCAAGCCAGGAATTCAAAAATAATCACCTGATTTGAGGCCACTGGGAGCAACATCCAAGGGGTTGGAGAGCAACCTGTTGCTCACGAGCTACTGGTTGAGGACCACTGAGATAGCAGCTCCCTAACACAACATAACAGCTGCCTGGTAGATCTAAGAAAAACACTCAATAGTAAAAACCCATATCCCACTGAGACACATTCAGTTACATTGAGAAGGAAAACAGCAGCCTGCCAGAAAGCATTTCTCTCCTAAAGTGCAGGCACAAGTCACATGGGGGCAGCTGGGAAATTGACAAAATGTCTAGCCCCGTGTCAGATTTCAAAATTGAATATAAAAAAAATCTGTTTGCTCTTTTGAGGAATGGATTTCAGTGCAGAATTCTGCTGGAGTAGCACTATTAACTGATGCTTTTTGAAAAAAACATGTTTTCTGATGACAGGATCCCTTTAAAGTACCCCTCAATTCCTAACTTTCTATTCACAATTTGTTTTGCCACTAAAGTGCTCGTGCTCCAATACGCTAATCATACTGAAAAAGTGTCCCTTTTTGCGGATGACATTCTAGTATACCTGGCTAACCACGAAACCTCTCTATCCACTATCTTGAGCTCAGTTCAGGAGTTTGGCCGGTAAACTGGGAAAAATCCAAACTGTTTGGAATTTATGCCAACCTCCTCATACCTCCTCCTCCTAACATATACGAGAGAAATGGGTAACATCCTTTAAATACTCAGACCCCAGTCACTTCATACAACTCAGTCTAGCGCCCATAATCGACTCCCTAGTCCAAACTCTTAAAATTTGGGATAAACTACCAATGACCCTATGGGGACGTATCAATATCATAAAAATTGTATATTTACCCAAGCTTCTATATATTCTCCATAATGCACCAATCCAGATTCCTTGATCCTTCTTTAAAAAGCTGAATAGAATCATAATGCCCTTCATTTGGGCCAAAGAAATGTCTTGGGTCACCTGGGAACGACCCACTGCCTCTATCCCAGATGGAGGGCTAGCTCTAACATATTTAAATCTCTACTACTTGGCCACCCAAGCTTATTATCTGCAATGGGGCCTAGTCCCGAATCCCTATAACCCCAATACAGCCCTCCATGCTTCCATACTACAGTCCACTGAGGGACTAACCAGGTTCCCATATAGACACCCAACAGATATGGCCATGCTACCCAAAACAATGTTTTTTTGTGTTCACACAAAGCCTGGGATACGGCACTGAAGCTCCTAAAGGATCCCTTGCCACTCCAGTCACCATATCTCCCATTTTGGGGCAACTCACTCCTTCCCAGTCTTCGGAACTTATCCGACTTTATTTACTGGCCAAAACTGGGCATCAAATGCTGGCTGACCTAGTTCCCAATGGACAATTTCTTACCTACCGGGAGATGCAAGTCAGATGCCCAAACCAGCAGATACACATTTTTAGATACCTCCAGCTTAGGCATGCCTTTGAAGCACAATTTGGATCATTATCTCCCGCAATTAAGGAATGGGAATCGAAACCACACTTCACTCTGCCAGTCCTGTCAAACTCCTGTCTAAACTTTACAAAGACCTCCATGGTACAGTCAAACCATCCTTTGATCGAGCCCATAACCTATGGGCAGACACCATGCCTGGTTTTAACCAGGAGCAAAGGGAGGAAGACACTGCCTCGGCGTATGACTTCCTGCTCTTAATCAGAGACAGGCTTGTAAATTATAAATTCCTGGTCAAACTTAAAAACATGGCCAAGAGACAAGATGATCTATGCCCGCTGCAAATAACCAGGAGCAAACATTATACACATGGTGTGGAATTGTCCCCTGATTGTTTTGTTTTGGAGGGATCTAATGGGTATCATAGGAGGTCTGCCTGCTAGGGGTAACTGAGGATCTGATCCCTACCAACCCATCTAGAATTTCTTTCCATACGCTCATGTTTTACGCAAAGAAAATCATAATTATACACTGGATGGGCCAAACCCTCCCAAATACAGCATTCTGGAGAATACTGATCAATGGGACCCGCTCACTGATCAAATTCACCTATGAGACCTGAGGGGCAACTTATAGTTTGAAAGGCTTTGGGGGGTCTGATGTGATCAAAATTCCATAGAGCTGTGAACCTAAACATGTAGATAAGCCAAAACCCAACAATTCTACCACAACATGATATTCTGTTAACTATACCTATGTACACTGTAACACTAAACAATGTTGTTATTGTAGTTTATTGTTTGTAAAAATCAATAAAACTCACATTTAAATTAAGGGTTCGTGCTTTTTACATGCTAGTGCTATTAAGAATTCATTGTGTGCACACAAGATAAAATAATTCTGAATTCAATTAATTATCTTCAATTAATTAGTTCATCAATTCATTTAATAAATAAAAATCAATAAAATGGCTACAATTCATCAGTGTACAAACATCAATTCATTGTACATAATTAGTATAGAAAACCTTGAGATGTACTATAAATAAACTTGATTGTTCTTTTAAATATTAATGAATCCTTGAACTTGATTATGAGTGATTAAAAATTAGTAAAGTGTTAGTGCAATTCAAAAACTCATGATCAGAAACAACTAAATGAATCAATTGTGATTAGAAATTCATAAGATTAACAAGTTGGATAAGTCCCAAATAAAACAATAACATACAGTATGAAAGTGTATCTATTCTTATCAAGAGATAAAGCCTGAATATTGTTGTTGTAAGGAAGGAATTCTTCCCCCTCTGAGACAAATTGGAGAGGCTTCAAATGGGGTTTTCGCCTTCCTCTGGATCGACTGGCAGTTAGGCAGGATATATATACACTTTAATGGTTGAACTTGATGGACGTTTGTCTTTTTTCAACCTAACTTACTATGTTACTATGTAATTCAATGAATACCTATTGTTCCATGTTAAGTTATTTGGGAATATTTATTTAGTAAAGTAAGAAGAAAGATTTAATACCTGTGGTAAAGGTGACTTTAGTATCCATTGGGTTCTTTGTTGTTTGATTTGTAGTTAGAACTTAAAAGAAGAAAAAAAACAGGTTATTTTTTTACTTGGTACTTAGTGATGTCATCGGTTATAATCAGAGCTTAGTCGTCATTTCTGTCACATGACTCACTGAAACGTGTATATTATAATAAATAAAATACCCTCTGTTGCAAAATATGAGGATATTAGAAGTCACCTCAGAGTTTCATGACGTGTATACAAGCACTCTGTCTTCGGCCTCCTTTTTTATATGGTCATGGAACTCCTCAGTAACTTATAATATCCTTATATTTTACAAGAGGGGGTACTTTATTTACTATATCCAACACAGATCACAATGTCAAGAAACAACTTCAGGGACATCTGTCATTGACTTCTACATGGCCTCAACCGTTTTAGCAGCTTTGGAGTATAATATTTTTTTATTTCCTCAAAAATTTGAGTTTTCCCCCAAAAAAACTCAACCAGAAAAAAATCAAGGTTTATTAAATGGGCCCCCCATTTATTTAACATGTACCCTTTTTAAAAATGAAATTTTACACTTATTGGTATATAATGAAATATTCTTTGTCGACATATCTTACAACAATATGCATGTAAATATTTGTCGAAATAATTTCCAATTCTGTCTGTTTTATTGAACTGTACAAGGACACGGTAAATACAAAGATAAGGTTATTACCAGAGCCAGATGTTCCAGCTGTTGATGTGAATGCCTTCTCTGTTGTCGTGAGCACTGAACATAAGAGATCAAATGTAATTAATGCAATAATACAGTAGATACAGGTATGGTAACTGGAACCAGTTTCCAGAAAGGCCGTCTTCCATAGACTAATTTTATGAAAATAATCCATATTGTTAAAAATGATTTCCTTTTCCTGTGTAGTAATAAAACAGTCGCTTGTACTTGATCCCAACTAAGATATAATTAATCCTTATTGGAAGCAAAACCAGCCTATTGGGTTTATTTAAGGTTTAGATGATTTTCTAGTAGACTTAAGGCATGAGGATATACAAATTAGGGAAAGATCCGTTATGCAGAAAACCCCAGGTCCCGAGTGTTTTGGATAACAGGTCCCACACCTAAATATAATTGTTATTCCTATTTTTTGCTTATTCTTTTTGAAACCTTCCTTTCTATCTTCCAAATCGCTGGTACACATATAAATATTTATGCATAAAGTTCTTTTTTCCTGTTTTATTGCCTCTATTAAAGTGGACTTTACCATTTACACTTATTTCAAGTACAACTATCACTTTCATTTCACAGCACCTTATTCTTCTTTTCAGACACCACTGATTTCCAGGCTTTGGAGCAGAGACATTTACTAATTTCAGCCTAGAAATCAGGGAAGTAAATCTTGTGGGCTTCAGTCTTTTGTTGATCTGAGATTCTTGTGGCGGATCTGTAGGTTGCCGAGGTTTCCCATTTCCTGATGTTTTGTTTAGTATTGCTCAAGTACATTGATAATAAAAAATAAGTATAAGCCTCTTACCAGTGCCAGATGTCCCAGCTGCTGTGGTATTAATTGTCTCCAGAGTAGAGAGTGCTGAACATAAAAGAAATATTATAAATACATATTGCACAGGGTCAAATGTAATTGGAAAAAAGTGCAGAACATTCTTGTGTTGTCCCACTTGAAAATACCGATTTTAGTTTTTTAACTCATCCATTATTTTTATTTTATGTTTTTGGAATCATTTCAATTTTACAACTTCAAATGCTTTTATGAGACTCTGATCCAAGAAAGACTTATTCTTGGTTGTGGAATGTTTTCTTATTTGTTTGATGCTACTGAGATCAATTTGGGCATAATGTTGTTTTTACCAGTTTTGTTACCTACAGCATTTTAAAGCATGTTTGGAGATCTGATAGCATTACTGTCACAGATAGGTTAGGGGGCACTGTGGAGGCAGAGGTGGGAAGGGTGAGTCCTTCGGGCAGGGGCTGTAAGGGCAGGTTATGGAGAGGAAGGACAGGAGAAGGGCAAAGAGGGCAATCAGTCAGAGTTTGCTGGAACAGAATATGTATGAAGAAAGTAGAATCAGGAACAGATCAGGAGTAGGTGAATACGTGAATAAGTGCAGGACAGGATGGAGCGGGCATAGAGAGAGGGACTGGACTGGACAGGACAGAGTAGGCGTGTCAAATACTTACCGAGGGGACGACAGGGACGCCTGTCGCCCCCTCGACGGGGACGCCCGTCTCTCTCCTCCACCGCCGATGCGGCTAGGCTTCAGGCGCCGGCTCCTATGGAGCGCGCCGCGTGCATGCGCAGCAATTAAAGGGCCAGTCACGCTGGCGCGATTGCGCAGGCGCTGGCGCTGATTCGCCAGCGTCCAATGGCGCCAAATTCAAATCCTTAAATGGCCAGCAGTCCTTTTGTGCCTTGCCCAACGTAGGTTCTGTTTATTGTTCCTGGGTGTTATTATTCTAAGATACTTGTTGTGACCTTTTGCTATCCCTGACTACTGTTTGACTTCCGCCTGCCCTGATCCTTTGGCTTGTTCCTGACTACTCTTTGGATTCCGTTTTTGTACTTCGACCCTGTTAGTTGCTGACCTGGCCTGTGACCTCGACCATTCTACTGTTTACCGATTTTGTACCGCATTTCCGATTGGTTTCGACTCGGCCCGTTCCTGGACTTTGTTAAACTTACGTTTAGTTCCCTTGCTCGCCCAGAGTTCTTCCTTCAGTCTCCTCACTATTAAGTCCTGGCGGCATCCGAGTAGCGGAGGGCTCCACCCGACGTGAAAGGCGGCGGTTATAGGCCGAAGCGTGAGCCGAGCCCGGGACATTGGGGTTTACTCTGGGTTGTGGGATACCGAACGTTACATTACTTTGGGCCAATAACTAAGAAGATGGAGCCAGCTGAAGCTACTGCTTCCACCACTCCTTCGGAAGCGATTCTGGCAAATCTTCTACAGAGACTTGGTGAACAGGAGGACAAGCAAGACTACATTGTGCAATGTCTTCACGGTCTTTCTTCCAGACTTGACATGATGCAGCAACAGCCTGTTCCTGGTCCGAGTAATACTACTCCTCAGGCAAGTACTTCTCCACTTGCTGGTAGTACCTTCCATGAGCCCAAGGTTCCTTTCCCCGAGAAGTTTGCTGGGGATCGAAGTAAGTTTTTTACTTTCCAAGAGGCCTGTAAACTGCATTTCAGTTTTTTACCCTATTCCTTCCCTACTGAGGAGTCTAGGGTGAATTTTGTAGTTACGCTGTTACAGGGTGATGCCCAGCTCTGGGCATTTAGTTTGTCTCAAAGGGATCCAGCCCGTCTCTCCTTAGAGGCTTTCTTTAAAGCCATGGCTATTATTTACGATGATCCTGATCGTGCCGCCTCTGCTGACGCAGCCATACGTGCCCTTAAACAAGGCAAACGGCGGGCAGAGGATTATTGTACTGAATTCCGCCGTTGGGCGGTAGAGACGGGCTGGAATAATACGGCTCTTATGAGTCAATTCAGGGTTGGTTTGGCTCCGACTATTAAAGATAGCCTTGTAAATTTCCCTGCACAGTCTTCTCTGGATTCTCTCATGCATCTGGCTATCCAGATTGATCGAAGGCATAGAGAGAGACTCCAGGAAGAGCAGGTTTCTTATGTTACACCTCCTCCCGTAAATGTCTTTAACACCCCTCAAGTCTTTCCTAGATCTTTAGAAGAACCTATGCAGATTGGTTCTACTCGTCTCTCTTCCGAGGAGAGGGTTCGTAGGAGGAATAATGGGTTATGTCTGTATTGTGGGGATAAGGGGCACTTTCGCAACACCTGTCCCAAAAGGCCGGGAAACGACAGAACCTAAGCAGGTCTGGGGAGTCTTGCTTGGGTGATGTCGTTTCTACTCCCCAATCTTCTCAAATTTTAATTCCGGTTCTTTTGAGTTGGGACAGTGGTTGTGTGCAGAGCTCTGCTTTTTTGGATTCTGGGGCAGCGGGTAATTTTTTGGATTTTGGGTTTATTCAAAAACATGGTATTCCTTGGGAACCACAGGTTCCATCTTTCAGATTATCCGCCATTGATGGTAGATCTTTGGGTTCCGGACTAGTATCTACCCGATCTAAGATTATTCACATGTCCGTTTCTGATCATTTTGAATCTCTTTCATTTTTCATTACTGAGTGCCCACAGACTCCAGTCATTCTAGGCCTCCCCTGGTTACAAGGTCATAATCCCCAGGTTGATTGGCCCTCTGGTAAAATTTTGAAATGGAGTTCTGCATGTACGTATTCTTGTGTTAAGTCTGTCCAGACCCTGGCCGCTACTTCTTTAAAGAGTCTTCCTCCTTGTTATGCCGCTTTTTCTGATGTTTTTTGTAAAAAAGCAGCTGAATCCTTACCCCCCATAGACCCTATGACTGTGCTATTGAATTATTGTCTGGGTCTTCTCCTCCTCCCCCTATTTCTGTTGAGGGCCAATCTGAATTTTTGGTTCACAGGTTGATTGACTCTCGTATTTCTAGGGGTAAACTCCAATATCTGGTTCATTGGAAGGGTTATGGTCCTGAGGAGAGATCCTGGGTTTTTTCTTCCGATCTTAAGGCGGATAGGTTGGTGAGACAGTTTCATTCTAAATTTCCCAACAAACCTAAGGGTCCAGTGGCCCCCTCTGGAGGGGGGGGTAATGTCAAATACTTACCGAGGGGACGACAGGGACGCCTGTCGCCCCCTCGACGGGGACGCCCGTCTCTCTCCTCCGCCGCCGATGCGGCTAGGCCTCAGGCGCCGGCTCCTATGGAGCGCGCCGCGTGCATGCGCAGCAATTAAAGGGCCAGTCACGCTGGCGCGATTGCGCAGGCGCTGGCGCTGATTCGCCAGCGTCCAATGGCGCCAGATTCAAATCCTTAAATGGCCAGCAGTCCTTTTGTGCCTTGCCCAACGTAGGTTCTGTTTATTGTTCCTGGGTGTTATTATTCTAAGATACTTGTTGTGACCTTTTGCTATCCCTGACTACTGTTTGACTTCCGCCTGCCCTGATCCTTTGGCTTGTTCCTGACTACTCTTTGGATTCCGTTTTTGTACTTCGACCCTGTTAGTTGCTGACCTGGCCTGTGACCTCGACCATTCTACTGTTTACCGATTTTGTACCGCATTTCCGATTGGTTTCGACTCGGCCCGTTCCTGGACTTTGTTAAACTTACGTTTAGTTCCCTTGCTCGCCCAGAGTTCTTCCTTCAGTCTCCTCACTATTAAGTCCTGGCGGCATCCGAGTAGCGGAGGGCTCCACCCGACGTGAAAGGCGGCGGTTATAGGCCGAAGCGTGAGCCGAGCCCGGGACATTGGGGTTTACTCTGGGTTGTGGGATACCGAACGTTACAAAGCGTAGAACAAAACAAGACTGAACAGGACAGGACAGAGCAGTTGTATAACATGACGGAATGGGCGGATGTAGAATGGGCGCGTAGAACAGAATGGGAACAGGAACAGGACTGGAGCTGGAACAGGACAGCAAGGCAGACGAGGCAAGGATTAGAATGAGGTTCAGAGCAAGGTTCAGGCTAGGCAAGGAAAGGTACAAGGTACAGGCTGGAGCAGGAAACCAGAGCTGTACAAACCTCTGGAAAGCCAATGCTCAGGCACTGGTTTTGAGGAGGGCTGGCCTTACATCGGCAGGGTCAGCCCTGATTGGCTGACCCCAACCCACTAATTAAGATGCTGAGTGAAATGACTATTTCTGGGACCCAGCAGAGAAATAAATATATTTATATTTATTTAATATATGAAATACAAACTTGCTGGCTGCTCTCCTGGATTGGTGGTTAAGGAGCACAACCAGCAACCAGGAAATCCCAGGATCAAACCCCAGCAGAGCCTAACAAATACAATGATATAGGTTTAATTACACATCAGAATCCTTCAGAATCCTGATACCCAGAAAGCTCTGAATTACAGGAAGGCAATAGATCCCACATTAATCATATAATTCTATTTTTGATAACAGATTTCTTGTTCTTGATGGGAACTGAGCTGCATGAATCCATAGAGGAGGCAAAACAATCCTACAGGGTTTATTTAACGTTTACATTTTTCTAGCAGCCTTAAGGTATGGTGAATTTGTTAAAAAAAAACACCATACGAAGCATTCTGGTAATAAATGTAATACCATATCCATTAATATATAGATATTTGCAGTAAGTGCTATGATAATGTGATTTCTTTAAAAGAAAACCCCCACAACTTCATAAATATGTTTAAAGGGCCAGTCAAGCCCAAAATAAAAATGTTGCTAATAAAAGAAAACTTAACCCTAAGAAACTTTCCAATATACATTTATTAAACATTTTCAGTGCTTTTAAAGTTTTTTGTAAAAAGAGTTGCAACTGAAAGCACCATTTGCCTAACTCCTGCTTGTTACTTTTTAAACAATGGGCCAGATTCAGTTCAGTGAGTTGTGTTTTTGATGCAAATGTTTGGTGTAAAAAGGTCATGTTGGTGGATTATTTCTATCCATGTTATGCAGTTGTTTCTGACACGTTTGAGGTTAGTTTTGAAAATCCATTTTCTAAGGGCATTTCATCAGGGGCGATCCTGGCCCCTCCGCTGCCTGAGGCAGCAGCAGTTGCTGCTGCCCCCCCTCCCCTGGAAATTCGCTCTTAAAGTACCAGGAGCAGCATTTTTGCTGCCCCTGGTACCTAGTGGGGCGCTGCCGCCTGAGGCGACGGCCTCAACTTGCCTCATTGGCGAAGCACCCCTGCATTTCATTTCTACAAAGACTAGTATTAAGGGGGTTATTTATGAAGCAAATATCTGAAATCCGAAAAATTCTGATTTTTTCTGACAAAAAATAAAAAATCCCAAATCCAGCATCTCAAAGCTCTCTGGGTCCCGTATAAGTCAATGGGGAAGGTTCCAGTGTCTGTGCCGCTGTATGAACCGCTATCCGCTGATTTAGGGGATTTTTGACCGAAAAGTCCAAAAAATGTGTGGTTTTTGTGAAAAAATCTGCCTTTTCGGGCAAAGGTCCGAAGTTTTCTGATTTTTGCCCGAACCTATTTTTTTTAATGATAAATAAGATCCATTTGGGAATTCGGAGTTGCTCTTATTTTTATCTTAGAAATACTGAGATAAATTCAGAGCTTGACACTCTTAACGTGCAAATTGTTGTTGGACTAGAAAATCAAACACAGTCCACCAGAAATCAACATGTCACATTTATACCAACATCATGAAATGTTTTCCAGGTTGGTATTAATGTGGCCCTTTAATTGCTGGTGGACTGAGTTGTTAAAAATATGGAGAAAGCAAAATGGAATTGCTTTAAAGTGGGAAAAACCAGGGTGGGTGAGGATTATTATAACAGTAGGTGTGGTTTATAATTGTGGGTGGGGACTATTCACTTTTTTGAGCCCCATTCAAGCATTGGTCTGCAGTGATAGAAAAACACTGTACATCCTACTTCTTTGCAGAACCTTCATTAGTAGACAAACATTATGCAAACACAATAAAACCACATACTGTACATCAGAGAACAGAAGGCTGCCTCAGCAAGTCACAAATAGAACAATTAAAGTATCTCTAAAAGAGTTGGGGAGCAACATAACCACAAAAAATGTTCCTGGATGGTGCCAAATAAGGGCTGTGATTGGCTATTGGTAGCCCCTATGAGGACTGGCAGACTACAGGAGACTCTGATGGGCAGCACATCTGGTTTTTATACAACCAAAACTTGCCTCCAAGGCCGGAATTCAAAAATAAGCTCCTGCTTTGAAGCCACTGGGAGCAACATCCATAGGGTTGGGGAGCAACATGTTACTCACATGCTACTGGTTGGGGATCACTGCTCTAATGTATGGTTAAAAAAAGAAGAAAAATGTTGCGTGATAAAACGCCCATTGACTTCAAAGAGTTGTCGTTTCACGAGTTTTCAAAAAAACGGGTCAGATTGGCCCATCACTATTAGTATTTTGTACACAGTGGTATTCAGCTATTGAACAGGACCTAGAAAGACAGATAATAAATGGTAACAATAACAATTACATTGTTACCTCAAATGGCAACAGTTTTTTTTGTAGGTGTCAGAATTAGTGACCCACACTTCAAAGTTGGAAGCAATATTGACGAAGAAGGCAGATAATATGCAAAATGAAGAGCAAATGAAAAATTTCTTATTAGTAACATACTAAAAATTGCCGATTTATAACATACTAAAAATTGCTTATTTTATAACATACTAAAAGTTAATTTAAAGGTAAAGTACCCCTTTAAATAGGTAAGTTGATTACAATGCTATCTATATATACATTTGGTCTCTATTACAGAAAGAGAAAAATGCAACATGCTGTACCTGTATGCGTCTCTGTAGTAATGTTACTTTTAGTAAATGCTGTTGATGCTGTTGTGGTGTCTAAAAAAAAAGTTACATTTATGTGTATCTTTCATTGCACAAAAGCTTAGTTTATAATAAAGAAGAATATATATAGAATAAAGAAGATGGGAGGTAGAGAACAGAAATATTTTCTTTTTAAACATACAGTAACATTTTAAACCTTAGAAGGGGCTTTGATGTAAAAAACAGGATGGGACTCTAGACATTCTTAGATAACAATTCAAAGATTATTTTGGTGCATATACAGTTTAATATTTTGTATTTTAATATGTTATATTTGCTCTTGGGTAAACTTAAATTCACAGGTTTATAAACCCTGGGTGCAGTCCTGTTGTCATGTTCAAACTTCCAAAACTCAAACATTCAATATTTATTAAGAGTAAAACATTTGAAGCCAACAGGACTTGTATCAGCAAAACTGAAACCATTTTTCAATTCAAGTTTCAAGATTAAATTTGTCAGACTCATTGAAAATTGAAGTTAGAGTTGTTGTTGTTTTTAAACAATCAATGTGTTGAGTTTTTTTCCACAAATAAGTTTGGCAAGTTTTTTTTAATGTTTTTAAATTCGTAAAAAAAACTGTAAGATTCGAATTTTGATCTGTCCTTCAGTTACAGTAAGTGCCAGGTTAGATAAGTAATAGTTCAGTCTAGGAGTACAAGGCTGGATCAGAGGTTAATTAGTAGAGCAGCCAGAGGCTCCAACAAGGGGGTCAGTAAGCAGTCAAGTAATGAACCTCAGTGAACTTTGCCTAGTGATTGGGATTGTTCACCAAGGCAGTGAGTACTACCTCTGTGTATCGCAAACACTGTCACTGTGATTTTACTGTGCACCATTATGTCGCCAAACGAGCGGATCTCCCTCCGATATGCCCACCTTGAGGTGGGCAATATCGGGCTGATCCGATCGTGGGCCCTAGGGCCCAAAGATCGGATCCTTCACGTTCGCAAATGGGCGGTCGGATCGCGGGACCACATCAACGAACAGATGCGGCCGCGATCCGACGGGATTTTTAACCCCATCCGATCGAGATCTGGCCGACTTTCGGCCAGATATCGATCGGGGAAGCCCGTCGGGGGCCCCCATACACGGGCTGCCGACTCGGTCTGTCGGCAGCTTTTATCGGCCCGTGTATGGCCACCTTTAGTCTACTAGAAAATCATGTAAACATTAAATAAACCCAATAGGCTGGTTTTGCCTCCAATAAGGATTAATTATATCTTAGTTGGGATCAAGTACAAGTTACTGTTTTATTATTACACAGAAAAGGAAAATGGAGTCTATGGGAAATGGCCTTCTTGTATTTTGGAGCTTTCTGGATAACAAGTTTCTGGATAATGGATCCTATATCCATAGTGAAATTTATGATTCTACCTCACGAAAGCTCAAGTTTAAATTTTAGTAAATCTGCCCCGAGTACTGTATGTGGTTTCAAAAGTGGGCATGGTCTATGCACTATTTTATAGGCAAGTATCATCTAGTAATAAAGTATAATCTAGCAATAAAATTTAAAAAAAAAACCTCAAATACCATTTATTGCAGCTGCTCCTTGTAACACAATGTGAGCTGAAAAGGAGGAAAAAGAAAAGAACACACATGTGAGTGAATATGAATTTTAGAATTCTTCCTATTCCCCACTCTTACCTGCGCTCTCACTCTGTATATATTTTACGGGTTCAAAAATGAAGGAAAACACAAACATTAAAGACAGAAAAGGAACATACTGTACGTCTGTATGTATTTCTGTTTTGCCAGTGCAATGGTGCCAGTAATAAAACCTGGTACTGCAAACGGCAAGATCCAACAAGATCTTTGTTTTCTGAACCATAATAAATTTACTTAAAAGCCTAGATTTTCAGCATCTCTATAGTAATAATGATCCAGACCTTCAACGTTGTCACAGGAGTTTCCCATTTTGGATTTTGTTAGGAGTGTCGGTGGCTGGGCACATGCTCAGTGGGCTCTGATTGGCTGTTGAGAAGCTAAGCTTAGGGCTCGTCACTAATTATCCAGCTGAAAATGAGCTTCCCTGGCTCTAATATAAGCTGATGCTACAGGTTTGCTGATTATTAAATTCTGATGCTAATTGCACTGGTTTCTGAGCTGCGATATGCTAATAATCGAAATTATTTACTAATCAGCCTCTGTTGTGACATTTAAATGATATATGTTCAGTATATTGTATGTCTGTCCCTAAGTTCAGTTGATATAGAAGCCCGAAACATAATGTATAACAGTTCTGATCTACTTTTTAAGTTAAGCTTTGGTTCTTGTTCGTTTTTGTGCACATGGGGTGCAGGCTATAGAAATCTAGGGGCTAAAGGACAGGTTATTAGATTGTGTGGAAAATCAGAGGTCAGTAGCGATGGGTGAATTTCTCCTGTTACGCTTCGCAAAAAAATCGACCGAAATTAAACTTCACTTTCACAACTTAAATTGTTTAAATCTTGTTTCTTTTAGTCTTGGAATTCACAATCACAGCAAGCAGGCAGGTGCCAATTTGTAGATACCGTTATTAAAGGAGAAGCAAACCCAAAAGTTAAAAAAACCCTACCCCCCCTACCCTACATAGAATACCCCCCCCCAGTCTAAGTGTTACCCCGGGCAAATTCCCCTAACTTTTAACTTACCCCTCGGTGCAGATTCAGGCATCGGAGTTCACGGGCGCCATCTTCAGACACTTCTGTAATCTTCGGAATGAGACCGGTGATTTGGAAATTATTGTGAGTTTCGGGGCATGCGCAGTTGTTGCAAAGTAAAACATTGCTCCAACTATTCTCATTCCGAAGATTACCAAAAAGAAGAAGATGGCGCCCGTGAACTTCGCTGGACAGAATCTGCACGGAGGGGTAAGTAAGAACTTAGGGGCATTTGCCCAGGGTAACACTTAGGCTGGGGGGAGAAGGGAGGGGGGTCTATGTAGGGTAGGGTTTTTTTAACGTTTGGATTTGCTTCTCTTTTAAGGCAAGCATTGCATAATGCTCATATCTTGTTTTTTGCTCCAGAATGCTGCACCTGATGCCCAGGCACTGGCTGCACAGTTAGATGGTGGGTAGGGATGGGCGAATTTTTTCACCTTGTTTCGCCGCAAAAATGACGCCCATAGACTTGATAAAGAGCCTGGCATGCTCGTAACATTGCCTTCTTGCAAATGGGCTTTAAAAATTTTCATCTTTGAACACTACTGCAACCAGACTCCGTGTGTGGCTGGTATTTTTCTGGATATTGATTTGACCCGGTGACAGGAGTGGGTCTCACAGTACAGGACCTGGCACTACAAAAGTGTGATTTGGGGAGGTGAGTGCTCCACATAAGTGAGCCCATAGACTTGGATGGTGTCGCGCGTTTTTTGACACCCATTGACTTTAATGGGCGTCAAGACATTTCACCGGCGGCAGATTTTTGGCATAACAAAACGGGTGAAATCCGCCCATCCCTAATGGTGAGCAGAGAGGAGGAAATGAGGAGTGCACTGACATCTAGTGCAGAATAGAAAGTGAAAGAAATTAGCTGCCCTGCCTGTATGCCTAAGGCATAGAGGAGCGGCAGGCAACATATGATTGACAGCTAAGAATTTTAATCCTCACTAAATTCTTAAAAAGGTGGCAGCCATGGCTCGACTACAGATGGCCAGACCCCTCATCGCACACACCGCTTTCAATATAACTTTATAGGGGGGTCCTTTTCTCCTTTTAAAAACAACTGTTCAACCAGCGCTTTCAGTACAACCAAAATCAATGGAGATTATTCATATCTTGAAATAGATTAAATTTCAACTACCCTGGGCTTGAATGTCTAATGTTACACAATACAGTGTTGCCAATATGATTGTTTTAATTATTCTTTCTGTGTGATTTCTTAAAATTGTTACAATATGGACTTTATGACATGCCTCTTAGAGGCAACACATATAATGCAAGTAGATAATTTTGACGTAGTTAAAAATTATTTTTTTTAGGCAAAAAACATAACAGCAAAGCCTTACGCATTTCATGCCTTAGGGGCACTTAGTCATAGGCACGAAACGCGTTAGGCTTTGCTGTTATGTTTTTATCTAAATAAATACTTTTTAACTAATTTAAGGAGTGCGGTCTGGAATGTGCCAGATCTTCATTATCTACTTGCATATCATTTGCCTCCCCAAGCTGAAGGTCTGGGGCTTGAGCACCTGGACACCCCTTTCTTCTTCTGGGTAAGTTAACCCCCATCCTTACTATCCTTGACACTGAATGCTTCTCTATAAGTAGTGATGGGCAAATTTATTCACCAGGCACGAATTTGCGGCGAATTTGCGCAATTTTGCCACCGGCTAATAAATTCACGAAACTCCCGTGAAAATTCGCCGGCCTCAAATCAATTTGACGCTGGCGTCGAGAAAAAACGGACGCCAGCGTAAAAACGGACACCAGCGTCAAAAACTGATGCCGGCGTCGAAAAAGGACTCCGGCATCATAATCGAGACGCAGGCGCTGTTTCACAAATTTTACGCAGTTTTGCGAATTTCGCAGAAATTATCTATAAGCCATTAAACACTAATATTATACTGTAACTTGAAAATGTTAAAAAAATAACATAAACTCACCAAGCAGAAAAACCTTTGTAATATAACGATGGTCCATATTTCCACAGGAACAGCAAAACAAATTGACAGTGGTGATCCTGATACACATGAGGAATGATGAAAATGTTTAGGTATATCGCACAGATGCAGGTACTTTATGTATTATTATTTCTATTGTAAAAGAAATACTTTAGGAGTAAGATTGTCTGTAAAAACGTTTCACTTTGCGTGACAGATGCACATTCCATACGTAGCTCATAAGTAATTGCAAAGAAGTTGCAAAGAATATCTATAGTAGTAAGTCAGATCAACTGGACTTGCTGGTTTTTTTTTTCTCTTGAAGGTGTTTTGCTTGCCATTCGACTGGCTTTCTCAATTCAGAATGACTTGAATGAAGATGTTTCTGGAGTTAAATACCATAGAATCTTGCTCCAATTTGTTAATTATAACCAACATGGGGTTAGAGACCTCATGGTGGCAAGGTATTGATTATATTAGCATGATTGGAACTATGAGGTTTTAGTAAACCATCCAGGGAGAGCTGCCAAAACAACATTGTATAGATGTTGCAGTCCTCCCCTACCTCTATTCAAACTTGGTTTTCCCTTGTCTATGAAGGTTTTCATTGATCCAGGTCATGGTATGTCTAGTAGAAGTAAATCTAGAGCATTATAATAAAGGATGGATACAAGAAAACATATTTATCAAGTAGAAGTAAATCTAGAGCAACTGGACTTGCTGCGTAATCATTGAAGACGTTTCACTACTCGTCTGAGCAGCTTTTTAAGTTCAACTGACTGGTACGGGAAATTCTCGTCATATAAACTCTTCCAATAATCCAGTAACAATGGCGTAGTGCAACTATCCAGAGAGGTGCCGAGGACTTCCCCATATATTCGTCAGATGAAATGCAGATGCTGCAAGAGTGAGGAATGAAACATCTTCAAAGATTACCCAGCAAGTGCTCTTGATTTTCCCTTTTTAACATATACGGCTTTTTTTGACCCGTCTTTTAAACCAATCCTCCTCCCTGTCCAGAATGTGAACATGGCAGTCTTCAAACATGTCCTTTTTCTGAGCCATATGTTTGTGTAAGAGTTGTTTAGGTTTCTCCCACGTCTGAGCACACCTCACTTTACTGCACACACAAAGTTACTCTTCTATGCTTTGCTATCCTCTCTCAACACTCAGATAAAAATGCTTCAAAAAGTGTATCATGATTGGTATCTCACTCCAACAATTCAACAAATGGGTTCAGTCTTCTACTCTATGTCCAAGAGGACAACTCTGCAGATGACCAACACATGTGGTGGAGCTGTCTCACACTCTAATGAAGGGAATACATCTTTAACCTAATTAACAAAACCCTAACATTAGAACTTACTCCCAATCCTTAGCTATCATTACTGCTCGGCAAGCCAACCGATACCATGAACATAGACTCTGATTATAGTTTGTAAAGAATAGAGATTAGGAGAATAGAGGTTGAGTGAGGAGAAGAAGAATAATAGTACTGAGAGTGGTCTATGGTTCTTTGGTGGGCCCCTGGTATAAGGTTTTTGGGTGGGCCCCTGGTGTCCCAGTCCGACACTGAAACCAGATGTCATAGAAACCAAATCAGAAGAACCTCATCTTAAACTCAGGTTTTCTGAAAAATGGTCTCTTTATTTTGATCAAATTGATTCTAGACACAAATCAAAAAATTTGGAGCTGTTACAAATGTAAGTATCTTTATTTATTGAGCAGTTTTAGTGGCTCTGTGTCATTATAAAATATTTTTATTTTGTTATTCCACCATGCAAGGTTTTTTTTGTTGTTGATCTGGTTATTTAATAATACTTTTTTATTTACTGGCTCATTATCTTTAGATATTATAATTATCTTTCTCATCTTTATATAATTATTACATACTTTTGAATTGTTAGTTGCATGACATGGGCATATGTGTCATATTATCATGTTTAACACAATCTCTTAAATTGTAAATCTTTTATGCTTTATAAAAACCAATAAAAATGATGACAACAAAAAAATGGAAGAGCATACCCCTTAAGAACAGATTGTGGTGGGTCCTGGAGATGGAGAAATGTTTATGGTTATACAGACAAGGTCTTCTTCATAACATCTGAACAAGAAATGTATATGTCTCCAAGATCAACCCTCCCTTCTCTTTTGTTCCCTTGCCTCTTCCTATCTTGGTTAGTGTCTTCTATAAAACCAACCATAGCAGCTGGGTCTATAAGACATCAATGAATATTTGCTCTTTCAAATTGCCTTTATTAATTTATTTACAGCTAGCATAGTTGTTATAATATTACATCAAAGCATTACAGTTGCTGTGTATTTGATAACATTGGAATCACAGTGCAAGACTTACCAATAGCCTTACTGCTACGCGGCATCTATTTCTCACATGAATTCACTGCAGGATTGGTTTGAAATGCAGTTTGGCTTCTTATATCCTACAGTAGAGGGTGTTACTCCCCATTAGAGGGTATGGACAGAATTTGAAAAAATACCACATAGACAGATGGAATGTACTAGAAATTATAAAGCTCCTTCCCCCTCCCATGCCTCCTGGCAACTCCAGTATTTCCTTCTTTGGGTCAAACCTATGATAAGGAGAGTAAATGTTATATAGTCACCAGGAAATAAGACAAAGAGCCTGGCTATAACTTTGGTTTTTAATCTCAAAAAAAGTCACAAAATATCACAATTTTGCCAAATTTTGCCAAACTGTTGCCTTAATGCATTGGAGTCAATGGGTGTTTTTTTTCTTGAGGGCTCTAGGCACTGCAAATATAACTATCCTGCTTTGTCTCACCAGCATTAACAATGCAGTATGTTCCTTCAGCTTTGAAGAATATTTTGGTAGTATTAGTGTGATCAGTAATTTTACGTGTACCATTTTGACATAGGCAGTTATTATAATTGTCTAATGTAATTGTATTATTACAATATTAGAATTGTCTCTATATTGAAACAGATAAACCTGTGTTTAGTTTTCTTCTCACAGTGCCCACTAACTATCTACTGTATGTAATGTTGGTGAGTTTGACTTTGGCACTTGACAGGAGATACTTTATGAAGAAATCGACTTACAATTTCTGCCAATGCAAGGGTTTTCCTTTCTACAGATATGATTCTACATAGATTTGCAAATCATGGCCTCCCATACACCAAAGCAATGGCTGCATTAAAAATACCTGGGTCTAAAATTTGCCTTGTCCCATAAAGCATTTCTACCTTATATTCAATCATAATCCAAATTCCAAAGAGATTAGCGATCTGCTGCCCCTGAATTGCTTCGCTCTAGATCCCTGAAGTGTCTCTGGATAATTGTTTCAATGAGACAATAAGCAACTTGATTTTTTAGATAGAGCTCCAGCGGCATTGACCTCCCCTCAGTTCATAGCAAGGTTACAGATACATACATCTTTGCTGCAACATCTGTCTAGCTGGTTTTATTACCCACTGACATTTAGGGGCAAATTCATCAAGGGTCGAATATCGATATTCAACTGGGAATGAAAATCCTTCGACTTCGAATATCGAATGATTTTGCGCAAATACTGCGATCGAACGATTAAATCCTTCGAATCGAACGATTTGAAGGATTTTAATCCAACGATCGAAGGATTATCCTTCGACCAATAAAATTTAGCCAAGCCTATGGGGACCTTCCCCATAGGCTAACATTGGGTTCGGTAGCTTTTAGGTGGCGAACTAGGGGGTCGAAGTTTTTTCTTAAAGAGACAGTACTTCGACTATCGAATGGTCGAATAGTCGAACGATTTTTAGTTTGAAACCTTTCGATTCGAAGTCGAAGTCGTAGTCGAAGGTCGAAGTAGCCCATTCGATGGTTGAAGTAGCCAAAAAAACACTTCGAAATTCAACGTTTTTTTTTTCTTCTATTCCTTCACTCGAAGTTAATGAATTGGCCCCTTAGATTCACATCTTCAACTGAGTTATCTCCTCCTGGATGAACAGACTCCACCTCAAGGTTAACCTAACTAAAAGTCAATATAGAAGTGACAATTTCAAGAAACCAGTAAATCCACAACTTGCTGAGATCTGTCTATTGCTGTCAGGGTCAGACTGGGCTGGTGGGACACTGGAAAAAAAACACGGTGCCAGATCTGCGATCCACAGGCTCCTTCCTGCCGCGTCCGCTGGATAAAGTATTGTGCGTTCGCTCGGCAACGCAGCAGGGGGGCAGTGCACATGTGGTGGGTGGCTCCACAGAAGTTGGGGCAGGGGTTCCAGAGGGGGGCCCTGGACAGCAACCCCTGTGGGCCCCGGGCCCCCCAGTCTGGCCCTGGTTGCAGTCAAATATTTCAGTTCAAATATTAACCTGTTCTGCTTAAAAACCATTGACTCCCAAATTCATTGCAGAGTGTGTGCGAGTGTGTTCAGCTTGGAGATTGCCTATATTACTGCAAGGGACCGGCTGGAGTTAGAATACCCCCATTTTTATAGCATTACAGATGAAAGTATTTTCCAAAAGCAGAGACTATTTTGGTTATAGATATTTGTTGACCTAAATGACTGGGCACCTATTGTTGCAAGATGCTGTAAGATATCCACTCATACCTACAACTTAATGGGACTGTGGGGTAATGTTTTGGGTTCTCTGTGCATGCAATTCCAGGGTATATTTTGATCCTCAGTCCAGATCTGATTATTAAGTGTACAATAGGCAACTAATAAGTTATTGAGATGCGCTTAAGTGGCAGCTATTGGATTTTTCAATATAAAGTAAACCACATGAGCAATGGATACTCACTCAAGGTGAATTACTGGATAGTCTACATTTCATCCTCCATGGCATGGTGCTGCTGCTGCTGCTGTCTTTCTCATGGGGCTCCTTCTCAATAGGTGTGCTTGTTGGTATGGTGTCAACCTCTACTGGCTCACTCACAGGTTTACTTTCACCATATATAGTAGCTGACCTACAGCCATGGTCTATTGAGGGGGAACTGCTACCACTGATGCTGAAGAAGATGCCTTGAATTAAATCTCACTGCTTTCAAATTGCATTCGGCTTGTTGGGTTGATAGGAGTTCTCCCTCCACTGTGGTCATTTTCACTTTCAATTTTTTCATGCGTTACACAAAAAAATAAAATGTGGCACTGAAGTTTCTCAACTAGATAGCAAATAGCCTAGTGCTTATGAGTAATTGGCCTAGAAGTGATCAACCTTTGATGTTGGATCTCATGCAAGAGACTCTTGAGTCCCTGTAGCAACTCCTTGTGACCTTGGACAAGTCATTTAACCCCCTGGTGTCCCAGCATTGTCAGTCATTTCTGTAGACATAATAGTTGTCCTTCTTAAAGAAACAGCATCATAGAGAGCTGCTGTCACGGCCGGCACCCAATACCAGAACAGGTGCCAAGTACCCTGGTCTCGGCTCGGCTTCACCAGTAGTGTGACCACCGTTGGGCTTCGGGAGGAGCCCTCAGCTTACTTGGGTGCCACCTGGACTTAACGAGGGGTACAAAGCGAGATGTTCTGGCAAGCAGAGGGGCACGGCAGGTAGCAGAGTCTTTTGGGCCGAAGGTCACGGTACAAATGGAACAGGCAACAGAATCGTCAGGCAGGCTGGGTCGAGGCAGGCAGATAACAAGAATCGTCAAACAGGCAAAAGGGTCAAAACCGGGTGATCAATCAAAGGGTTAAACAGTAGAGTTGTCGTAAGCAGGCAAGGTCAGGATCCAGAATTCAGAATAGTCAAAATAGCCAGGCAGGGGTCAAAACAGGGATCAAAACAGATTCAGAATACAGCAAAAGCTCAGAAAGCACCAGGAACGAAATCCTATCACGGGCAATGCATAAAGTAAAACTGTACCTTTAAATAGCATTTGAATTTCGCGCCCTTGCGCGCTGACGTCACTACGTCAGCGCGCCTGCGCCTTTAAGAAATTCCAGAGCGCGCCGCGCGCGCCCTAGGATGCCGGCGCCTGCGGCCTACAGAGCCGCTCGTCGAGGCAGGCGTCCCTGCCGAGGGGGCGACAGGCGTCCCTGTCGTCCCCCCCCCTAGACCACCAGGTATGATCGTTACATTACCCCCCCCTCTAGGGGGGGCCACTGGACCCCCAGGCTTACCGGGAAACCTAGCATGGTATTGTTTCCTGAGGCGGTCAGCCTTGATGTCATCAACTGAGACCCAAGAGTTCTCCTCAGGACCGAAGCCCTTCCACCTGGTAAGATATTGTAACTTACCCCTCACGAGGCGGGAGTCGAGGAACTCCTGGATCTCATACTCAGGCTGACCTTCAACCAGCACTGGGGGAGGAATAGACAGATGACGAGAATTATTAGCCGGCTTCAAGAGAGAGACATGGAAGGAATTAGAAATTCTGAAATTAGGAGGTAACTGAAGACGGACAGAGGATGGATTAATTACTGCAATGATGGGGTATGGACCAATGAATCTAGGACCCAGTTTAGGAGAGGGAATCTTCAACTTGATATTCTTTGTTGACAACCATACTAAATCTCCCACCTTGTACTGGGGTGCTTCCCTACGGGATTTGTCAGCAGCTCTTTTCTGAGCTAGGGAAGCTGCGGATAAAGAATTATGAACTTGAGACCAAATTTCGGAAAATTTCAGGACCGAAGAATTGGCAGAGGGTACAGGGGAATTGGAGTTAGAAAAAGAAAATGCTTTGGGGTGCAAGCCATAGATAACAAAGAAAGGAGACTCTCCAGAGGAAGAATGGGTAGCATTATTGTATGCAAATTCCGCCCAGGGTAGCAGTTCGGACCATGTGGACTGGTTATCGGACACATAGCATCTGAGATACTGCTCAAGGGACTGGTTCACCCTTTCGGTTTGACCGTTAGTTTGAGGGTGATAGGCAGAGGAGAAAGACAATTCCGTACCCACCAAGGAACAAAAAGCAGCCCAAAATCTGGAAACAAACTGAACCCCCCTGTCAGAAACAATATTCTCAGGAAAACCATGAAACTTAAAAATATGAGTAATGAATAAGTCAGCCAGGGTTTTAGCAGAAGGGAGATGTGGAAGAGGAATAAAATGAGCCATTTTACTGAACCTATCGACCACCACCCAAATCACTGTCTTACCCTGAGAAGGAGGCAAATCCACAATAAAATCCATGGAAATGTGAGACCATGGTTTCACTGGAACGGGTAAGGGGTTTAATAGACCCTGGGTCAGATGATGAGATGACTTAGACAAGAGGCCACATACTGGGGTCAGTGCCCTTTTTTGTTAGATTAGTGATGGGGGCCACAATGAGGGAAAAATTTTTGATAAATTGACGGTAATAATTAGCAAAACCAAGAAATCTTTGGGTTGCACGTAACGAAAGGGGTTGGGTCCAATCCAGGACTGCTCTCACCTTGCCTGGATCCATTTCTAGACCCTTGCTGGAAATGTTAAACCCCAAAAACAGAACAGAAGAAACCCCAAAAGTACATTTCTCTAGTTTCGCATAAAGATTATTTCCCCTTAGCCTCCGTAAGACTTCACGAACATGATTTTGATGTTCTTTCAGGTTAGAGGAAAAAATCAGAATATCGTCTAGGTAGACCACTACGAAGCTCCCCAGCAGGTCCCGGAAGATGTCATTAACAAACTCCTGAAACACTGCGGGGGCGTTACAGAGGCCGAAAGGCATAACGAGATACTCGTAGTGGCCATCCCTGGTGTTAAATGCAGTCTTCCACTCATCACCCTCCCTAATACGGATCAGATTATAAGCCCCCCTAAGATCAAGTTTGGAAAAGATTTTAGCATCTTTGACCTGATCAAAGAGTTCAGAAATTAAAGGGAGAGGGTAGCGGTTTTTTATGGTGATCCTATTGAGCCCCCTATAATCAATACAGGGGCGTAGACCACCATCTTTTTTCCCAACAAAAAAGAAGCCCGCCCCCGCAGGGGAACTAGAAGGTCTGATGAAACCCCTTTCTAGATTTTCCTTTATATACTCTTTCATTGCCTGGGCTTCGGGCAATGAAAGAGGATAGGTTCTACCACGAGGAGGAGTAGATCCAGGAACCAGATCAATTGGGCAGTCATACTGCCGGTGTGGGGGTAAGGTTTCTGCTGCCTTTTTAGAGAAGACATCAGCGAATTCTGCATATGCAGCAGGTAACCCTTCAAGCGATGTAGTTGCTACTACAGAGGGAACACATACTCCATTACACATAGTACCCCACTGAACCACCTCCCTGGAGACCCAGTCAATCAGAGGGTTATGCCTCTGGAGCCACGGTAACCCCAAAATAAGAGGAGAGGAAGCACCCTCTATGAGGTAAAAAGCTATCTCCTCACAATGCAAATTATTAACACACAAGGAAAGAGTTACCGTCTCTTTAGAGATTACACCTGACCCTAAGGGTCTTCTGTCCACAGCCATTATTCTCATGGGGGCACTTAGAGGAACTACAGGGATACAGAATTTAGCTGCGAAAGCAGTATCCAGAAAATTACCCTCCGCCCCTGAGTCCACAAATGCGGACAGTTTAACAGAGCCCGTAGGCCAAGTTAGTTTAACTGGTAACAAAATCTTAGAGGCAGATTGGGGAGAGGAAACTCCTGCACCCAAATGGAGCTCCCCTTCTCCATTTAGGTTTCGGAGTTTCCCGGCCTCTTAGAACATTGGTTCAGAAAATGTCCCTTCTCTCCACAGTACATACAGAGACCCATGGAACGCCTGCGTGCCTTTTCCTCAGGAGTTAGGTGGGATATGCCTAATTGCATAGGCTCCTCCTGAGGCAGAGGCACAAAGAGGTTAGGAGATTTTACATTGGTCACCAAATTGGATCTTAAATTAGTAACCCCAGAGAAGTTTGTACTCCTTTCACCCCTTCTCTCCCTTTGTCTTCTATCTACCTGGATGGCGAAGGACATGAGGTCGTCCAGATTAGAAGGTAGGGGAAAATTAACCAGACTATCCTTTACAGAATCGGATAACCCCAAACGGAATTGACTCCTAAGAGCCAAATCATTCCACCCAGTTTCCACTGCCCACCGGCGGAATTCGGTGCAATACACCTCCGCATCCCTTTTCCCTTGGCGCAATTTACGAATCGCGGTATCGGCAGATGATGCACGATCCGGGTCATCGTAGAGAATGGCCATGCTGTTAAAAAAAGTGTCTAGGGAATAACGAGCAGGGTCAGAGGAAGGCAGCCTGAGAGCCCAAATTTGGGGGTCACCCAGAAGCAGGGTCATTATAAACCTTACTTTCTCCTCGTCAGATGGGAAAGAATGAGGAAAGAAACTAAGGTACAGCTTACATGCCTCTTTGAAAACAAAAAATTTAGTGCGATCCCCACTGAACCTTTCGGGGAACACAATTTTTGGTTCATGGGGTTTTGATGAGTTACCCCAATTGGCAGAGGAACTCACAGAAGGTGTTGGAACCGGAACAGACTGCTGCTGCGAAGCTTGCGTACCCTCCAGCTGTCGGGTTAGATTGTGAAAACCCTGTAGGAGGTAATTTTGCTTCTGTTCATGATCCTCCAAGCGTTGTAACAGTGTAGTAAGAAGCACTTCGGTGGAAGTTGGAGGAGCAGCAGCGGCAGCAGCTTCGTCGTGACTTTCGTCCTCCATGGCCCGTGATAATGTCACGGCCGGCACCCAATACCAGAACAGGTGCCAAGTACCCTGGTCTCGGCTCGGCTTCACCAGTAGTGTGACCACCGTTGGGCTTCGGGAGGAGCCCTCAGCTTACTTGGGTGCCACCTGGACTTAACGAGGGGTACAAAGCGAGATGTTCTGGCAAGCAGAGGGGCACGGCAGGTAGCAGAGTCTTTTGGGCCGAAGGTCACGGTACAAATGGAACAGGCAACAGAATCGTCAGGCAGGCTGGGTCGAGGCAGGCAGATAACAAGAATCGTCAAACAGGCAAAAGGGTCAAAACTGGGTGATCAATCAAAGGGTTAAACAGTAGAGTTGTCGTAAGCAGGCAAGGTCAGGATCCAGAATTCAGAATAGTCAAAATAGCCAGGCAGGGGTCAAAACAGGGATCAAAACAGATTCAGAATACAGCAAAAGCTCAGAAAGCACCAGGAACGAAATCCTATCACGGGCAATGCATAAAGTAAAACTGTACCTTTAAATAGCATTTGAATTTCGCGCCCTTGCGCGCTGACGTCACTACGTCAGCGCGCCTGCGCCTTTAAGAAATTCCAGAGTGCGCCGCGCGCGCCCTAGGATGCCGGCGCCTGCGGCCTACAGAGCCGCTCGTCGAGGCAGGCGTCCCTGCCGAGGGGGCGACAGGCGTCCCTGTCGTCCCCCCCCCTAGACCACCAGGTATGATCGTTACAGCTGCACTGGAAAAAGCAGTCTTCGGATACTGATTTTGCACCTTGCTACTGTTTGGTGTTGACTATGCTTCTGCTTCCAGATTTGGTACCCGATTTTCTGTTTGGTATTGAGCAGGCCTGTTCCACAACTACGCTGCCTGCTCCCATGTCCCTTCTATATATGTTCAGTTTCCTAACCTGTCCAGAACTCTTTCATAATCATTTTTTTTTTCCAGAGAAAACAAACCCAATCTTGACAGTCATAATTGAAGTCTTCCATCCCTCTGACCAATTTGGTTGCATGTCTCTGCATTTTCTCCAGCTCATTTATATCCCCCTTAAGGACTGGAGTCCAAAACTGCCCCCCATACTCCAGATGAGGCCTCACCAGGGACCTATAAAGCATTTTCATTAAGTTTATGCTCTTTTTTTATACAAGACAGAACTTTATTTGCATTAGTTGCCACAGAATGACACTGCCCAGAATTACAACTTGTTATCTACAAAAATCCCTAGATCATTCTTAGTTAAGGAAACTCCCAGCAAACTGCCATTTTTTTGCCATAGTGCATAACTTTGCATTTATCAACATTGAACCTCATTTTCCAGTTTGCTGCCCAGTTTTCCAGTTTAGACAAATCACTGTGCAAAGTGGCAGCATCCTGCATGGAACCTATAGTTCTGCACAATTTAGTATCATCTGCAAAAATAGAAACAGTACTTTCAATGGCCACCTCCAGGTCATTAATAAACAAGTTGAAAAGCAAGGGACCTAGTACAGAGCCCTGCGGTACTTCACTAACAACACTGGTCCAATTAGAAAATGTTCCATTTACTACCACTCTTTGTAGTCTATCTTTTAGCCAATTCTCTATCCAGGAACAAATACTTGCAGATTTGCAGTAGTGTATCCCTTAATAACCATTAGAAAAGCTTTTCTACCACTGATATCAGACTTAAGGTGGCCATACATGGATAGATCCGCTCGTTTGGCGATGTCGCCAAACGAGCGGATCTCCCTCCGATATGCCCACCTTGAGGTGGGCAATATCAGGCTGATCTGAATGTGGGCCCTAGGGCCCAACGATCGGATCATAGCGTTCGCAAATGGGCGGTCAGATCACGGGACCGCATCAACAAACAGATGCGGCCGCGATCCGACGGGATTTTTAATCCCATCGATCGAGATCTGGCAGACTTTCGGCCAGATCTCGATCGGGGAAGCCCGTCGGGGGCCCCCATACACGGGCCAATAAGCTGCCGTCACGGTCTGTCAGCAGCTTTTATCGGCCCGTGTATGGCTACCTTAACCTGCCTAGAGTTTTGAGGCTGAGAACAGGATACCTTTTTGAATAGAGGCACTATGCCAGACCTTAATGAATCCTGAAAAAATAAGTAAAAAAGTTTGACAACCACAGAGGTAAACTCATTAACCATGGGATGAATACCATCACCAGACATTTGTTTATCTTAATATGTTCTAGTCTCTTTTGAATTTCCTCAGGTGTGCACCATGCATCATTAGTTGTAATAGTAGAATTAGGACTATTAAGAAGGAAACCTTCATTAACTGGTTCCTCATTTGTGTAGACAGATTAAAATAACAGTTGAGAATCTCTGCTTTTTTCTGCTCTCATCAACCAGCTGATCCCCCTCTGATATTAAGGGTCCCACCCCTTCCTGCTTCGTTTTTTTTTTTACTATTTACATATTTAAAAAATAATTTTGGTTTATTTTTACTGCTTGCTGCAATATCCTTTTCCTTATCAATTTTAGCATGACTCATAGCTTTTATGCATGATGCATTGGCCTCTTGTACCTGATAAACATTTTGGCTGTCCCAGCTAACTTGTAAACCTTAAAAGCACGTCTTTTCTTACCCACCTCAACACCAACGCTTCTATTGAACCAAAAAGGTTTTGTTTTGCAACCACGTTTTTTGCTTAAAAGGAGAATATACTGATGTATATTTATTAAAGAAAAAGAGAAATATATATATGGAAAGCTGTATAATCAAAGTCCTTTGCAAATTAAACATGGAACCCAAATAGTTTTTTTCATTTAAACATTCATAACTGTTTAAATATGGGATCTGTCAATCAAATATTACCTGCCCTGCCTCTAGGCATAGAGGTGGGGCAGTCTATTACTTTCTCTTTCCATTCAGCACTTTCTAGATGTCACTGCGTTATTCCAATAAAAGTAAAGTTTATTTTGCTCAATTAACATGATAGAAAAGGATTTGGAGTTATTTCTTAGGGTGACAGGTCCCCTTTAAGCAGCATTTTAAAGATGTCCAGTTTTTGTTCCATGTTCAAACCTGTGAAAAAATTTCACACTTAGGGGCCGATTCATCAAGAGTCGAATATCGAGGGTTAATTAACCCTCGATATTCGACTGGGAACTAAAATCGTTCGACTTCGAATATCGAAGTCGAACGATTTTGCGCAAATCCTGCGATTAAATTAAATCGAACGATTCGAAGGATTTTAATCCAACGATCGAAGGAAAATCCTTCGATCAAAAAATCACAGGCAAGCCTATGGGGACCTTCCCCATAGGCTAACATTGACTTCGGTAGGTTTTATCTACCGAAGTAGGTGGTCGAAGTATTTTTTAAAGAGACAGTACTTCGACTATCGAATGGTCGAATAGTCGAACGATTTTTAGTTCGAATCCTTCGATTCGTAGTCGAAGTCGAAGGTCGAAGTAGCCCATTCGATGGTCGAAGTAGCCCAAAAAATGCTTCGAAATTCGAAGTTTTTTTACTTCGAATCCTTCACTCGAAGTTAATGAATCGGCCCCTTAATGTGTTGCAGAGATGCCCTTATACTGATAAAGTTTGCATGTCTAAAACTTTGTTTTTTATTTACTCCCTTATAGAATTACCACTATAACAGAATCTCAAAGGAGACCATGTTATGATCACTATTTCCTAAATGCCCCTCACCCACACAAATGCTAGAGATAAATTCAAAATTATTAGTTATTACAAGATCCAAAAGTGAATTATTCCTAGTAGGTTCTTGAATGAGCTGAAATATAAAATTGTCATTCAGGATATTTACAAACCTGCTTTTTCTGTCTTGGCAACCCCATTACCCCAGTCAATGTCTGGATAATTGAAGTCACCCATAGCAACAACTTGACCCAGCTGTGAAGCCGCTTGTATCTGCAAGAGTAGCTGGGCTTCATACTCGACACTTATACGAGGTGGTTTGTAGCATACACCAATGATAATTTTCTTTGTAACCTTTTGCCCAGTCAAAATCTCTACCCAGAGTGATTCTACACCCTCACCAGTGCCAGCTATTGTTATTTCTTTAGCGCATGGCTTTAATTCAGGCTTTACATACAAACACACTACTCCACCCTTTATAATCCCTCTGTCCCTCCTTAAAAGGGTGTAACCATTTAAATTCACAGCCCAGTCATGTTTCATCCCACCAAGTCCCAGAGATACCGATATCGTAATTTTTAGAGCATTCAATCAACTCTAGCTATCCCATTTTACCTGACAAACTTTTCCAGCATACAGCGGAAGTTACTACTTTGCCTTCTGTAACATTACCTAATGGAGAATTATAGTTTAAGTTAATATTAGCCTTTTTTCCTTGTAACAGAGGGGCCTCCTTATGACAGTCTAAGCTATTTCTCTAGTCTAACTGACCATCGTTCCCATGTCCAGGAGGTGTTATGTAGGTTAATACAAAACCAGTTGTATGCAAAACTCAACAAATGTGTCTTCTAGGTTGCATTTTCTAGGTTACATTATTTCCCACAGGGGCCTAGAGATGGAACCAACCAAGGTACAAGCTATTCTAGATTGGTCTAGAAGGTTTTTGGGGTTCGACAATTACTACTGGCATTTTATTAAAAAAAATTCCAAGCTGGTGGCTCCAATTACTGCCCTTAATGACAAGGGGCAGATCCTATTATTTGGTCTGGTGAGGCTATTGAGGCGTTTGAGCTGTTGAAAAAGTCATTCATTTCAGCTCCAGTTCTCCGGCATCCAGATTCTACTCTCCCCTTCCTGATTGAAGTGGATGCCTCCAAAATCAAAGTTGGTGCAGTTTTATCACAGCGACACCCTGTTATTAGTAATATCCACCCTTGTGCCTTTTTCTCTAAGAAGTTCAGGGAATTGTTAGCTATCAAATGGGCATTCAATGAGTGGAGACGTCTTTTAGAGGGCACTAAACATGTGGTTTCTGTGTTCACAGATCATAAGAATCTGTTATTTATTGAATCTGCTAAGAGCCCAATTCCACGACAGGCCAGGTGGGCTTTATTTTTTACTCGCTTTAACTTTATTATAACTTACAAGCCTTGGGAAAAGAATGCTAAAGCAGACATTTTTTCTAGAAGTTTTGTCTTCAGCCCTAGGGAAGATTCTGAACCTGTTTCTATTGTTTCCAAGAAAGCCTCCTTGTATGACACCCAGGTTATTTTGCCTTCTAATGTCCCTCCAGGCAAACTCTTTGTTCCCATATACCTTTGTGAGGCAGTTTTGCTTAAAACTCAAGACTAAGGTAGCCAGGCTGCAACAAAGCCTGTTCTCTTCTGTCTCTATGTTGGTAATTATATTGATTCTTGTTTAGTTGTCAATGTTCTAAACCATCCAGGTCTTTACCCCAGGGGCTGCTGCAGTCACTTTCTATTCCAGAGATACCATGGACCCATATCTCCATGGATTTCATTGTGGGATTTCCTCCCCTAATGGGTATATTGTTATTTTGGTGGTGGTGGACTGGTTTAGTAAAATGTCTCATTTCATTCCCTTTCCCATCCTCCCCTCTTCTAAGTCTCTCGCTGAACTCTTCCTATCTAATATATTTCAGTTTCATGGGGCTGCATTGACATTCGTCCACTGGGGAATCTCCGTTTCATTTTCTGGTCAGTCCTCAGATATTCCTGCTGTCAACTGATTGACCATTTTTATAAGATTTGGCAAAGGGTCCAAAACTCTTTATCTTCAGCAGTAACTGCCCAAAAGAGAGCATCTGGCATTGTATAATGTCACCCTAGTATCAGGTGGATGATAGGGTCTGCCTATCCTCTAAGAACATTGTGTTGAAAGTTTCATTCACCACGTTAGGACCCAAATTCATTGGTCCATTTTCAGTATCTGAAGTCATTAACCTCAGCTTTGGCCATTTAGAACTACCTCCTCCGGAGTTCGATCTTTGTTGAGGGTCAGCCTGAGTATTTGGTGCAGAGACTAGTGGATGTGTGAATACCTTGTGGTCCAGTGGTGTAGCGGGGATGTCTGCTGCTCCTCTTCCTTCTGCGCTGATCTGCAAATGATGCCTGCTCACCCCGCTTCTGTGTTTGACCTGAGCACTGCAGCCGACATCATTGCATTTGGCGTGAAATTAGAATATTTATAGGGACCACGGGCAATAACTCACTTAGGTCTATCTCCATAGGACCCTTGTCCTTGACCCTTGCCTGTCCCTGACTTTGCTAATTTGCTGCCTGTACTGACAACTGTCTGTTACTGAACATTCTTCGGCTCCTGATTATGTATACTGCTTGGTATTGACTATGGCCTGTGACATTGACTATGCTTCTGCTTCCTGATTTGGTACCACATTGCTTGTTTGGTATTAATGTAGCCTGTTCCACGACTACGCTGCCTGCTCCCCAATCCCTTGCCTGCCCAGAACTCTCTCCTTGGTCCTCTCACGTTAAGACCTGGTGACATCTGAGTAGCAGAGGGCTCCTTCGAAAGTGAAAGGTGCCTGTTATAGGCAGAATGTGACCATGACCTTGGTGTTACCTGTAGTTCTGGGTTTAGGATACTGTATCTTACAGTTAGCTTCCGTGATATTCTGACCCTTAGGCCAAGGGTTTTTGGCACAAGAACCCCTGAAACTCCTACGAGTTGTTCAAGTCTTCCCCCCAGTTTACTGATACATACATCTTTTCTGCACCACTTTTCTAGTTCCAATAATATATCGGACAGTAAATTATTATTCACCCTAAATCTCATTGAAAACGACTTTTAACATGTTTTTCTTCATTCCTTCATCCACCGCAGCTAACAACTGATCCGTGAAACAATATAACGACTGAAGTTATGTCAATAACTAACTAATTTAATGGATTCTGATCATTTTTGAACAAGGAAGGAATGTTTTGTTTTTCAAATCTATTGCTTAATATGAAATTGCTTTTGACAAGCCATGAATCTGATCTGAGATAACAATTTCACACAAAACCAGGAGAAAAGATTCAAATAGCACTGCATAGGCAGAATACCTTTGAGATGTGACAGTAGAGGTGTCATCTGATGCACAGAAATAAAAATTTGTATAATAATAAAAGCCCTTTAAAATTAAACATGAAACCTAAATTATTTTCTTTATTAAAACATCCATACCTGTTATAAAAGGTACTGAAGTCAAATCAGCTTTCAATCACTTATTTCCTGCCCCGCCTTTATGCCTGTGCCTTTGTGCCTCAGGCATAGAAGATGAACAGGCAATTAATTTCACTTTCATTTCTGCATTTCCTCACCTACTAATTGTGTATCCAGTGCATAGGCTTGTCCATTTAATAATTAATCTTGCCTTAAAGGAAAACTATACACCCAAATTGAATACTTAAGCAACAGATAGTTTATATCAAATTGAATGACATATTAAAGAATCTTGCCAAACTGGAATATATATTTATATAAATATTGCCCTTTTACATCTCTTGCCTTGAACCACCATTTCGTGACTCTATCTGTGCTGTCTCAGAGATCATCTGACCAGAAATACTACAACACTAACTGTAACAGGAAGAAGTGAGGAAGCAAAAGGCAGAACTCTGTCTGTTAATTGGCTCATGTGACCTTACATGTGGTTTGTATGTGTGCACAGTGAATCTTACGATCTCAGGGGGCGGCCCTTATTTTTTAAAATGGCAATTTTCTATTTATGATTACCCAATGGCACATACTACTAAAAAAGTATATTATTATGATAATGGTTCATTTACATGAAGCAGGGTTTTACACATGAGCTGTTTTACTCGGTATCTTTTAATAGAGACCTACATTGTTTGGGGGGTATAGTTTTCCTTTAATAACAGTATTCACAAAATGGCGCCTGCTTGCTGTGATTGTCTAATTTCAAGACTGAATGAAACACGATTTAAATCATTTATATGGTGTATGAAAAGTTTATTTTGTTTAATAAACACAAAATAAGTGAATTTGGAATTATTTCTTAAGGTGACAGGCCCCCTTTAATGACAGATATAGATGTGGATTCAGCAAGCCAAAGCAAACATGGTACTGTCTTAAACACAGTCAGTGCATGGACCATGTTTTCCCATTCTGGAGAGTAGGGTAGCAAATGAACCCCCTAATGTTACATTGACAAATTATCCTCAAAGTTGCTGGACTGCAGCTCCCATCATGCTTTAACTGTTCATAAGTTAGATTTAATTTTGTTCTAACAATATTCCCTTTATAAATGTGAGATGAGGTATAGCTCTATATAAACAGACAATGGTGGACAATGTAGTCCAATAACCTATAGTTAAAGGATAACTAAATCTTAACAAAGAAGAACGTGCAAACATTGACAGTATAAGGGCATCTCTGCAACATATTAAGTGGGAAATGCTTTTAACAGGGTGAAACACAGAACAAAAATGGAAAGTCTTTAAAATGCTGCTTGATAAATAAACATTTCAGTATATTACCCTGTAAGAAAGGAACTTTGTTGCAAAGCCAAACCCTTTTGGTTCAATAGAAGTGTTGGTGTTGAGGTGGGTAAGAAAGACATGCTTTTAGGTTTTCAAGTTAGCTGGGACAGCTGAATCGTTTATAAGGTAAAAGGAGGCCAATAAATCATGCAAAAAAGCTATAAGGCAAGCTAAAATCGATATGGAAAAGGATTTGCAGAAAGCAGTAAAAATAATCTAAAGTTATTTTGTAAATATGTTAAAAGTAAAAAAATTAAGCAGTAAGAGGTGGGACGATTAATATCAATGGGGGGTCAGCTGGTTGATGAGAACAAAAAAAAGCTGAGATTCTGAATTCATATTTTTCACCTGTCTACGCAAATGAGGAACCAGTTAATTAAGGTTTCTTTCTTAATAGTACCAATTCTAGTAATACAACTGATGATGCATGGATCACACATAAGGAAATTCAAAAGAGACTAGAACATGTTCAGATAAACAAAAGTCTGGGGCCAGATGGTATTCATTCCAGGGTACTTAGCGAGTTTAGGTCTGTGATTGCCAAACCTCTTTACTTAATTTTTCAGGATTCATTGAGGTCTGGCATGGTGCAGAGAGACTGGCGAATTGCATATAATTAAAGAAAGAACACTAGGATTGGAGTCGTGCCCCCTGCTGCTGCAGGAGCAACGTGCCCCGCCCCTCTGCAACCCAGTTCAGAACACCAGCCCCAAAGTTCTATGTTATAAGGAATAATAAAATTTAACCTTTAATGTTGCCGTTAAAAATGTAAACACATAACACGTGAACCACCAAAACGCTCCACAACCCAAATAATAACAACAACAAAATCACTGCGTGTGATGACGCAATGCAAGACCGTGTCCTTAAAAAACAATTAATTAAAAACTCGCAAAGGTGGATGGACGGTGAGACATACATCCAGTAGCACAATAGTAGCTAAATTATCTCAATGGTTTGAGAGTAAAGTGGATGGAAGTTCACAAAAATGAGGCCCCCCTCCCTTCCATTCCCATGCAGATCACCTGCCTGTCTACGTAGGGAGTATGGGAGCTTGTCTCACCGTCCTCCACCTATGCCGCCTAGCCCTACGCGTTTCGCCGCGTGAACGGCTTCCTCAGGGGCATAAGTGAGTTGCCGTCGTGGAGTGACCGTTTAAATACCCTTTCGCCGGTATTTTCAGTGTATACTTCCGCCGTCTTACGTCATTTCCGGAAGATGCGGTTCAGCTTGGTCTATTCAAGTGCGCATGCGTATATTGCGTCATTTCCGGAAGATGCGGTTCAACTTGGTCTATTCAAGTGCGCATGCGTATATTACCGCTCTACTACGTCATTTCCGGTCATTGCGGTTCAGCCTGGCTACTCTTCCAATGCGCATGTCAGTGCTGCGCTGTATCGCCAATATCTATTTGCTAGGAGATCAGTAACGCATTTGTGCCTCCAGGGGGTATAGACAATATAAACAATACCCTGTAATCTTTTTGCTACAAAGTTGCATGCACCTGCGTATGTCCTCCAGATATGGGGGATAACTTTATATTATGGATCTAGGTCGTAACACCTTATAACATAAGATCCATGTTATGTGTTTAATGAGAAGTGTTCAGCTGAAGTAAATCAAATGTGAACACGTCATACCGTATCCTTATATCGATAAATGAGTAAAATAAAACAAAATAAATTAAATAAATCAATAGATGGGGAATACTGCAAACATGTATATATTTTTATAGGAGCCCCACAATATACTGCTCCCTATTGTTATAAAAATGGAGAGAAGGTGAAACCTTCATTGAGGCCATTTGGGGATTTGCTGTTCATGGTATAAATCCATCTGGCTTCTGCCTGTAATAGTTTATTATTTACATCCCCTATTCTCGAGGTCTGTTGTAACTGCTCCACGGCAAAGAACTGCATCACTTTAGTGTTACCACTATGTTGTTCATTTACATGTACTGCTACAGACGTGTTTCGCCTGTTTTTAACATCACCCACATGTTCCAGGATTCTCCTCCGGAATTCGCGTAGAGTTTTACCCACATATATTTTTCCACATGTGCATTGCATTATGTATATGACGCAAGTACTCTTACAGTTGATATAGTTCTTTATAGTATATTCAATATAATCCCGTGATTGGTTAACTCTTAATGTTCTTACCACGTAAGGGCACGCTGAACAGTCCCCACATCTGTGGCAGCCCTTAATTTTCGATGATAGCCATGTTGTTTTAGTGGCTTGAGTATAATGGCTCCTTGTTAATGTGTCCCTCAAGTTCTTACTCCGTCTAAAAGTTATAAGCGGAGTATCTCCAATCACTTCCTTTAACTGAGAGTCTTGCTGCAATATGTGCCAGTGTTTGTTTATTATAAGTTTGATTTTATCTTGTTCAGCACTGAAGTCACCAATTAATCTAAAGGGTTTTGTTTTATTCCTGCCAATTCGGTTCTTATTGGAGGTGTTATTGGAGGTTAACAGGGATTGTCTATCAGTCTCCAGGGCCCTTTTGTACGCTTTTTTTAGGCAATTGTGACTATATCCCCTCTCACGAAAGCGTTCGTATAGCTGTTTAGCCTCTCTTTTAAAATCCTCTTGATTACTGCATATACGTTTAATTCTTAAATATTGTCCCACTGGAATCCCAGTAACCGTTCTATGGGGATGTTGGCTGCGTGCGTGAAGTAAACTGTTGGTGGCCGTCTCTTTCCTATATAGTGTAGTGGCCAGGTTACCCTGTTGATCCCGGAAAATCTTGATGTCCAAGAAGTTAACCATATCTTTGTGTATCTGTGCAGTAACCTTCAGATTGATATTATTGATGTTGAGATTGTCAACAAATGCAAAGAATTGTTCTTTGGTACCTGACCATATGATGACTACGTCATCTATATAGCGGAGCCATAACGATATTAATTGTGCGTATTCAGCTAGTTGTTCGTTGAATACGAAATTCCTTTCCCACCAACCCAAAAATATATTGGCATAGGTGGGTGCGCACGGACTCCCCATCGCGGTACCCCTGATTTGATGATAATATTTGTTATTGAACGTAAAATAATTATGCGTTAGTACGAATTCTAGTAATTCGACAATAAAGGCATTGTGTTTGATGTATTGTTGGCCCCTCTGTTTGAGGGTGTCCCTAACTGATTCCAGTCCACTCATATGTAATATACTGGTATACAAGGACTCTACATCAAGACAGGCCAAAATTGGGACTCTTCTAGTACGATGCCATCTAGATGGCGAATGGCATCTGTTGTATCTTGTACGAACGAGGGCAAACTATTCACGAAAGGTTTCAAAATTTCATCCAGATAAATACTAGAATTTTCCGTAAGACTACCAATGCCCGAAACAATTGGGCGACCTGGGGGAGATTTTGAATTTTTATGAATCTTGGGAATGGTATAGAAGGTAGGTATTATCGGATGTTTAACTGTCATGAAGTTATATTCCTCATTGCTCAATACTTCTAAGTCCCTGCCCTTTTTCAAGATATTAAGTAAGTCTGACTGGAATTTGGTGGTGGGGTCCGCCGATAATTTCTTGTAGCAATCCTTATCATTTAGAAGTCTTAGGCACTCTGCTACATATGCTTTCCTGTCTTGGATGACAATGTTGCCACCCTTGTCACTTGGTTTTATGATGATGTCTGTATTAGACTCTAAATCTTTTAACCCTTTCCGTTCTTTCCATGTGAGATTATTAAGTGGCCTGGATCCAAATTTATTTTTATTATGAAGTGTTTTAAGTTCTGCTGTACATGCCTCTATAAAGACTTCTATTTTGGGACACAAAGAGAACGGTGGGGTAAAGGTACTTTTTGGTTTCAATGAGGAAAAAGGGCCTTTTATATCACTTCTGTATTGCTCATTGTCCTCTAAGAGATAACATAGGTCCCCCAAGGCATTTTGCTCTTCCTTAGACCATTCTTCATGTTTACTTTGTTTATTGAAATGTTTGTAGAGTAATAATTTTCTCCCAAATAAATGCAAGTCCTTAATCCAGTTAAAAGTGTTAAAGGTGCTTGTGGGGGCGAATGACAGTCCCTTTTTTAATGCTTTATTTTGTTGTGAGTTTAGAATGTATTGTGACAGGTTAAATACTTGTAGCGAATCCCCACATCTATCTACCTGTTCAGCCGGTAGCCCCACCTCTGTCTGTCTCTTAAACGCCCCCTGCTTGGGCCCTCCCAAGGTGGTCCTAAAAAAGGTTGCACATGTGCAGGGGTACTCATGTTAGATTTGCTGCTCTTGTATTGTTTGTTACCCTTATTTTCTTTCAGCTGCTTTGGACTGAGGGCTGAGGCTGACGATGGACCTGAAGTATCACTCATTTCACTGTCAGAGCTAAAAATATCTGACATTGAGCGATTTATTTTCCCCCTCTTTTTATTTGATATATGTGGTTCCATTCTATACACATTTTCAGACGCAAAGTCTGTTTTGTCTCTACAGAATTTATTCCATTTTCTCTGTTTTAACTCCCCTGCTAACTTGTTTATATTTGTCTGTAAATCGCTCTCCCATTGTGAGAACAATTCATGCTCTCTATAATCAGCTGGTTGATGAGAACAAAAAAAAGCTGAGATTCTGAATTCATATTTTTCACCTGTCTACGCAAATGAGGAACCAGTTAATTAAGGTTTCTTTCTTAATAGTACCAATTCTAGTAATACAACTGATGATGCATGGATCACACATAAGGAAATTCAAAAGAGACTAGAACATGTTCAGATAAACAAAAGTCTGGGGCCAGATGGTATTCATTCCAGGGTACTTAGCGAGTTTAGGTCTGTGATTGCCAAACCTCTTTACTTAATTTTTCAGGATTCATTGAGGTCTGGCATGGTGCAGAGAGACTGGCGAATTGCTAATGTTATTACTCTAATCAAAAAGGGATCCTGTTCTCAGCCTCAGAACTATAGGCCAGTTAGTCTGACGTCTGTGGTAGGAAAGCTTTTCGAAAGGAAGATCTGTGTCTCCAAAGATGCCCCAGTGGCTCCCCATCTTCTTTTCTGCTGATTCCCTGCACATGCTCTGTGTTGATGTCACTTATTAGGGACCCATTCTCAATATATAGTATATATACTGTACAATATAAAAGTCATAATGCAAGGCTAATTTATTCAGAAACACATTACATGCCAGCTCAGAAACCAGTGCATTCTGCATTAGAATTTAATAAGTAATCCAGTAGCATTACACTGAATTACTCTCTGCACCCTCTTGCAATCTTTATCTTGAACCTCTAAAGCACCCACCAATAACCTCAATCAACTGCTCAAATCCCTCTCTGATGCGGAGTCTTCTCTCACTACTTCCTCTAACTAAAGACCCAACTTCGGAGGTCCTGGGTGGGAGCTCCCTGACACCTGCAGGAGGATGCTGTTTCTGTAGTCTCCCCTCAGACCGGGCCGTTGCTGCTTGCATTAACCTTATATACAGTATCTTCCTAGATGACTCACTACTACTATAATAATACTGCACCAAAAGATGTCAGTTGTTTTTAAACATACTTCACAAATTTGACCATTCGAAAATCGAAGTACTGTCTCTTCGACACTTCACCACCTTACACCTTCCAAATTGCTATGTTGCCTATGGGGACCTCCTAGAACTTATAGCCAACATTTGGCTAAGTTTTGAGAAGTCAAAGGATTTTTTTTGTAAAATCGTACGATTGAAGTACGATCAAAGTACGATCATACGATCTTAAAAATCCCTTTGACTTCGAATGTCGAACTACCCTATTTGATGGTCGAATTCCGAAGTTTTTTTCACTTCGAAATTCGACCCTTGATAAATCTGCCCCTTAGGGCAGAACGATTTAATCGTACGATCTTACGATTTTACAAAAAAATCCTTTGACTTCTCAAAACTTAGCCAAATGCTGCCCATAGGTTCTAGGAGGTCCCCATAGGCTAATATAGCAATTCAGCAGGTGGAAGTGTTGAAGTCAAAGTTTTTTAAAGAGAAAGTACTTTGAATATCTCGTCAACCCTTAAAACAGTTAGGGTCTGAGCCGTAAATTTTGTTTAGTTTTGATGGGGTCAGGTACCAGTCATACAATAGTTTGGAAGCATTGCCCTTAATAATGGTGTTGATGGATGCTTTCCCGATATTATCTAGAAGTTGCCATTGATCAGTCTCCAGTGTCATTTGTAGTCTCTGTTCCCAATGGTCCATGTATTTTGTTTTATCTTGTATATCATGAGAGTGCAGTTCTTTTGAATAAAGTGTTTAATATCTAAATATATCTGAATTGCTCTCTGCACAGGATTGTCTTTTTTATGTAGATCATCCCATATTAATATTCTGCCCAATGGGGTCAAGCAGCCAATGTCCAAAATAAATATTAGTAATCCAACAATTCAAATGAGCATAACTCCAAGCTGGGCAGAAATTCAGGGTTATTGAATTGGAATAAGGGGGGAAGGGTCTGAATCAATGCAAGAATTGTGTCTTGTCCTGAGTACATGCCATACTTTGACTGTATGCTTTATAACCAGATTAGTATTTGTAGCTGAGAGTCTGAATGTCTGTAGTATCCATAAAAAAATATATAGGACTTAATGGGGCCAGCAGTAGAGCCCCCAGATAGACCCATCTGCCAGACAGTGGTGGGCAGTGTCTGGAAAACCCCAGATCCTGCACATTCTGGATAAACAATCTCATTCCTGTACTGTCTTACATAAAAAAGGGCATTAACTCAAGGGATGAAAACATAATATTGCCTCTAGTGATGGGCAAATTTGTCCCGTTTTGCAGAAAAATTAGCCAATTCCCCACAAAATTCGCAAAGCGGCTAAAAATTTGCCTTTTGGCATTAAAATGCATTAAAGTCAAAGGGTGTCCGAATAGTTTTGACGTGCAACAATTTTTATGCATGCGACTGTTCTGACGAGCCCAAATTTTTTTGACACAGCAGATTTTTTGACACCGCGGATTTTCGCTGTAAAATTCACCATTCACTAACTGCCTCTTTATACAGTAGGTCCCTGCAGTATGCAATGCAGTTTCCCAAAAGGTACTAGTGTGTGGCCCCTGTGTGAGGACAGGTCAGGACAGGCATTTTTTTTCTTTTGATATAAATGTCATTAATTCATTATTCTAAGGGAGTGTACCAAGAAAGGGTTACACTCCTACTTATAAAGACAGATAGCGTGACCAGTTCATTTTAATCAATCATTTTCCTGATAGTGACGGACAGTCTCAATCACATGTGAACAAAAACTTTCAGTGGTATAAATAGTGATGGGAGAATAAATTTGGCAGGTGCAAATTTGTGGTGAATTTCTGTGTTTCGCCGCTGGCGAATAAATTAGTGAAACTGTAGCAGAAAAATTTTGACGCTCAAAAAAATTTGGAGGCACGTCGGAAAAGTTGATCGCATCAAAACCGTAATGCATCAACACTTTTCGGACCCCCATTGACTTTAACGACAGCGTCAAAATTGATACGAATTGATGCAGGAGTCAAAATTCAAGTTTCGCAGATTTTTTGCCTTTTTGCGGGAAATTCACAAATATTTCAGCGAAGCAAAACGGGAGAAATTTGCCCATCCCTAGTTATAAACACATAATTTATTCATACATATTATTATACATATTATTTGTAAAGCGCTCCTTGAGGGCAAAGCACTGTACAACAAAACAATAAATTAGTAGTAACAAACAAGGGGTCATTGGAATAAAAAGTAACAATAAGTGCATAATTAGAAATGCAATTCACATAAATATAAAAAATATAATTACAATGCAGATTAAGTGCTCAGTGTCAAGGAAACAAAATGCTAGAGGACCCTACCCCGTAGGGCTTACAGTCTAAATGGGAGGGTAACATACAGACACAATTCAGAGGGGTATTAAGGTGCTGTGGGTTACAGTTTTATACACTGTTATATAAGTGCCAGTTCAGGTGTTATCCAGGTGCTCCCACAGGGAGTCTTTGAGTTTTGTTTTAAAAACATTGAAGGAGGATTCTCTCCTGAGAGATTCAGGAATGGCATTCCAAATATAAGGAGTCGCAAGAGAGAAGGGTTTGATACGGGAAACAGCAGTAGTAGTGGGGGGTACAACCAAGCGGTTGCTCTGAGAGGAGCGGAGGTTTCGGGCAGGAACATATAGAGAGACAAGCGATGAGATGTAGTTAGGTGCAGAGGAATGAAGGGCTTTGAAGGTTATGAGGAGGAGTTTATAAGTTATTTTTTGTTTTATAGGAAGCCATGATAAGGACTTCAGCAGCGGAGGGGCCTGTACCTTTTGGATGAGAGGAGGATAATTCTGGCAACAGTGTTTAATACAGACTGTAGAGGGAGAGATGGGAGTTAGGGAGGCCAGTTAGTAGAAGGTTACAGTAATCTAGTCTGGATAGGATGAGAGCATGCATGAGTGTCTTGGATGTATCAGGTGAAAGGAAGGGACAGATTTTGGCAATATTTCGTAAGAAAAAGTGACAGGTTTTGACAGTGGTGTTAATATGATCAGAGAAGGAGAGAGAGGAGTCAACGATTACCCCCAGACAGCAAGCTGAGTTGACAGGATCAATGAGCCATCAATAGAGATAGTAAATAGGGGAGTAGGACCAGGCTTAGGTGGAAAGATGATAAGTTCAGTTTTTGTTGAGTTTGAGGTGGCGCTGGTTCATCCAATTTGAGATAGCCTGGAGGCAGTTAGAGATCTGAGCCTCTGTTTCAGCTGTTAATGAAGAGGTCGATAAATATATTTGGGTATCATTCAGCATACAGATGATAATTAAGCCAAATGATCAGATGAGATCTCCCAAAGACAGAGTGTACAGGGAGAACAACAGCGGACCACGTACAGAGCCTTGCGGCACCCCCACATTAAGTGGAACTGGAGATGAGGTTTTGTTATCATAGGAGACAGTGAATGATCGGTTAGAGAGGTAAGAAGAGAGCCAAGATGAAGCCTGGTTATGGATGCCAAGCGAATACAGAATCTGCATCAGGAGAGAGTGATCAACTGTATCAAATACAGATTATAGGTCAAGGAGGAGAAGGATGGAGAAGTGACCTTTGGCTTTGGCACCTGAAGATCATTTGTAACTCTGCACAAAGCAGTCTCAGTAGAGTGACCAGGCCGGAAACCAGATTGCAGAGGGTCCAACAGATCAATAGGAGTTTAGAGGCAAGTGGTAGACGGGAGACAGGACGGTAATTTGATAGACAGGCTGGGTCAAGCGTGGCCTTTTTAAGAATAGGCTTTACACAGGCCTGTTTGAAAGGAGAAGGGAAGGTTTCAGAAGCTAGAGAAGAATTGAAGTTGTGAGTAAGTAGTGGTGTAAGCTCTGCAACACAGCATTCAGGCAGTTTGTGTTGTGATTATGATTTAAAAAGAGTAATCACAGTTGTGAAAAGAAAAGTTTTTGTGTTATCATTCATGAAAAATGGTTAAGAAATCATAAATTTTACCAGGGTATGTAAACTTATGAGCACAACTGTAAAAATAAATATATATATACAGTACATAATGTATATACCTCCATATGCAACAGAAACTACATGTTCACCACCTTATCTCATCCAAACTGACATTATCACTGGTCTCCCAGGAGTTGATTTACTAGAAGAGAAAACTGATATTTTTCTTAGTCTCCACCTTAATGCCTCCAGGGTGACCTGTGCCCAGAGACTACACCTGAAAATGTAGGAGGTGCAGCCCCACAGCCTTAGGTGATAGATGGGGAGTGTCACAAACTAGGAAAGTTTTTTTTAATGCATTCTAATTATATTACATGAAAATTCTGTTCATTTTTCTCAAAATATGATTATTTATGACTTGAACATGATCTGAGATGAGATAATGAGATAAGAATGAGAATGTGTCCTTTTTCATATATAACCAGTAGAAAAGATGCAGAAAGTGCTGTACAGGCAGAATAACTTTGACATTCAGGACAGTCAGGACTGTATGTTGGTGGAAGCTGCCAGAGAAATGAGTTGGACGAGTCCAGGCACAAGCCTGAGATTTTGAGACTTGAAGGGAACTGTGTGTGTATTCTGAATAATGTTCATATGTAATCAGAATATTCAAAAAAAAAGAGCAGGACTGTCAGGCACTCAAACGGACCCACAGGACCAACATATTTTTGTTAAAAATACATCTTTATTAGCCAAAGTTAAAAGATATACTTGCATCTCCATCTGCCCTACACGGTTCGTACCCACAAGGGCACTTAATCATGATTAATTGCCCTTGCTGTCTCACCATAGCACCCCCCAAACCTCCAGGAGAACAAAAGCAGGAGGGTAAAGAGAAAGGAACCAAGAGGAGAGATGGAGAACACCCAGTTCAAATGGCAATTGATTCCCCTTTAAATGTGGAGATCAGCATTCCATCCTAAAATGGTTTGGCAAGAGGGCAAGGGATTTTATGGTGTTTGAAGTTTTTGGCTTCTCCTGGTGGGGCTTCAGTTTAGTCACAGCATGTGGGTTTACTGGGGAAGTAAGAAGGGACTAGTACCCCTGGCATTTATGGTGTGTGGTTTCACCTCATTGCGTAATGGTCTCAGGAGGTAGAAGTTTGGAGTGAGGCCTACTTTTGCCTTCCCTTTCCCACCTCAGCGCAATGAAGCTGGTGGCCCTTTCAATACAGCGGAGTAGGCAAGCATTCTCAGGAGCAGGGCCGGAACTAGGGGTAGGCAGAGTAGGCGCCCGCCTAGGGCGCAGTCATAGGGGGGCGCAATTTTGAAAAGGAAATTTTTAAAAAAAAAAAAATTTTCATAATTTTTTTCATTTTTCTTTAAATTTTAAACTCCTTGCGGCTGCCCCAGGCCCCCAGCAGAGTTCCGCTCTGCTTTAGAGACCCAGCCAGTCTCTAGTTGTCCTGCTGGCTGGATCCGTCTTCTTTAGAAGCAGCAGGCCAGCAGCGACACGTAATGCGCAATTGTGCATCCAACCAATGTTGCGCCTGCATCAAGAGAGGCGCGCCGCCGCACCGGCGTGCATGCTGACGTCAGGAGGGACCGAGAGAGCTGTGCGCCTGTGTGGTGTGACCTGGCCTGGCGCGTCGTATGGGTGCGGCCGGTGTTCTTACTTAGCTCTCTCCTCTGAGGCGCCTCTGAAAAGTCTCCTCCTGACTGGGGTGGCTGCCTGTGGGTGGCTGCCTGTGCCTGGCGAGTGGTGACTGATCTGCTGCTGCTGGTATTGGAGCTGTTTGGCACACAACAACAACAGGTACAGACTTGGGGGGGCTGGGGGGGGGGCAATGCATTTTTTTGGCACAACAGGTACAGATTTGGGGGGGGGCTGGGGGGGCAATGCATTTTTTTGGCACAACAGGTACAGACTTTAGGGGGGGAAATATTTTGGGTGCTGCTGGCTGGCACATGTACACATTGGGGGAGATATTTTAGGTGATGCTGGCTGGCACAGGTACATATTGGGGGAAATATTATGGGTGCTGCTGGCTGGCACAGGTACATATTGGGGGCAATATTTTGGGTGCTGCTGGCTGGCACATGTACAGATTGGGGGCAATCTTTTGGGTGCTGCTGGCTGGCACAGGAACATATTGGGGGCAATATTTTGGGTGCTGCTGGCTGGCACATGTACAGATTGGGGGCAATATTTTGGGTGATGCTGGCTGGCACAGGTACATATTGGGGGCAATATTTTGGGTGCTGCTGGCTGGCACATGTACAGATTGGGGGCAATCTTTTGGGTGCTGCTGGCTGGCACAGGAACATATTGGGGGCAATATTTTGGGTGCTGCTGGCTGGCACATGTACAGATTGGGGGCAATATTTTGGGTGATGCTGGCTGGCACATGTACACATTGGGGCAATATTTTAGGTGCTGCTGGCTGGCACAGGTACATATTGGGGGAGATATTTTAGGTGCTGCTGGCTGGCACAGGTACATATTGGGGGCAATATTCTGTGACCCTGACTATTCCTGTGTCTCCTGTATTGGTGCTGCATTGTTCGACTGTTAGTGACCCGGCCTGGCTTACAACAACACTGCTTGTTTCCCGTTTCATTACTTCATGCTCGGTTCCCTTGTTCGCTCAGAACTCTCTCCTTGGGCCTCTCATGTTAAGACCGGGCGGCATCCGAGTAGCGGAGGACTAGTCCCGAAGCCAAAGGCGGCTATTATAGGGGAGGGGTGAGCTGTAACCGGGTCCTTGGAGTCTGTTCTGAGTTTAGGATACCCTGTGTTACAGCTGCTTTACCTGAACTAACACAGCAGAATCATTTAACCCACCACTAGCCAAACAATTTATCACATCTTGTAACCTATCCCATAATTATTATAGGCATATTATCCTCTCACCTGTGTTATGTAAAGTTTACTTTCTTGTGTTTTCACCTAGTTTAGTATAACATTAAGGGGCAGATTTACTAAAGGGTGAAGCAACGATTCACCAGCGTTATCGCTTTCAGGCACTTCGGCAATTTACTAATGGGCGTAGGCGTAACTTTGCAGTCATTGACAGTCTATTACAAGGCAAATTTTCACTCTGGCGAATGGACGTTAATTTGCAAATTCACTAAGATGCGGATTTTACTGAACTTTACCTCTTTCGCCAGACTTGCCTTTACCAGCTCAGACCAGGCAAAGTGCATTGGAGTTCATAGATCTTCCTCAATCTTCTGTTACTTACATCATAGTGGAAAAAGTCACAATAAACGCTGGCGTCTTTTCCTTTTTTCAGAGTGACAGGCTGCAATGGTCCTTAAAAATTTTTTGGGTAACCGGGTCCCCTGCCTACATTTTCTAACATATGACACATAAACTATACACTGGGCTCATGTGTAGGGCAATATAACAACTTTATTTTATTAAGGTTCCCTGGACTTGTGTAATGTAATGTATTTGCTGCAACATATACGTCCATTCAACTTTATAATTTCTCGCTGTATGCAAATTAGCCTGAGTGAAGACCTCTAATGATGTTCCGCTAGGCATAATTTGATTGTAGAAGTAACGCTAGCGAAAATTCACCAGCATTCAGTAAATTAGCATTGTCTGAGCGAATTTTCGATGTTGCGATGGCTTTTCGCTGCTTATTAAATGTACCCCTATGGAGGAAGCTTGCATTATTTTTAGGTTCATTGATGTAAATATGGCTTCACAAGTGTGATTGATTTATGTATGTGTTCTTTTGATTGGTCAAAGCGCCTATAAAAGGGATGTACAGGGGTGTGCCCACCAGTCTATGAATAAGTGGGATTCAGGGGTGACTAGTTACACTGAGAAACACACTTTTTAGGCCCAGCTGAGACAACTATAAGGTAGCAACGTGATTTTTGCTTGTGTGCAAACCACTCCCCACCAAAAAAAAATCTGACAGTTTTTTTTACGTTTTTCTTAAATACGCTAGTGCTTGAGAGTACAAAATGCAATGGTTGGGAAAAAAATAGGATGGAAAACTATTTTTAACTTCAGTGAATCATCACGTACATTCAATGAAATTACCAAATACACAAACTAACCAGACAGATAATGCTTAAAATAAATGTATTTGAAATAAATTTAATAAACATTTTATTAAATCAATAAAATTTTAACTCAATTTTATTGAGATGTTTGGAATACTGATACAAACCACTGATTTAATTTCAAATAAAATATCTTTACAACAAATTTATATCAAACACTTGCATAGTTATATTGTAGATAACAAAAAAAGTTACATTCAATCCCATTTCCATATGTTTTATTTACTAACTAATGCAAAGAGCAAAGAATTAGGGGGTTATTTACTAAACCTCGCATTTATCTGGTCTGGCTTTTTGGGGCAAAAATTCAAATTTTATGTTGGAAAAAAATGAATTATTGAGATTTGTTAAACCCGGAAAAGGCCCATGTCTGAAAATCCACCATCTCTGACCTGTCTAAGTCAATGACCGGTGTCCCTATCCCAATTTAAAGATATTGTGCTGGGTATAGAACACTAATCCGATGAATAAGGGGTTTTCAGGCAAAAACTCGAAAACCAAGTGATTCGGGAGAAAAGCCCCAAAAAATCATACAATTCAAGTTTTCGCATGATTTTATTGAGTGTTTTACAGATCCGAGTTATTTTATTAATAAATAAGGCAAAATCGGGGATGGCAGTTTTATTCAAGTTTTTTTATTGGAACAATGAGATAAAATCAGATTTTAGTAAGTAACCCCCTTAATGTAAGCATAGCATTACTAAACTTTAAACTGAGGAAGAATTCCCAACATTCTAAATTTTAGTACATATACAAAACTTTTCTGACTGTCAGGTAAGTTTACAATAAACTGGCAAATATTTCAATACAGATCAATGTGTGAGCAATCAGTGGGTTTTAGAGCTCAGTGTCATTTTCCCGACATCCTTCTTCACTATAATGACCCACCTTGGGAAGTCTGGTTTAAATTTTATTTGTGGCAGAAATTTGAGTGTGGTTTATTCATTATTTCTGGTTCTATGATGTGTAGGGATGTCGCGGACTGTTCGCCGGCGAACTTCGGCTGTTCGCGTCCGCCGCAAGTTCGCGAACGTCGCGCGACGTTCGCCAATAGGCGTTCGCGTCAAAATCGTTCGACCATTCGACCATTCGATCGCTAAAATCGAACGATTTTCGGATGTTCGAAGTTCGCGAACTGTTCGCGAACTGTTCGCGAACTGTTCGCAAATTTTGCCGGTGTTCGCGAACGGCGTTCGCGAACACATTATCGGCGGTTCGCTACATCCCTAATGATGTGTATGTAGCTATTGGGTCCTATTGTATAACATGGTTTTACTCGTAAATTTTATTTAGATTTACATAATTTGATCTTTTTGTTATGCATTTATTATATAGGAATTCGTTGTCATTAGAGTGTTGAAGGAAGATTCAGAAAACTCAGAGTTTAGCATCCTGTATAAAGGTACCAAGCCTGTGGCCTATTGCTTCTACATGGAACCCCTAGAAGACTTCTAGTATCCCTCTGCATATACATGTATATTTGACAGTAGCTGATTCATTTTCCCAACACCAATTTATTGAACAAAATTAAATGTCAAATTAAGTTTAAAGGAAAAACTATATACAAAGCAAATATATACACATATATTTTACAGGTAGCAAATGTTCCTTGAATATTTCCAGTTGGCGTGCCTGACATGAGAGAAACAAATATAAATATATAACCAACACGTACAAGGACATGGGTAATTAAAAATAAATAAATATAAGGTTATTATCATTGCCGGATATCACAGGTATATTACTTGACTTTAGAGTAGTGAGGGCTGAACATAAAAGAAAAACTATAAATACACAATGTATATTGCACAAGGACAAATTAAAAATAAAAATGTATAAAAAGTGCATAAAGTTCCTTGAGTCGTCTCAGCTAAAGAGATTATTTTAGCATCGTAATTGTTTTTTTTTATGTTTTTAGAATTATCTGTGTTTCACTTTCACAAATTTACAACTTATAGGAAAAAAATACTGCTGACACACCTCTTTGTTGCAAAAAGTCTTTCATTGCATAGAAGCTTAGAAGACGATGGGAGGGTGACATGTAACGGTGGCTGTGCCACACCAATCAGAGAATTGTAGTTTAATCACGTTCTTTGTCATGCCCTTCAGTTAAGCAGCAGCACATTCACAGGGCTCAATCTCCCAGTTTTCCATATGAAACTTCCCGTAACTGCACACTGCCAGGGCGGACTCCCAGGCACCCTCCTGGGCCCTGGCCAGCTCTATCCGGATCAGCCCCTCCACTTAAGCCCTGGCTGGCAGGATTCCCCCTGGGAACATTATGCCTACTCATTCCTAGTTAGGGTCATAGCTGACCATGCTAATTACTTACACTCTCTCACTTACACTCCATAGAGTGTACTATTATACCAATAGGCCTCACACTACCTAGGCTCAGTACCTCTTCCACAAGATGACTCTACTGCTGCAGTGCCCTCTGCTCATCTTGCTTCCTATGATGCATCTCTGATCTCACTTCCTGAAACCTTCCCTTATATAACCATCTATTCTCCATGCACTGGAGACTTTCCCTTACAACTGTTATCCTCTAGCTCCCCCCTAGTGTCCAACCTAAACATTACAACTGTTATCCTCTAGCTCACCCTAGTATCTAACCTAAACATATGTATTAACCATTACCTAAACATTTATATTAAACTAAATCTACCTAAATATTTTTAGTGTCACTTTTTAAAACATACAGTAAAGTTTTAAACCTTTGAAGGTGCTGTGATGAAAGAAACAGCACTGGGATTCTAGACATTCATAGATAACAATTCAAAGATTATTTTGGTGCAAATTCAAGAATAATACTGGTGCAAGCACATTTTCAATATACAGGTATACATACTAAAATTGCACCAAAAGAGACATTCATAGTTTAACATCACAGTTTAATATATTGTATTTTAATATGTTATATTTGCTATTGAGTGAACTTAAATCCACAGGTTTTTAAACCCTGGGTGCAGTCCTGTTGTCACGTTCAAGCAGGGCCGGCAAAAGAGGTGTGTGCCTAGGGCACAAAGCTTATTTGGCGCCAGGCACGTATTTCATAAGCAGCCTACCCCTAGTCAGCCACTGAAAAATGTTAAGCGGGTGCCACTCTCTGATGCAGGCTGTCCACACGCGCGTCCTCGTCAAACATTCAAGATTTATTAAGAGCAAAAAATTTTAAGCCAATTGGACTTGTATTAGCACAATTGAAACTATTTTTCAATTCTAGTTTTCAAAATTAAATTTGTCAGACTCATTGAAATTTTAGGGTACAGTTGTTTTTGTTAAGCAATCAAGGTGTTGAGTTTTTTTTTCCACTAATGAGTTTGGCTATTTTTTTTTTACGTTTTTAAATTCAGAAAAATCACAAAGATTAGAATTTTGATAAATCGTCCCTCCAGTTACAGTAGGGGTACAAATGCAACTGCAATTGTGGTTGAGCAGATTCCCCCACAGTCAGTTGCTGCATATGGTTGCAAGCTTTACTGGAAAAAGATATTGGCCTTCCTATATTTTTTTTCCTAATAACATTGGCATCATGCATAATTTTTGCTGTCCAGGCCAGTAAAATACAGATCAGGTGGCAACCCTAGTTGTGCGTCAACTTGTGCTGGCCGCCAGTGATGGGCTAGGCCGGCCAGGTACCCTAGGCAACCTGTTTGGTCACGGCGACAGCTGGTCGCATGCATGCGCAATCAGAAGATCACAGAAAAGACTTTGTTGCATTTCCCACTATATGTGCATGATGCAACAATAAGGACACAAATGGCATCTGTCTTGGTAAAAGCATAATTTCTGGTGCAAGCTTTAATAATGGCATCAGTGTTTAAATTAGTTTTAACTACTGATGCAAACCGCTAAGGAAACCCTGTAATTATCCATAGAATTTATTTAGAGTTCACAGAATTATTTGGCGACCACATCATGTTTTTGTGCAGCAAATTTCTTTTTGTGGGGATAAAATTGAATTTGTGATCATACAATGGACTTTGTGGTCATAAAAAGTTCATTACCGTTTCCATATATGACTTGACTCATAGTTGTTGTTGTTTGTTGAATTGTGGGTACTAGAGAAAAAGAAAAAAGGGTTTAATTTTATATTTGCATTTGGCATTAATACAATTATTGCTCCTTCCACCCTCTTGGTGCAAGGTGTTAAGTGAAAAATAAAAAGCACTTTGTTTCATGTTCCTGCTCTTTGCTGCTTTTTCCCTACTGTCTGGCTAGTGTAGGGACCTATAGGTTTAATATGTCCCTATGGTTTTAAATCCATACCCTTCATTATCTCCCTAGTTGCTGGGCAGATGCCCATGTATCTACTTGTTAATAAACATATTTGTGCTATTGGCTTAGAGGCCTTATGACCACTTTGTGCCACACTTTAGAGTGGCACATAGAGCTTGGTTAGGGGTGGATCTTCCTGTTTGGCTTCTGGTTGCTGACCCAGCTGCATGTGATCGAGGGAGCCTGGATACACCAAGGCCTTGTAAAGCTGTTCTACCCTAGAGGGACCTGAACCTCTAAAGATAAGTTGGGGAGCAGGGACCCCATGAATGAGGCTTAGCCAGAGACAGGTTGAACCTTTCATAGTACTCTCTAGGAGAGTAAGATAGTAAGGATAAAAACTGCACTGGTCCAGAAGTTCTTCCAGCAAGCACCACAGAGAGATCGGCTTCAGGCATCTTCTTTCTTTGCGAGTGCGCATGTGCAGTAGTGCAAAAGGAGAACTTTAATGAAAAAGTTGGCTATTTCATTCTACCGTGCATGCGTCTGCCTCTGGAAATTTGAAGAAAGAAGAAGAAGGAAGCGCATTGCTCTTTGGTGCTCGCTGGAATAATCCTGGGCGGGTGTAGTTTTCTGGTGTGGCCTAACTTTTGGCACCCCTAAGTAAATAGGTCTTTACTTCTCCTATAAGTGTGTACTCCCTGATCCATTGACTGATTGAACAATGAAATTGAACCATTACATTCCCCTCAATGTATCTAAGAATATATGCAGAGAATGCTTAGTGTTAATATTAAACCACCGTATAAGCATTTGTCTTGTTACTGATTTAGGTTCAGTAATAAACATGGGAGGCATAAAGGCTATGGTCGTTCCTACCAATCTGTTCTATTGGACACCCCAATACAATAAACCCCATATCCCCATTAATACACCAGGAGTCCAGGCTCCATGTGAAAATGTCACATTTTTAGTAAAACAAGTTTACAAGCTCACAAAAAGTCAAACATAACTACACCAATGCTTGCCAAAATGCTCCTGAGGAGTGACGGAACCACAGACCATGGCAGTCACCCAGCGCTGCACTCAGATAGACAAGTGAAAGTAAAGTGATCTCATTCCAAACCCGGACATCCCTGGGATATGAGTGGAATACCATTAACACTCTTGACTTTGGCAAGTGACAAATCTAACTGCTTTGACAAATACACAACCTACAGTAAGTAACAGTAACTGCAGAATAAAATGTGTTTTAGCATATTATCCTAGGATATGTGTTTTATAAAAGTGATATACAATTTGTAGTCACTCTCCTATCATTTTTAAGAGTACAGTATGAAAAAAATGTAACACCAAGGCAAGGCCATTGAATCTCCTGATTTATGGTAAATATGTTTCATAATTTAAAAATGATCATTAACCCAATGTAATCAGTCACAAACACTCTACAATGTTGAAAGTAGGAGTGTGGTGGTTCTTGAGATACTTCGCTTTCATACATACCTTCCACCTGTAATTTGTCTACTCGGAAAGCCCACCTCCCTGGATAATTAATGTTACTTGAGCTTGTCAAGTTGAAAACAGAGTCACGTGGATTATTTAATTGATAGTATTCTGAAGCATTTCCATTGTACAGTCCAGCCTGTCAAGAAAATATCACGTTAAGGAATAACCAGTTTATAAAGAAAATGTAAATGTACAATGTACTGTGATGTGAGACTAGCGATGGGCGAATCTGACCTGACCGGAAATTGTACAACAAAAATACACTGTAAAGCTTGGTGCAAAATTTCACTCATCACTATGTTAGACATTTTGTGAGCATTCTGAGAATTCTGACTGCACCAACTGAGGTATATGCAATATATTAGCACCAAGTTAGTTCTTGTTAGTTTCTATTTTATTTTACATATTACTTCATTGTAAGTTATACATTCTGTATAATATGTCATTGTATTAATCTTCTTATTCTGCATACTATTTGTTATCATATTGATTTTTATGGTTGATTGTGAAAAGCAAATAAAAAATTTCAAACACAATATATTAGCACCAGGTCTGATGAGAACTTTGCAATCCTTATTACATTGGCCAATTGAAGAGGAGCTTAGCAGGTTTGGACTGGGGGGCCCGGGGCCCACCAGGACTGCTGTCCAGGGCCCCTGTCCCCCTACTGTGATGCGCCGCTGATGCAGTAAGGCGCTGCTCGGCACGCATGCGCAAGTGGAGCCACGCATACGCGTGAAAGGTGCAGCTCGACACACATGTATGAACGGCGCTGCACAGTGCCAAAAAATTTGTCCAATCTGCCCGGAAGGGGCCCATGAGGGTCGGGGCTCACCAGGTATTTTCCCAGTGTCCCACCAGGCCAGTCTGACCCTGGAGCTCAGGCCTCCATAGGTTGTGTATAGTATGAATGCAGTGGGAGACCCACAAAATTGTGCAGTTCACATTTTTAAATCCAACATGTGTCCCTAAAATACAAAGGAAGCAGCTGAACTGAGTAAGGACCCCACACAAAAATCGGAGGAATATTCACTACAAAATCCATGTAGGGAGTGCCATGGTCAGAATGAAACCTTTGCAGCAGTCTGCTGTCAAATACAAGTCATCATATCGCAGTAAACCAGTGTTACTTTTATAAAACTATTAATGGGGAGAAATAACGCCACTTGAAATGATCTCTACACTTACTTATGTACCCAGCAGTTTAAAGGGGTTGGTCACCTTTAAATTAACTGTTAGTATGATGTAGAGAGTGATATTCTAAGACAATTTGCAATTGGTTTTCATTTTCTATTATTTGTAGTTTTTAAGTTATTTAGCTTTTTATTCAGCAGCTCTCCAGTTTGCAGTTTCAGCCATCTGGTTGCTAGGATCCAAATTCCCCTAGCAACTATGCATTGATTTGAATAAGAGACTGAAATATGAATAGGAGAGGCCTGAATAGAAAGATGAGTAATAAAAAGTAGCAATAATAATACATTTGTAGCAGTACAGAGCATTTGTTTCTTAGATGGGGTCAGTGACCCCTATTTGAAAGCTGGAAAGAGTCAGAAGAAGAAAGAAAACAATTAAAAAAACTATATAAAATAAATAATGAAGACCAACTGAAAACCTGCTTATAAGTGGTCATTAAATAACATATTAAAAGTTATGTTAAAGGTGAACCATCCCTTTCATTTGCCATCATCACAATTACTTACCGCTGCGCCATGTGACCACTGAATGTCCGCATAGTTAAAAAGAACAAATGAAAGAGTTCCATCTGTTATAAGAACAACCTGTAGTGTATTCACCTAGAGGCAAAAACTGGAATGAGACCCACACTCAAAAAAACAGTACAAACAGAACAGGTGTAACCTAAAATTGTGATGTCCCAGATGCATTGAGGGGCATATTTATCACGGGTTGAATTGAAAATTCGAAGTAAAAAAAAAAATCGAATTTCGAGCTATTTTTGTGTACTACTAGGGAATAGTCCGACTTTGAAAAAAATGATAAAATTTGAATATTGAAATTTGTACTGTCTCTTTAAAATTTCGACATTCTCTGTCTAAAGCCGAATTGCTGTTTTAGCCTATGGGAGACCTCCTAGAACCAATTTGGAGTCAATTGGTGGACTTTAAAAAATAAAAGTTTTTTTTTTAAAATACTTAAAATCAAATTCGATCAAATATGTTCTTACTTCGATTTGATTGATCGAATACAGCCTATTCACCCACAAAAACACACCAGTTTTTTTTAATAAATTTGGGTTTGTCTTTTTTTATTCGAATTTCGAAGTTATGGGAGTTAAAAAAAACTCCAGTTACTTCGAAAATCGAGCCTTGATAAATCTGCCCCTAAATGTCATTTTGTTTATCTTGTTGGTTTGGAGTTTGCAGGGTATTTGGATTATTTCATAAAGATTATTCTAAATTGGATAAATAATGGGTATCTGCATGGAAAACGTTCATTCTACAGCTGGTACATGAAGTGCTGAATGGCCAACCATCATGTGTATTCTATATTAATCTGGTTACAAAGAAATGATACAACATTGTCAGAAGGCAATTATTGGAGAGCTCCAAGGAGGACGTCACTTCAGTGAAAAAGAAAATACAGATAAGAAAATGAAAAATTATTATTATTAATTCTAAGGTAAGATAAGGGTTCTTATCTAGAAAGATTTTCCATCAATATGTCAAAACTATACAACTACCAGTGACAGTCACATGACTGGTAGTGATGGGCGAATTTGCGCCGTTTCGCCGAAAAATTCGCGAAATTCGCGAAACGGCGAAAAATTCGCGAAACGGCGCCGGCGTCTCATTTTTGATGCCGGCGCCCGTTTTTGATGCCGGCACCCATTTTTTTCGATGCCGGCGCCCGTTTTTGACGCGGGCAAATTTTTTCCGCGAATTTTTGCGGGCGTTTCGCAAATTTATTCGCTGACGGTGAATCGTGCAAATTTGCCGTGAATGCGCACCTGGCGAATATCTTCGCCCATCACTAATGACTGGTGCATCACAAAGAACCAGAATGGCCACCAAAAAAGTAACTACCCATCTATTTGTATCTGTAAGTCCCCCGCCCATATTATGTTAAAATACACACATGCAGCCTGAAATGCAAATTTTAATGTTTCCCTCTTTCACTTATTTGGTATAACTTTACTGGTTTCAATGGTATGTATGGTATGTATGGAAAGGGGAGAATGGGAAAAAAGTACAAGAGAAATCATTTATATCAAATATCAATAGGGATTAGGAAAAATAATTTTTTTTTTAGCAAACTACATTCTCCAAAATTCTCTTTTTCTTAATCCCTGCCCTTTTGGGAAAAAAAAAACCTGGGCAGATTTGTCAATGATCAAATCAGGAACCTTACAGGATAATTTGCTGAAAATATATGAAAGAATGGATCATGATACGGTATATAACTGTTAGACCCTTGAGTAACAACTAGTCCGACATAATGAATCCTATAAAAGACTATAAATGATCCATAAAGACCAATGATAAATCTTCCTCTGTGTTTTCCTTTTAAGTGCTGCAGGTCTGTGCCCCACATTCCAAAAATGAGAGGGTTCACAACGACCCGCATGTTGTTAGTTGATTGTTAATGAATAGCAGAACAGCTGAGATTATGATGCAGAACAGCTTCGAGAAGTAACATAAAAGTTATACCTGAGTTACAATTCCTAGTATGGATGTCACCTTGTCCCATGTCGCTATAAACACCCACTGGGCAGAAAACCTTAAGCCTGGAAAGTATTTATTGATGTCTTGCGTTGCATTGGCCAGGAGCCTGGGATCATTGCTCTGCCGGTAGTAAATATCACCCGATAATGCAATAGAAAAATCACCCCAAAACGGGGCAATAATAGGAAGGGAACCATCTCGAGGGATAACTGGTGATGCAAAACAGTTACCTCTATTGAAATCCAGGATTCCTTCCAGGCACAGCTGCAAAAAAAAGACATTGATTTATGAAATCTTTGGATAAGTGTGATTTTTGGCATGAAAGTTGGGCAAAGGTATATGGAAGACATTTATCTCCAAATATGTCTCTTGAGCACCCACTGACAAATACAAGAGGTCCTCTGCACTCAACCCATTATCAATATATTTAAGACATTGAGACATTTTGTGCATACTGCTACTGAAAAATGCCTTACCCTTTAAACAAAACATTGAGTGTTTGTCCATATATTACAATATATTTAAGCTGGCCAACTACACTCAAATTGCATCTGATTCATTGAGAATTCTATTGCTTCATTATACATTTTACACAGGGACTAAGTTTTACCTACAACTTGCTACTTTCAGTAAAGTAAAGTAAAACTCCCAAACTTGAGCACCCAGTGACACAGGCAAGGCGCAAGTACTTGCTTAGCTAAAAACTGTGAGGCTCAGCTTTAGGATATCTGAAGACGGATCAATGAGTGAGGTCTTAGTTTACCTAAATTACTTGCTATCTTAGAAGTCTAAATGCTATTGGTTGCAATCTGAGCTTCAGTCAAAGCCTGTGACATGATAAGGATCATTTTCAAAGTCCCTGGGCACACGTACACCCCTTGGTGCTTGGAGCACTTGCACCAAGAGGTGTGCTGCTCTTTGCAGGGATTGCATGACCCCAGATATGTCCTGTGCAGCTACAGATTGAGCTCTTTTTATTCCAAATGATTTCTTGGGGTATCACAAATGGTTTGATTTTTTTAAGGTGGTGTAGGGACCCATAGGTTTACTAATGTCCTTATGGCTTTAACTCCCTACACTTCCTCATCTCCCTAGTTGCTGGGCAGATGCCCATGTATTAATTTACATATCCCAGTTATTGGCCAAGAAGCTTTATGACCACTTCCTGCCGCACTGTAAGATAGTGCTTGGTTGGGAGTGGATCTTCCTCTTTGGCTTCTGGTTGCTGACCCATCTGGATGTTTCCAGGGAGCCTGGGTACACCACGGCCCAGTAAAAGCCATTCTGCCCTAGAGGGACCAGTACCTCTAGTGTTGAGTCAGGGAGCAGGAAACCCATGAATGAGGTCAGCTAGAGACAGGATAAATATATAGTTCTTTCTAGCAGAGTAAGATAGTGAGGAAGGTAGAAAGAGCAGCTTTGAGCATTGTAGCATGGAGTAGCTTCTCTAGGGTAAAAGATGTGTCTATAGTGAAGGGACTACAGTGGATAGGGTGTCAGGTTTTGATTCTTCTCCCTGACCATTCCAATGGGTGGGATCCGGTCCACTTTGAAGTATTTCTGCCTGGAGATGCTGTACTACCTTGACTAAATCTGCAGGGGAACCACATTCAACTGTCTCTGATGTAGTGTCCAAGCCTTGTGAATATCTGTTCTGCCTATGCCTCTTTGGACTGTAAATAACCCTGTGGATCATTTGTCTCTGACAAATAAACTGTTCCTCTTTTATTTCACTGTAAGAACTTCCTGGCATCCTTTCTTTTATCCTTTTATAGTATATGTGTATTCTTTTTATTTGTACAGTGCTCATTTGAGGGCAAAGCACTGTACAGCAAAACAATAAATTAGTAGTAACAAGGGGTCATTGAAATAAAAAGTAACAATAAGTGCATTATTAGAAATACAATTCACATAAATATAAAATATAATTACAATACAGATTAAGTGCTCAGTGTCAAGGAAACAAAAGGCTAGAGGACCCTGTCGCGTAGGGTTTACAGTCTAAATGGGAGGGTAACATACAGACACAATTCAGAGGGGTATTAAAGTGCTGTAGGTTACAGTTTGTTACACTGTTCTATAAGTGCCAGTTCCCATTTCAGGTGTTATCCAGGTGCTCCCAGAGGGAGTCTTTGAGTTTTGTTTTAAAAACACTGAAGGAGGATTCTCTCCGCAGAGATTTAGGAATGACATTCCAAATATAAGGTGTTGCAAAAGAGAAGGGTTTGATACATTAAACAGTAGTAGAAGTGGGGGGTACAACAAAGCGGTTTCTCTGAGAGGAGCGGAGGTTTCGGCCAGGATAATATAGAGAGACAAGAGATGAGATGAGTTGTGTGCAGAAAAGTTAAGGCATTTGAAGGTTAAGAGGAGGAGTTTATAAGTTATTTTTTGTTTTATAGGAAGCCATGATAAGGACATCAGCAGGGGAGGGGCCTGTACCTTTTGGATGAGAGGAGGAGAATTCTGGCAGCAGTGTTTAAAACAGACTGTAGAGGGGAGAGATGGCAGTTAGGGAGGCCAGTTAGTAGAAGGTTACAGTAATCTAGTCTGGATAGGATGAGAGCATGAATGAGCATCTTGGCTGTAGCAGGTGAAAGGAAGGGACAGATTTTGGCAATATTGCGTAAGAAGAAGTGACAGGTTTTAACAGTGGTGTTAATATGATCAGAGAAGGAGAGAGAGTAGTCAAAGATTACCCCCAGACAACGTGCTGAGTTGACAGGGTTAATGGGCATGCCATCAATAGAGATAGTAAAAAGGGGAGTAGTAGTTTCACAAGGAAACTTCAGGCGACTTTGGAAAACGAATCGCCGCATGTGCTTAGTGCAGGCGATTTTTCATTTTAGCCAGTGCAAGAGTGAGGGAAGCCGTTCGGGGAGATTGGTCGCTGCAAAGACCAGGCTATTAGTCGCCAGGCGACTAAATCTCCCCAAAACACCCAGTGTGACCTTACCCTTAGGTGAAAAGATGATTCGTTCAGTATTTGTTAGGTTTAGTGATGGGCGAATTTGCGCCGTTTCACTTCGCTGAAAAATTCGCAAATTTCCCACGAAATTCGCAAAATGCCGAAAAATTACGTGACTTTTGGCGAATGCGCAGTAGATCCATACCGGCGAAATGCTCCTACTGCGCATGCGCCAAAAACGCTTGTCAAAGCAGGAAGAAGATCGCTTGGGAGAAGATGGCGTCTGTGAACTCCGTGGACTGGACCTGCACAGAGGGGTAAATAACAAGTTAGGGGCATTTGACCAGCTGGACAGGTAGGCCAGGGGGGAGGAGGGAGGGGGAGCAACACAGGGGAGGGGGGAGGGGTTTTGCGCCCAGGGGGTTTCCTTCTCCTTTAAAGGAAGTGAGACTGGACCTGAAAGACTGAGCTAAGGCTGGAAGGTCAATGTCACGTGTATCCAGAACTAAGAAGAAGCAGGTGGGCATGGAGACTGAGAGATGGAAAATGTAACCAAATAGTGATCACAATGGGGGAAGGGTTAACTTTTAAAACCAATGAGTTTTTTTTTAGTAAAGACTAGATCCAGAAAATGGCCATCCTTATGAGTAGGGGTGTTTGTCCAATGCTGGAGCTCAAAGGAGGAGGATAGGCGGAGAAAACGAGAGGGCCATGGTTGTGAAGCATCATCGATGTGGAAGTTAAAATCCCCAAGGATGATTGCAGGACTGTCAGTGCAGAGGAAGAAAACAAGCCTGGTGTCAAAGTCAGAAAGGAAAGCAGCAGAGGAGGAGGCTGAAGGGGGTCTGTAAATGACAGCTACACGTACAGAGAGAGGGTTGAAAATCTGAAGGGCATGCACCTCAAAAGAGTTAAATGAGAAGGCTGGAGGAATAGGAACAAGTTGGCAGGAAAATGAGTTTGAATATATGTTGGTATGTAGCAGGGTCCAGGGTTTGGAGAGATATCCCCTGCAGCCTGCAAAAGTAGGTAAAAGAGGGAGAAGATGTGAGAAGAGGATTTGAAGTGACTACACATCCGCTTGTTAGTAACTGGGGGACAAAGGTGTTGCAAGAAGTAGTAAAGTGTATAAGAGCTGGAGTATGTGGATGGGAGCAGGGAAGAAGAAATGTAAATAGAATCCTAACAGACAATAGGAGGGTTAAAGGAAGTAACTACCTTAGGGAGCACCTACACATATACTTCACATTCATTTGGGGCAAACATCAAGTACTTTCACTGCCCTCTGTGCCAGAACGAGATGCCGAAGGCATCCAGCTCTACTACTCCATCTAGAAACATTAGACATCATGAAAAAGTACATGCATTTTGTGCCACTTATTTAACAGAATAACTTCCAGTTTTTGTCATTAGGTTGTGTAATTTCATAGGTTTGTTACATTTATCTCACAGATATTAACCACTAATAACTTTTTTTTGCCCCTAAAGGAGAACTAAAACCCACAAACAAATATAAGAGCAATGATCCAGGCCCTAACAGTTGTGCACAGCAGTTGTGCTCTTATTAGACATATCTTGTGTGTCAGTGGCACTGCACATGCTCATTGTGCTCCAGGCTGCTGCTGAGATGCTGAGCTTAGGAGTCGTGGGAAATCATCTATAAGAAATGAAGTTCATCTGTCATAGAAAATGATGCTACAGGTTTGCTGGTTATTAAATTCTGATGCTAATTGCACTGGTTTCTGTGCTGCCATGTAGTAATTATGTGTATTAATTACTAATCAGCCTTATATTGTGACATTTCTAGTCTATGTGTACTGTATATTGTGAGTGGGTCCCTAAGTTCAGTAAGTGACAGCAGCACAGAGCATGTGCAGTGAATCAGCAGAAAAGAAGATGGGGAGCTACTGGGGCATCTTTGGAGACACAGATCTTTACTGCTAAAGGGCTGTGGTTGCCTTGGGCTGGTACAGAAGCACAAAACATCATGTACAACATTTCTACCTACTTCTTTAGTTAGACTTTAGTTCTCCTTTAATTGCGACTTCTGCTTTTTATTCATATCAAAACATTTAATTCGACTAAAATTACCACCACCACAATACGCATTCACATTGGCTAATTCTCTTGCATCTGTAATTATATCTTTGTGACATTCTTTAGAGAACGTGGGTGATTTATACAGGGTTAGTATAAAAGTAACCCCTGCTATATTAACCCCCAGGTGTGTATTCCCGGAACAGTCAATGAATATTCCATATGTATAACTCACATAAAAAGAAGAATAGTTTTTTCCAAAGAGGGGGAACTTGACGGTGAGATTTGTTATTTCCACCTCACCAAAATTTACTTTTTGACTTAACTTGTCAGTTGCATTTCCGTATTCATACAGGACACCTAAAAGAATATGAAGGAGACAATATGATAAACACCATCGACAATGAGAATAAACCCCTTAAACAGGATCTAAACCCAACTCTACTACACTGCTCAGCCATTGATGGACTACAGATCCTAGTAAATGTAACATTGTAGTTTAACCCGTCTCACAAATCGTAAAATTTACTTTTTGTGGATAAAGTTACCTAGGCCGACAAAAGAGACCGATGGAACATATTCCCTTTGTTTCAAGATTTAATGTCTTGAGCCACCAAGATCAGGAAACATTGGGGAGTTTTAAGAGATGGCATTCCTGGGGTAACTTTCTTTGAACAACCACCAGTAATGTCATACAAAAGGAACAAAATGATCGTATCAATGTTAGTTAAATCAGATTTAGGGACTGTTAAGAACACCCAGAGTGTGTTGTGTCCAGTTAAACATAACACTTTCCCCTGTTTAGGATGCAGTTGCTGCTCAAATTGCCAGACATGGGATGTGAAATATCACCCACGGAAGGGTACCCCGATAAGGATACAAGGATATTACACCTGTGCTACATCTTTTGTTATATATGTGATAAAGTGCCCTTGCGTACTATTATGCGTGGGACAGACGAGCCAGGGGCGTAACTATAGAGGAAGCAGACCCTGCGGTTGCAGGGGGGCCCAGGAGTGTAGGGGGCCCAGTGAGACCCTAATTATTGAGCAATTTTAATATATCTTGGTAAAATAGGCCAACTTATAATATTTTGGGGCCCTAAATTGAATTTGCTATGGGGCCCAGTAACAACTAGTTACGCCACTGAGACGAGCCATTCCATAAGGGAATGAATAAGAGAACACAAATCAGCAATAAGAACTAAGAAAACCGAACAGGCTGCAGCATCCCATTTTGTGGAACTGTGTCATGGGGAACAACTGCTTAAATATCCAATTGTGGATCATGTTCCTAAAATAGGCAGAGGTGGGGACCGAATAAAAATATTACTAAAAAAGGAAGCCATGTGGATCAGGAAACTAGAGACCCTTACTCCCCAGGGGTTAAATAGGGAAAACGACTTACAGACAATTTTTCGTGTTTTTAATTTTTGTGTTTTGCAGATATATTTTTTGATAACATTACGGATATGCAACGTGATATGAGATAACAAGATTGTAACAACCTTTAAAGAATGGTAACAAGAATTGCAACAAATTGTATATAATGATAAGGCCAGTAGTTGGCGTAATGTTTTCTGTCTGTAAAAGGATGTCATTATGTAGCAGTTGGTAAGCTTGAAAAAAAGCTGAAACGTCGCTGTTATCCAGATCGTTGCCATGTGTACCGAATAAAGGTTTTAACTTAAAAAAAACATTGCCGTACTTCAAGTTTCCTTTAGTATGTGAATCTTCTTTGAATATAAGGTTCATCTGAGCTGAATCTACTAAACCGACAACTAAAATTACCTAAGTGCCAAAGAACGTAGATTCAATGATCTGCAGCACTTTGGGAGTAGATGAGCGGCTTTTAAAGCTACTTGCTCCATCTCTGCTCATTGCTCCACCTCTAGGCAATGAGAAAAGTGGGGGACCGAGTGCCGTGATCACCCAGGAGCCCCAAGGCAGCAGCAAGTACATGAAATCTACTTGTCCTGCTGCTGCCTGCACTTCTTACATTTCCCCATGAAGCCCATGTAACAGAACAACAAAAAAGAGGACTCTTCTGGTTCCTAGATCTCTCCTGCATCTCCTCCGGATTTCCAGACATCTTGTTCCTAGGTTAGTGTCACACACACTCACAAACACACAAGCACACACTTTTTACACTAATACACACTTAGATTTTCACTTACACATTCACACATATATTTTTGGGGGATTGTGGGTTTAATACACCCACACAATTGTATGTTTTTTTTCTCTGAAAAAAATGTTTTATTGCCATTGTGAATAGTGTATTTGCAAACCATACTGTGCAATGCCTTTTGTATGTTTTTTCAATGATTATATTGTTATCCTGGTGATTTTGGTTCACTTTAGCCATTTTATTGCATTTTCAGTTCTGCATAGGTGTTGTTTGCTTGTTTTAGTCCATAAAACCTATTTGGCCAAGCTAAAATATTCAAACTGTGATTCTGACTGCTGATTGCACTAGGCAAAAAAAAGCATTGATTTTTGTGGTTGTATTGGATTTAAGTGATTTTATTATATTTCACACTTCTTTTTATCCATGTAAATTTTGTCTGTTATGTTTCCATTTGGGTGCCTCTGTATGCCACATACAGGAGTTTGGTAAATCTATACATAATGGGCATCAATGAGTTCAGTAGGCCCCTGGCTTTCATATTTAGGATGTTTTATATTTATATGTTATGAAATATGGGGGATATAATGGGATAAAGTGCAATCTTTGTGATGATTTTAAGAAATGACATAAAAACAGCTTTACAGTTTGGTAGTTTGCAGAACAAAGATGTATTTTACCCATTTTGAATTTGTCAGAATGTGTACTTTCTGAAAATATATGGTGTTCTAGGGTCTTTGTACTGTTAGGGGGTGTTATGGCACATAATACACATACCGGGTGCTTATATTGCAGCAGCCAGAGTGTCAGTTGTGAAAATTTATATGCACTATTGTCATTTTGGTGCATCTGTATGCCACATAGTTTGGTAAATCTATGCATAATGGGCAACAAAGTGTTCAGAAGACCCCTGGTATCATATTTAGGACATTTTATGCTCATACATTATGAAATGTGGGGCATATAATCAGCACAAGGCAACCTGGCTGGACATGACTCTGTATAGGTGCGCAAGGCGAAAAGATGGATGAGCACACACATGCATATGCACAGCTGGGTAGAGAGGAGTGAGGGGACTGGACTAGATTGCACTAGAAAGATGTGTTTACCCATTTTAGATCAGTCAGAATGTGTTTTCTCCGAAAATATATGGTTTTCTATGTTCTCCTGTTGGGGGTTCTTGTGGCACATAATACACATACTGGATGCTTGTACTGCAGCAGCCAGAGTGTCACCCGTGAAAACTTATATTGTATTTGGGGTCTCAGTACGCCACATAGTTTGGTTAATCTATGCATAATGGGCATCAAACTGTTCAGTGGACCCATGACAGTCATATTTAGGCTGTTTTCTGTTGGTACTTAATGCTATATGGGAGATAGGATGCTAGAAAGTGGAAGCTTTAAAGCGATTTACAGGTATTTCATCAAAACCTACAATCTGGGAAAGCATTTCGAAGTTTGGAGTAGAAAGACATGGTTACTCATTTTGTATTGGTCTAAATGTGTACTTTTTAAAAAAATATATGTTCTTTGAGGGGATCATTGTGTCTTTTTGTGTTTTTACCCTGCAAAAAATGCAGTAAATGTGATGATTGTTCAGTAGCTGAACTGACCTCCAGGACGAATTATATGCACTAACTTCGTTTTGGGGTCTCTAAATGCCAGATACTTTGGTAATCCTATGCACACTGGGCATCAAACTGTTCAGTGGATCCCTGACATTCATATTTAGGATGCTTTTTCTTGGTACCTTATGCTAAGTGTGAGAGACAAACTTGCAAAGTGAAAGTTTTGAGGTCATTTTTGTGAATTTTCAAACAATTTTGTGCAAACCAATGTGTTCAGAAAAGCTTTGATATTGGTAATTAGGAGTAGAAAGACATGGTTACCCATTTTTGATTTGACAGAATCAGTATGTTTCAAAAAATATATGGTTTACTGAGGTAAATCTACTATTCCAGGATTTATTGGTTTTGGAATCCAAAGTACCCCATATCCTACTGTAATGCTTTGAAATTTGGTAATTTTCTACTGGAAGTATTTGGCTTGTAGTCAGAAATCTTTATAAAACTATACATATCTGATATTGGCACATTCAAGGCACTCGAGGCTTTCTTAATCAGTTGAATTTTTGCTCATAAAATAAAAAAATGTTTTCTGGTATAAATCCCTATATTGTGAACAATTGCAGTTTTTAATTTAATTTTTAGAGCTCTAAATCTTGTTCCAAAAGTGTTCAAAACATGTCTGGCACTTAAAGGTTTAATAGTATACACCTAAAATACTTTTGAAAAAAATGAGGACTATAAATGGAAATTGTTAACACTTGGAAAATTTAGTAAAAAGCAGTATAAAATAAATATACCTGTTCCTTTTCACCTAGTTTTCAAATTGAATTACTGTACTCATGGCTACATAACTATAGTAGTCTGTCTGAAGTAAACAAATTTGGTTTAGCAGTGCAGAGCAACAGTACATAATATTTTAATTACTTTTAAAACACTTTTATTTTTTGGTGTTACTGTTCCTTTAAATTCCAGGTAAACCTGCTCATAGATCTAATGGCCAACAAAGAGGAATGTCCATTTCTGTGTGAGGTGTTAACAAAGTCATATACTCGGGGACATGCATGGGACAACCTGATAAGGTACAAGACAATGTGGATCGAAGAGGCTGAATATAAATTAGGGCTAAATTAATGGAGTGTGAAATAAAAGGAATTCCATAGGAGCAGTTAATTTAGTGTTGCAACAACTGTTTGTGTTTCTGACTTGGTGCAGGCAGTTCTTAATCCACATAATTAGTCATGAACCCAAGGCCCAAGTTCAGTCCCTTCTCCAAAGAGTTGAACGTTTTCATTAATTTGTATTCCCATTCTTTCCTTGCATTTTCTGTTTAAAAATTCCCCTTAAGAACCGAGATTGATAAATCATTTGTGAAGTGGTGAGAGCTGTTGAAATGGTTTCCTACTGGTTTGTCCAGTTTTTTAGTTATGGTAAAGTGGTGGTGTGTATTTCTCTTTCTCAGATTATGACCAGTCTCTCCTATATAAAGTCCTCCTGTTGAGCATCTGGTGCATTATATTAAATACACAACATTGGAAGAAGAGCAGTTGTACTGGCCATGGATGCTGTATTCCTCTAATGTGTCTGGAATCTGTATTCCATCTGACATCGGGATGTCTGGGCAGATAATACCACATGTTCATTATATTCAGCTTGAAAAAGGAAATAAAATATTCTGAAAGCGTGCTATGATTATATTAGTTAGCCAATAAAGGTATCACGTTTGCACAACCTTTTTGTTAATTTTTTGCCCTGTTCCTTTAATGTATTTTCCTGGTAGTTCATTAACTGGCCAGTAGATGTCATTTTTCTGGTCTATAAAATAGGAAGCACACATGTCCTTGGTCTCTTTTGGTTCTTCCATTTGTTGGAGGAGTTAAGGTGTGCTCAGGTGTGTGGAATCAGTGTGAGTCCTGTGCCATTTCTGGAGCTGAGCCCAAACTGCCTGGGTTTAATGTAACCTACTTGGTGTGACTGTACCCCACCCCATCTACCTGTTACACAGAGCTTGATAAATTTGCTGGTTTTTGTGATGTCTGGAGATCAGATGGTGAAAAGAGGTATATTTGGTCACCATTTTTATTTAACAGTACAATGAATAAGTCCCCAAACCTATTTTAGGAAACACTAAAATAGAAAAATAAATTGCAAAAGTGCTCAGAGGATTACTCTATGTAAGTTTACAGAAATACTGTAATGTACCCTAGTGGTCTGGGGGGGGGGCGGCGGGGATTGTTACCGCGTGCTGCCTCTTCCTCCGGTGCCGATGGTTATTAGGGCGTTCTGGGTTATATGCGTCGTGCGCGTGACATCACGTCTGCGGTGTGAAATTCAGAGTATTTAAGGGGTATTTGGGCTTGTGAACATTGCCTGTTGTTAGGTCTAACTTGTTAGTATCTGGGTGCGATTCCTGTCTTGTTTAAATCCAGTATTGACCCTTGCCTGCCTGTGTTGGAAAACAACAGACAGAGATTGTTCCGGTGCATGTCACTTAATGCAGGAAGGGTCTATCAATGTGATGTCATGTTTGACCTGTAACCCTGTATGATTTTCTTCGTCCTCTTCCTGTGTACGCTCTCTATGAAAACTTCCTGTTACACACATGTTATGCTGAGTTCTGTAAAGCAACCAAGTTACTGTTCACACAAGTTGTTGTGTCTGTCCTCACTTACGGAGAAGCTGCACATGCAGTTCAGATCAGCTCTCCGCTAACAGGTTGTGGATCACAGCACCACTGGTATCTGATCCTGAGAATTTCTGGAGTGACAGACAGAAGTTGAGCACATGGTAAAATGGTAGCTAGTCTCATACTGTCGGAACAGTCCCATTTTCAGCTGGCTGTCCCGCTGTCACGGATTGTGGACTTAATGTCCCGCTTCACAATGGCTCTTTAGCTCTTCCTGTTTTTTTTTGTGTGCTGTGCTTAGCAAGTCTTGCAAGAAGAGACTTTGCCCGTGATGTCATTAGCTCCATGAGACAAACGGATTAGGGAGGGCTGATGGCTGAGGAGGGAGGACATGCTGCATTCCACCGCTGAAACCATTTGGACACCCTCAGCCAAAGGCATGAAATGCGATCTCCTAAGCAAATGGAATGGGGCTTCCCCTGTTATGTCCCTCCCTTCTAATAAGGCTCTATTATCCTCAGTCCTGGCAGCCTATCTCTCTCAGATCTCACCCCTCCTGTCACCTTACTCAGCCTTAACAACTCAGCTTTTCATACTTTAACAATCTCCCCCCTCCTCCCTCAGCCTTGACCCCTCATTTGTCAGCCTTATCATCAGCCAGGGTCCTAGAGAAGATGAACAATGGCAATGAGAACACAGGACTGAGGGAGGAGAAAGTTATTGTAGGAGAGGTGATGAGGGAGGAGGGCTGAGAGGAAATCATTAAAGCAGGAAGGCTGAGTAACATGACAGGAGGGGTAGATGTGAGCAAAGTATGCAGGCAGGATGAAGGAGTGAATAGAGTCTTATTTGAAGGGTGAGAAACATACCAAGTGAAGCTGCATTAGTGTGCTTAGTTAGGAGATGGCTTCGCTGACTTTGGCTGATTATGTCCTAAAATGGGTGTGGCTCATGGAGGAGTGCCCATAAAGTGGGCATGGCAAAAAATCACCACGCTACGCATGGCACAACTTTTTGTCCCTCTTTCTTAGTCTCAAATGTTGGGAGGTATATAGTTAGAAGTTCAGGTCAGGCATAGCAAAGAGACCAGAAAGCAATCCTGAGGATTGGGATATAAGAAACAGACAGACTAAAGCAGTTATTAGCCTACTGGTGGAAGATGATCAACTGATTCACATCAGGAAAGAATCTACAGCAAAAGGTATGTGGAATGCACTGCAGGCACTCCATGAGAGATCAAAATTAAGCTATACAGCATGAAGCTGCAGAAAAATCAGGAAATGCAGGAACATTTAAATGCAACTTTAGAAATTGCTCATTGCAAATTTAGAACAGGAGGGGGAGGAAATTAAAGACAGCCATTTAGCAGCTCTCCTTCTATGCAGCGTTTCTGAATCATAAAGCCCTCTGATAAATGCCACTGGAGTCAGACCAGAGTCAGAAATAACTGTAAAGTGTTCCTTGCAAATGGGGACAGCATCACTGTGAAAGGAATTGGTCAAGGCTATGTGAGCTGTGTCACGAGCACAAGACAAAAACGTAATATACTTGTGAAGGATGTATTGTATGTTCCAGAATTAGAGGGGAGCCTCATATTAGAGAAGCATTTAACAAACGCAGGGTGCTCTGTTCATTTTAAGGGCAAAGTATGCACAATTTAGAATTGTTCAGAAATTATAGCTGAGGGAACAGCAGACAGACACCTGTATGAGCTCAAATGCGGAAAAACAAGGCTAAAATTTCCACTCAATCGCCTCATCAGAAATGCATTCATACTTAGCACAGACGTCTGCGACAGAGACATCCAGATGCAATACATGACCTGTTAAACAAAACTATGACTTCTGATATGGGTATCTCACCATGCAATACAATCATGAAATGCATCTGCTGTATTAAAGCAAAGGCAACAAGGTTACCACTACCTAAAACAAGTCAGAGCCGTGCAAGTCAACCCTTAGAGTTGATCTACAGTGATGTGCGTGGACCAATGAGAACACAGACCCCAGCTGAAAACAAGTATTTTGTGACTTTCATAGATGATTACTCCAGATATACAAAAGTATATCTAATGAAGCACAAAAGTGAAACACTGGATAAACTCAAGGAGTATATAGCAGAATCCACAAATTCCAGGGCAATCCTGTGACACTAAGATCTGACAATGGAGGGGAGTACACAAGCACTGAAGCTAAAGCATATCTAAAGGAACAAGGCATTCAACATCAAGTGCTCCATACACTCCAGAACACATATTCCAAGTGAAAAATGCCACAAATTGGGAGACAGAGCTACAGAAGGTGTATTGGTTGGATACAGTGAGCAAAGTAAAGCTTACAGAGTTCTAAATCCTAAAACCTGCAAAGTGACAGTAAGCCACAGCATATATTTTGATAAGTCTTCCTTATCAAAAGCCATGATACATGAATCTTCTGAAGAGACAACAACAGTGGCTGTGAGGGGTAGAACCACTTGCCAAAACAGGTGACTCTATGAAGCATATGATGGAAAATTCACAAAGTACAACCAAATGTCACAGAGGAAACTGAACTGCAGGGTCAATCCATACCACAAAGGGATATCAGCTCCCAGATACTCTTACAAAGCTTACACACAAGAAATATTTGAACCAAACTCCTGGGAAGAGATCAATCAGCTACCAAAAAGTGGAGCCAAAAAATGGTAAGTTTCAGCATAAGAGGAAATTGATTCCTTGAACAAAAATGAAACATGGACTTTGACTCAGTTACCTCAGGGTCGCAAAGCAATAGGTTGGAAGTGGATATTTAAAGTGAAATACAATGCAAGTGGACAAGTTGAGCCTTACAAGGCTAGATTAGTCACCAAAGGGTAGTCACAAAAATTGGGCCAGGACTATGATGAAACTTTTGCTCCGGTAGTGAAACATACAACTGTCAGAACACTCTTATGTATGGCAGCCAGCAAAGGTATGCAAGTAAGACACCTCACTGCATTTCTTTATGGTGAAATTGATGGACTAGTGATGGGCGAATTTATTCGCCAGGCGCGAATTCGCGGCGAATTTGCGCGATTCGCGAAATGCCCGCGAAGATTCGCGGAAGAAATTCGCCGGTGTCAAATTTTTTTTTCCGAAAAACGGGCGCCGGCGTCAAAAACGGGCGCCGGCGTCGAAAAAACGGGCGCCGGCGTCAAAAACGGCGGCGTTTCGTGAATTTTTCGCCGTTTTGCGAATTTCGCGCGCAATTCGCGCATTTTTCGGCGAAGCAAAATGGCGCAAATTCGCCCATCACTAATGAAGACCTATACATGGAACAACCACCTGGTTTTGTGAATCCAGAAACCATAGATTGTTATTGTTATGCAAGCTTCAGAAGGGCCTATATGGTCTTAAGCTGGCCATAGACTCAAAGATCCGCTCGTTTGGCGACATCGCCAAACGAGCGGATCTTTCCCTGATATGCCACTAACAGCATGGCTATATTGGGGGTAATCCGAACGATCGAATTACGATGCGCCAAGGGGCTCCGACGGGTCGGTCGGGTAAAAATCAAACCTTCCCGATTGATATCGTGGCCAGATATCGACCGGGAAGACCCGTCCAAATGACCGATATCGGCAGCTTTATCTGCCCGTGTATGGCCACCATTAAACAAGCTGCCAGAGCCTGGAATGAGAAAATAAATCAAGTCCTTTTACATGGAGGATTTTCCAGAAGCAAGGAAGATCCATGTCTTTACAGTAAAAAAGAAACCAACAGATGGATATATGGATTGATCTATGTGGATGGTGTGCTAGTCTGTTATGAGCAAGAAGGGGACAGTGATGATATTGTTAAAAGACTAAAGGGAAACTTTAAAATGAAGCTTTTTGAAAATGGCACATATTACCTTAGAATACAAATTGAGAGAGATAAGGATGGAAGGTTCCTACTTAATCAAAAAAATAAAATTCAAAAACTGATAACCTATTTTGGAATGGAGGAAGCAAAGTAAGTGAAAACGCCTATGGAATTTATAATATCTGAATGGAGAGAATGGTGAGCGATTTTTTGATAGACAACCACCAATATTGAAAGGTTATTGGCAAATTGTTGTTCATAACAACAGTGACAAGACCAGACATTCCAGCAGCAGTAGGAATACTTTGCAGAAAGGTTTCAGCTCCATCACATTGTGATTGGAATGCAGTAAAGCGTATCATAAAATACTTGAAAGGGACTATTAATAAGAAGTTGAAGTTGCCAGCAGTACACAACGCAAAGTTAACTGGTTATGTAGACACAGACTTGGCAGGTGAAAGATCGCAAGTCAACTACACGATTTTCGTTTCAACTTGGAAAAGGCACCATATTTTTGACCAGTAGAAAACAAGCCACAGTAGCCTTATCATCAACAGAAGCTGAATATGTTGCCACAGCACAAGCTTGTCAAGAAGTTATCTGGTTACATCAACTCTTGATGGACTTGGGTATGGAAATACATGAACCAACCCTACTCTTGGAAGACAACCAAGGATGTATTAAGTTGTCACAAAACAGAAAAGGTGAACCAGCGTACGAAACACATTCATGTGAAATCTCACCTTTTGAGGGACTCTCAAGATCAGGGCATCATTGAATTGCAGTACTGTCCAACGGAGACTATGGTTGCAGACGCATTAACCAAACCATTGCCCAAGGATCATTTTGAAAAACTGATTGAAAGAAGGAATCTTGTGGAATAATCTCCATACTGTTGAGAAGGGGTGTTGGAAAACAACAGACAGAGATTGTTCCAGTGCATGTTACTTAATGCAGGGAGGGTCTATTGTTGCTTAGCAATGTGATGTCATGTTTGACCTGTAACACTGTGTGTTTTACTTCTTCCTCTTCCTGTTTATGATCTCTATGAAAACTTCCTGTTACACACATGTTATGCTGAAAGTCTCTATGCTGAGTTCTATAAAGCAATCGACCCCGGCCTGTCTGACCCTGCTTGAACTCCACCTGTACTAACCCCAGCCTGTCTGACCATGCTTTTAGTCTATTCCCTGAACTGTTGCCTTCTGTCCTAAAACTTGGTAACAACCGTACCCCTTTGCCAGTCCAGACCTTTAACTTGGCTCCTCTCTTATTAAGACCTGGCGGCATCTGAGTAGCTGAGGGCTCCTCCCGAGGCCAAAGGCGGCTGCTACAGGAGGAAGCAGAGCTGTAACCAGGGAGCCTAGCACTTGTTCTGGATTTAAGGAGCCGATCGTGACAATATACATATTTTGGGTTTCGATTTCTTTCAAGTTACTCGAAACACACATACCGTATATACCCGAGTATAAGCCCAGTTTTTCAGCATCCAAAATGTGCTGAAAAAGTCTACCTCGGCTTATACTCGAGTCAGTGGGCAGTAGCTGAGATTGCAGTCACTTTTAATCATTCCTATACCAACTGTTCACTTGGGGGAGAGACTGCAATATCCCACAATGCTCTTGGTGGATCCTCCAAAATCTCGAGCTGTTTATGTGGAAAAAGATGCAAGTTGGTAACATTTGCCTTTGCATCCGTTCCCCATCCTCTACCTCCGTACCGGATCCTTTATATCTATCTCTTCTCTGAATGGGTAGGAAAGCTGATTGCTTTTGGTTGTAGAGGTGAGTTCAGGCAGATCCACTTAAGGTGCTGGACTAAGTGGCCGGTTTCTCTGGGGGAGTTGGCTTGGGCACACAGCACCCTCTGCACATGGTAGTGGGACAGTGGGACAATGCACACAGTAATCCGTTTGGCAATTCTCTGTCACCATCAACTTTGCAAAAAAAGTCCGGTTGATCGCTGGGGGGGTCTCTTTGGCAGAATGTGCGCTGCTGGGAGACAGGGCTGTAGTTGTGTCTAGGCTTATACTAGAGTCAATAAGATTTCCCAGTTTTCGTAGGTAAAATTAGGTACCTCGGCTTATACTCGGATCGGCTTATACTCGAGTATATACGGTAATAATATTTATTGAGAAAAGACATGGCCATTGAGTTCAAACTTTCTAACATTAAATAAAAAAAAAAGAAACCTATTTTGCCACCAATATAGATTTATGCAACTTGGTTACAAATAGGTATTGATGGGACAATTAGTCCCGTTTCAGTTCACCAAAAAATTCATGAATTTCCCTCAAAAACTACAATTTGACATGCATTGAAGTCAATGGGTGTGCGTTTAATTGTTGAAACGTGGAAATTCAATGGGAATTTGCACCTGGTAAATAAAGTCTCCACCACTACAAATTGGTACTGTTTTATTATTGCAGAGGAAAAGGTAATCTATAGTTTTTCATGAAAAATCTTGTTTCTAGAAAACAATCCTTGATGGCTATATTTCATGCAAAAAAGATCACAATAAAATCAGCTTGTTTTAGTCGGTAAAATTGAATTTAAAACAAAAAAACTTGAATAATTTAATGACTTCCAATTCACTTCTACAGAATCTCTTACAGGTTCCCTTTTCAGAATCAGAAAACACAAATTTGCAAATATAGGTATGAGGCCTGTATTCCAGAATGCTCATGACCTTAAGTCTACTAGAAAATCATGTAAACATTAAATAAATCCAATATGGTTGGTTTTGCCTCTAATAAGGATTAATTATATCTTAGTTGGGATCAAGTACAAGCTACTGTTTTCTTATTACAGAGAAAAAGGAAAACATTTCTAAAAAATTTGGATAATTTGGTTTAAAATGGAGTCCATGAGAAATGGCCTTCCTGTAATTTGGAGCTTTCTGTAAACAGGTTTCTGGATAATGGATCCCACACCTGTATTACAATTCATAATTCTAATTCTCTAAACTTCAAGTTTGAATTTTAGCAAATCAGCCCTAGTATCTAGCTTCAAAAGTGGGCATGGTTTTTTAGTGGCAATTACAATCTATTCTTTAGCAATAAAAAAAACTCAAATACCATTTGTTGCAGCTGCTCCTTGTAAGACAATGTGAGCTGAAAGGAGGAAAAAGAAAAGAACACAAATGTGAGTGAATATAAATTTGATGCTAATTGTGTTGGTTTCTGCCAATAATCTAAATGCTTTACTAATCAGCTTTATAATGTGACATTTATATGATGCATATTCAGTATATTGTGTGTCATTCCCTAAGCTCATTAAGTGACTTTAGCCAGGAGCATGTGCAGTGAATCAGCAGAAAAGAAGATGGGGAGCTACTGGGGCATCTTTGGAGACACAGATCTTAACTGCTAAAGGGCTGTGGTTGCCTTGAGCTGGTACAGAAGCACAAAATATCATGTACAACATCTCTGCTCTACTTTTTAAGTTAAGCTTTTGTTCTCCTTTAATAGCAGGCTATAGAAGTCTAGTGGCTATAGGACAGATTATCAGATTCTGTGAAAAATCAGAGGTCAGTCTAGAATCCTCAATTGAAAGGCAATATGTCTCCAATCAGTGCAGTCACTCAACTAGCATCATTTGCTCAACAACAGGGCTGCCCCCCTCGCCCATATTATTTGACTTAGCAATAGAGCTGTTAGCAGCCCCTATTAGATCAGACCCCACTATACATGGGCTCTGGATCAACAATTCACAACATAAAATATCTTTGTTTACAGATGACACTGCTGGTCTCCCAATTGCTAACTTCTCTTTCCAATTTGTACAATTTACTAGATAAATTTGGAGCAGTTTCAAGTCTTTCCATAAATCACGAAAAGTCCGAAGCACTTAACCTCACTCTCCCGCTACAAATGGTCAAACTCTCAAAGTTTAATTTTGAATTTAAATGTTAGTCTGACTCTGGATCTAATTTAGGGGTTAGCATTACAGCACAATAGTCATAAGCACAATTCCCTGAAATTAAATGCTTCATTAACCAAAATGATGGAAGAGTGGAGACGATATCATATTTCATAGATGAATCAACTCTATAAAAATGATTTGTACTACTTTCATACCCTACAGGTTCAAATCAATATACTAGACCTTAGATCTTTTCAGTCTAAGACAGTGATCCCCAACCAGTAGCTCGCGAGCAACATGTTGCTCACAACCCCTTGGATGTTGCTCCAAGTGGCCTCAAGACAGGAGCTTATTTTGAATTCCAGGCTTGGAGGCAAGTTTTGGTTGTATAAAAACCAAGACTCCTGCAAAATAGAGCCTCCTATAGGCTTCCAGTCCATGTAGGGGCTACCAAATAGCCAATTACAACACTTATTTGGCTTGGAGGAGGTTTTTGCATGCTTGTGTTTCTCCCCTACTCTTTTTATTTTTGAATGTGGCTCACGGGTAACAAAGGTTGGGGATCCCTGGTCTAAGATGATAGCCTTCATTTGGGCAAATAAACCCCCTTGGCTCAATAGGAAAACTTTTTATGCCCCAAGAAGTCAAGGAGGTCTAGGTCTCCCTAACTTAGTCCTTATTACTATGCAGCCCAACTAACAGTGCTACCTGCTTAACATATAGGGCATCTTAGTAACCCATTTAGTGCAGAAGCACTCTTAGGGATTACTTCCAAAAGAGGAACCTTCACTAATAGCCCATGTATGGAGACCACTTTAAAAATCTTGTATAGAATAAGATACACAGCAGGCCTGATGTCCCCCGGCCCCGCTACTCCAAAACCCTGAGTTCAAACAAGGGCAAAAGCCCCGATAAATGGTGATTATTCATGTCTTGAAATAGATACATTAACTACCCTGGGCTAGAATGTCCAATTTTACATGATACAGTGTTGTAATTATAATTGTTTTAATTTTTGTATAAAATTGTTACAATATGGACTTTATGACATGCCTCTTCGAGGCCACATACTGTAACCTTGAAAATGTCAATAAAAATATTAATAAAAAAAAATAAATTTGAACTCACCAAGCAGAACAATCTTTGTAATATAAAAAAGGTCCATGTTTCCACAGGAACAGCAACACAGATTGACAGAGATGATCCTGATGCACATGAGGAATGAGGAAATGTTTAGGTATCTCACATAGATACAGGTACTTTGTGTACTTCAAAATAATTCTATTGTAGAAGAAATACTTTTAACTTTGCACTTTGCTTGACAGATGCACATTCCATACGTAGCTCATAAATAATTGCAAAGAAGTTGCAGCACAAAGGATAACTATTAAGACTGAATATTTATAGTAATAATCAGATCAACTGCACTTCGTGTATTTTTTTTCTTTCTCTTGAAGATGTTTCTCTAGTCATTCGATTGGCTTTCTCAATTCAGAATGACTTGAATGAAGATGTTTCTGGAGTTAAATACCCTGGAATCTTGCTCCAATCTGTTTATTATAACCAAAATGGGGTCAGAGACCTCATGGTGGCAAGGTGTTGATTGTATTAGCATAACTGGAGCTATTATTATTATTATTATTATTAAACCGTCCAGGGAGAGCTGCCAAAACAACATTGTATAGATTTTGCACACCTCTCCCACCTTTATTCAAACTTGGTTTTCCCTTGTCTATGAAGGTTTTCATTCATCCAGGTCATGGTATGTCTAGTAGAAGTAAATCTAGAGCTTAACAATAAAGGATGGAAACAAGACAATATGTTTCATCATTGAAGATGTTTCACTACTCATCCGAGCAGCTTCTTCAGTTCAACTGATGGGTACGGGAAATCCTCGGCATATAAACTCTTTCAATTATCCAGTCACAATGGTGCAGTGTAACTATCCAGAGAGGTGACAAACATTGTGACTGGAGTTTATACTGTATGCTGAGGATTTCTGTACCAGTCAGTTGAACTGAAGAAGCTGCTCGGGTGAGTAGTGAAACGTTTTCAGTCATTACTCAGCAAGTCCAGCTGCTTTTGGTTTTCCCTTTTTCACATATATGGCTTCTTTGACCCCTCTTTTAAACCAATCCTCCTCCCTCTCCAGAATGTGAACTTGGCAAACATGTGTCCTTTTTCTAAACCGTATGTTTTCTATAAGGGTTGTTTAGCTTGTCCCATGTACAAGTCAGAGCACTCCTCACTGCACTGCACACACAAAGTTACTCTTCTTATGCCTTGGTGTCCTCTATCAACACTCAAATACAAAAGAATGCTTCAAAAAGTGTATCATGATGGTATCTTACCCCAACAAAATTCAACAAATGAGTTCAGTCTTCTGCTTTATGTCCCAGAGGACAACTCTGCAGATGACCAACACCTGAGGTAGACTTGTCCCACACTTGAATAATGAAGGGAAGACATCTTTAAACTAATTAACAAAATCCCAACATTAGAACTTACACCCAATCCTTGGCGATCACTACTGCTCAGCAAGCCAACCCATATCATGAAAATAAACATAGATTCTGCATTTTTTAATGTTTGGAAACAAGATGTCTCATTGTAAGAAAATGGAAGAGCATACCCTTAAAGAGGACCTGTCACCTTGAGACATGAGTAATATATATCTTTCCCTCCTTAGTTAAACCCTTTAGTCAACTGTTTTTGTCTATATTTGAAACGGATTAGAAAATATCCTACATGCAAAAAGTGTTTCATAGGTGCTGCCATCTTGAAACAGGACCCCTTTGTTTTCTGTGTGTGGGCTGAGCCAAACTGCCAAATCTCATGCATGCTAAAGTCGTAGAGTATCTGTGATAGACATGATATGCACCACTCATGTTACACCAGGACTTGATATTCTATTAGGATTGTTTGAAACATCTTCTGTATTAGCACATTGTGTGGGCTACTACTAAATATCTCAAACCAAAACGTTAAAACCTACTAAGAATGTGTAGACCTTGGGGCTCATTTATAAACACTGGGCAAATCTGCAACTGTGCAATAACCAATTTGATTTCATTGTTCAACTTGCAGCTGCCTGTAAAAAGCCAGTCACTGATTGGTTGCTATGGGTTACTGCCCAAGTGCAAATTTGCCTTTAGCTTAAAGTCAACCCCAAAATAAAAATGTCCCTAATAAAAGAAAACATCATTCTAAGCAACTTTCCAACATATATTTATTGAAGATGTTCAGTGCTTTGAAAGTTATAGTATTTGCTTAACTCCTGGTTGGTACTTTTTAAAAAAAAAATTCAGATGGTGAATAAAGTTTTTCCCTACTGGTGTTTCTGTATGTATTAATCAATCTAGCCATTATATTGCATTGTAATTTTTCGTGTTTTAGCACGATAGGTGTTCCCTCAGCAGTGTTACAGCTATGTGCTGCTCCGAGGTAGATTTTTGTGCTGCTGGGGGTTAAAAAAGTCAAAAATGCAGAGGGGAAGTGCAGCAATGCAAATTATTTATATGCTACTACCCAAAACACTGCTTTCCAGTACCCCTCAATGTCCTTTTATCCTTCTGTTCTGCAATGCCATGTTCAAAGTCCATATCTTTACAGAATTTCCTCATTTCTCCCTGCTCGCTCACCCACCGCATTCCACATTACTTACTGTAATATGTAGAGGGGAACTGAGCCTTCAACTTCTACTCTGTAACACTCCATTTGGAAGGGACAGTGAAGGGGATGTGAAGGGAGAGCTTTCAGCTCCTGTTCGCAAGGTTCATAAAGGGTTATGCGCAAAGAATAGGGATGTAGCGAACGTCGGAAAAAAAGTTCGCGAACATATTCGCGAACTTGCGCAAAAATGCGAGCGGTTCGCGAACGGTTCGCGAACCCCATAGACTTCAATGGGAAGGCGAACTTTAACATCTAGAAAAGACATTTCTGGCCAGAAAAATGATTTTAAAGTTGTTTAAAGGGTGCAACGACCTGGACAGTGGCATGCCAGAGGGGGATCAAGGGCAAAAATGTATCTGAAAAATCTGCCTGTGTGTGCTTGGAAGAGATAGTGTAGGGGGAGAGCTGTTAGTGATTTCAGGGACAGATGATAGTAAGTTTGCTGGCTAGTAATCTGCTTGATACTGCTCTGTATTGGAGGGACAGAAGTCTGCAGGGATTTGAGGGACATTTTAGCTTAGGTAGCTTTGCTGGCTAGTAATCTACTGTTCTCTTTAAACAACTTCCATACGTTGACCTTGTAGGCATTGTTTGCCCAGTTTTTTTGGACGCAGCCACTGAAGCACAGTTGCCAGAAAAAATATGCCATATAAATGCTGAAAATAGTCATTTTTCGCCATACGTTGACCTTGTAGACATTGTTTGCCCAGTTTTTTTGGACGCAGCCACTGAAGCACAGTTGCCAGAAAAAATATGCCATATAAATGCTGAAAATAGTAATTTTTCGCCATACGTTGACCTTGTAGACATTGTTTGCCCAGTTTTTTTGGTTGCAGCCACTGAAGCACAGTTGCCAGAAAAAATATGCCACATAAATGCTGAAAATAGTCATTTTTTGCCATATACGTTGAGTCAACGTATGGCAAAAAATGACTATTTTCAGCATTTATATGGCATATTTTTTCTGGCCTCTGTGCTTCAGTGGCTGTGGCCAAAAAAACTGGGCAAACAATGCCTACAAGGTCAACGTATACACTACTACAGCGGTGGATACGGATTACGTAAAATATATGAATGCTGCTTGAAAAAAAGTAACTCAAGTGGTTTTTCTAGAGACGATAATATTATCAATATTTAGACAAAATGTGAACAAGCTCACACAGCTCGATGGCGGGTTGAAGAAAACAGTGTGCAAATAATGCCTACAAGGCCAACGTATACACTACTACAGCGGTGGATACGGATTACGTAAAATATATGAATGCTGCTTGAAAAAAGTGACTCCGGTGTTTTTTCTGGAGACGGTAATATTATGGATATTTAGACAGAATGGGAACAAGGTCACACAGCTCGATGGCGGGTTGAAGAAAACAGTGTGCAAATAATGCCTACAAGGCCAACGTATACACTACTACAGCGGTGGATACGGATTACGTAAAATATATTATGGCTGCTTGAAAAAAGTGACTCCGGTGTTTTTTCTGGAGACGGTAATATTATGGATATTTAGACAGAATGGGAACAAGGTCACACAGCTCGATGGCGGGTTGAAGAAAACAGTGTGCAAATAATGCCTACAAGGCCAACGTATACACTACTACAGCGGTGGATACGGATTACGTAAAATATATTATGGCTGCTTGAAAAAAGTGACTCCGGTGTTTTTTCTGGAGACGGTAATATTATGGATATTTAGACAGAATGGGAACAAGGTCACACAGCTCGATGGCGGGTTGAAGAAAACAGTGTGCAAATAATGCCTACAAGGCCAACGTATACACTACTACAGCGGTGGATACGGATTACGTAAAATATATGAATGCTGCTTGAAAAAAGTGACTCCGGTGTTTTTTCTGGAGACGGTAATATTATGGATATTTAGACAGAATGGGAACAAGGTCACACAGCTCGATGGCGGGTTGAAGAAAACAGTGTGCAAATAATGCCTACAGGGCAAATAATGCCTAAAAGGTCAACTTATACACTACTACAGCGGTAGTAAAATAAAAAAAGTAAAATAAAAAAAAATGAATATTAAAAAAAAAAAATTAAAGTTGGTGCTGCTGAACTACTAGGAGCAGCAGATTAGCACACCAGTCCCACTCCCCAACACTGCTAGACTAATAGCACTGGGCTCTTATAGTAGTAGTAGTAGTAGTAGTAGTAAAACAACAAAAAATAAATAAAAGCAGTCCTTACAAGGACTACTGTTATTGCAGCAGTCAGCAGATGAGATCAGAAGCAGGACAGCTGCCCACTGCAGCTACATACAGAGCACTGCAGTAGAAGGTAGATTACTAGCCAGCAAAGCTACCTAAGCTAAAATGTCCCTCAAACCCCTGCAGACTTCTGTCCCTCCAATAACAGAGCAGTATCAAAACGATTACTAGCCAGTAGAGATGTCGCGAACTGTTCGCCGGCGAACTTGTTCGCGCGAACATCGGGTGTTCGCGCTCGCCGGAAGTTCGCGAACGTCGCGCGACGTTCGCCATTTTGGGTTCGCCATTGTTGGCGCTTTTTTTTGCCCTCTCACCCCAGACCAGCAGGTACATGGCAGCCAATCAGGAAGCTCTCCCCTGGACCACTCCCCTTCCCTATAAAAACCGAAGCCCTGCAGCGTTTTTTCACTCTGCCTGTGTGTGCTGAAGAGATAGTGTAGGGAGAGAGCTGCTGCCTGTTAGTGATTTCAGGGACAGTTGAAAGTTTGCTGGCTAGTAATCGTTTTGATACTGCTCTGTTATTGGAGGGACAGAAGTCTGCAGGGGTTTGAGGGACATTTAAGCTTAGGTAGCTTTGCTGGCTAGTAATCTACCTTCTACTGCAGTGCTCTGTATGTAGCTGCAGTGGGCAGCTGTCCTGCTTCTGATCTCATCTGCTGACTGCTGCAATAACAGTAGTCCTTGTAAGGACTGCTTTTATTTATTTTTTTGTTGTTTTACTACTACTACTACTACTACTACTATAAGAGCCCAGTGCTATTAGTCTAGCAGTGTTGGGGAGTGGGACTGGTGTGCTAATCTGCTGCTCCTAGTAGTTCAGCAGCACCAACTTTAATTTTTTTTTTTAATATTCATTTTTTTTTTATTTTACTTTTTTTTATTTTACTACCGCTGTAGTAGTGTATAAGTTGACCTTTTAGGCATTATTTGCCCTGTAGGCATTATTTGCACACTGTTTTCTTCAACCCGCCATCGAGCTGTGTGACCTTGTTCACATTCTGTCTAAATATCCATAATATTACGTCTCAGAAAAACACCGGAGTCACTTTTTTCAAGCAGCATATATATTTACGTAATCCGTATCCACCGCTGTAGTAGTGTATACGTTGCCTTGTAGGCATTATTTGCACACTGTTTCTTCAACCCGCCATCGAGCTGTGTGACCTTGTTCACATTCTGTCTAATATCATAATATTACGTCTCCAGAAAAACCCGGAGTACTTTTTCAAGCAGCATTCATATATTTTACGTAATCCGTATCCACCGCTGTAGTAGTGTATACGTTGGCCTTGTAGGCATTATTTGCACACTGTTTTCTTCAACCCGCCATCGAGCTGTGTGACCTTGTTCCCATTCTGTCTAAATATCCATAATATTACCGTCTCCAGAAAAAACACCGGAGTCACTTTTTTCAAGCAGCATTCATATATTTTACGTAATCCGTATCCACCGCTGTAGTAGTGTATACGTTGGCCTTGTAGGCATTATTTGCACACTGTTTTCTTCAACCCGCCATCGAGCTGTGTGACCTTGTTCCCATTCTGTCTAAATATCCATAATATTACCGTCTCCAGAAAAAACACCGGAGTCACTTTTTTCAAGCAGCATTCATATATTTTACGTAATCCGTATCCACCGCTGTAGTAGTGTATACGTTGGCCTTGTAGGCATTATTTGCACACTGTTTTCTTCAACCCGCCATCGAGCTGTGTGACCTTGTTCCATTCTGTCTAAATATCCATAATATTACCGTCTCCAGAAAAAACACCGGAGTCACTTTTTTCAAGCAGCATTCATATATTTTACGTAATCCGTATCCACCGCTGTAGTAGTGTATACGTTGGCCTTGTAGGCATTATTTGCACAGTGTTTTCTTCAACCCGCCATCGAGCTGTGTGACGCTTGTTCACATTCTGTCTAAATATCCGATAATATTACCGTCTCCAGAAAAAACACTTGAGTTACTTTTTTCAAGCAGCATTCATATATTTTACGTAATCCGTATCCACCGCTGTAGTAGTGTATACGTTGACCTTGTAGGCATTATTTGCACATGTTTTCTTCAACCCGCCATCGAGCTGTGTGACTTGTTCACATTTTGTCTAAATATTGATAATATTATCGTCTCTAGAAAAACCACTTGAGTTACTTTTTTTCAAGCAGCATTCATATATTTTACGTAATCCGTATCCACCGCTGTAGTAGTGTATACGTTGACCTTGTAGGCATTATTTGCACATGTTTTCTTCAACCCGCCATCGAGCTGTGTGACTTGTTCACATTTTGTCTAAATATTATAATATTATCGTCTCTAGAAAAACACTTGAGTTACTTTTTTTTACAATGCAGCATCACTTTCATATTTCAGTTTTACCCCTATTCGTATGCAATGCGCTGTTTTTAGAGTATTTTCGTCCGTATCACGTTAGTAGTGACTATTGTAGGCATTATTTGCACAGTGTTTTCTTCAACCCGCCATCTAGCTGTGTGTATTATCGTTTCCAGAAAAACCAACTGAGTTTTTGTTGTTGTTGTTGTTTTTTAAAAATAATGCCAGGCAAAGGCAGGCCGCCACGCAGAGGCCGTGCTAGGGGCCGTGCTGCTATGCAATCCTGTGGCCCTAGCAAATTGCCCAGTTTTAAAAAGCCAATGACCCTGAACTCCCAAAATGCTGAAGAGGTAGTTGACTGGCTTACACAGCACACCCCATCCTCTACCGTTTCTAACTTTACCACAACATCCTCCTCATCCTCCACTGCTATGGCCACCCCACGTAACACTTCCTCCACCACCGGTGCCCCTTCTTCACTGGGGTCAGAGGAGTTATTTTCCAATGAGTTTCTTGAACTGAGTAATGCGCAACCATTATTGCCAGAAGAAGATGAAGGAGATGAGGACCTTACACCAGATTTAATTCTGGCAGAGAACACGATAGAGATGGACATAATGAGTGATGAGGAGGAGGTCCCCGCTGCTGCTTCCTTCTGTGATGTGTCAGAAGAAATTGATGCATCTGAGGAGAATGATGATGAGGAGATTGATGTTTTGTGGGTGCCTAGTAGAAGAGAGCAAGAGGAGGGTAGTTCAGATGGAGAGACGGAGAGTCAGAGAGGCAGTAGGAGAATAAGACTTAGAAGAAGCAGGGAGGACAGCCCGCAGGGATCAGCAGGGCAACAACATGTATCGGCACCTGTGTTCAGCCGGCCAACGCACCCGCCATTGCCGCCAATACCGCCAACTCCGCCAACTTCTACTGTTACCGCCAGATCGCACACTTCCAAAAAGTCAGCAGTGTGGGATTTTTTAATGTGTGTGCCTCTGACAAAAGCATTGTAATTTGCAATGAGTGCAGTCAGAAACTGAGCCTTGGTAAGCCCAACAGCCACATAGGTACAACTTCTATGCGAAGGCACATGAGCGGCAAGCACAAAGCACTTTGGGAGCAACACCTCAAAGGCAACAGGCAAACTAAAAGCCACACTCCTTCTGGTCCAGCATCTTACTGCTCTACCTCTGCTCTCCTTGACCCGTCTGAACCACCCTCCACTCCGCCTTCCACCTTGACCACCTGTTCCCATTCCCAGTCATCTGCCACCAGCCAAGTTTCTGTGAAGGCCATGTTTGAGCGTAAGAAGCCAATGTCTGACTGTCACCCCCTTGCCCGGCGTCTGACAGCTGGCTTGTCTGCACTCTTAGCCCGCCAGCTTTTACCATACCAGCTGGTGGACTCTGAGGCCTTCCGCAAATTTGTAGCAATTGGGACACCGCAGTGGAAGGTACCCAGCCGCAATTTTTTTTCTAAAAAGGGAATACCACACCTGTACCAACATGTGCAGAGCCAAGTTACCGCATCTCTGTCACTTAGTGTTGGGCCAAAGGTCCATATGACTACTGACGCATGGTCCTCCAAGCATGGTCAGGGCAGGTATGTCACCTACACTGCCCACTGGGTGAACTTGGTAATGGCTGGGAAGCAGGGAATGGGTAGCTCAACAACAACAGTGGAGTTGGTGTCACCGCCACGGATTGCACGCGGTTCTGCCACCACCTCTACTCCTCCATCGCTCTCTACCTCGTCTTCTTCTTCTTCTTACTCTGCTGCTGGGTCCTCCTTCTCCTCCTCCACACCTGTGCACCCCCAGCTCCCCCTAGGCTATTCGACGTGCCAGGTACGCCGTTGTCACGCTGTCTTGGGGATGACGTGCCTGGAAAGCAAAAACCATACCGGATCTGTACTCCTGTCATCTCTGCAGTCACAGGCCGATCGGTGGCTGACCCCACACCAACTGCAGATCGGAAAAGTGGTGTGTGACAATGGAAGCAATCTGTTGGCAGCGTTGAGACTAGGCAATTTAACACATGTGCCCTGCATGGCACATGTGTTAAATTTAATAGTCCAACGTTTTGTCTCCAAGTACCCAGGATTCCAGGACGTTCTCACCCAGTCCAGAAAGGTGTCGGCCCATTTCAGACGTTCCTACACAGCCATGGCACGCCTTGCTGACATTCAGCAGCGCTACAACATGCCAGTCAGGCGTTTGATTTCTGACAGCCAGACTCGCTGGAATTCAACGCTCCTTATGTTGGAACGTCTGCTGCAACAACAAAGGGCCGTCAACGAGTACCTTTTTGAACTGGGTGGTAGGACTGGATCTGCACAGCTGGGGATTTTTTTCCCCGTTACTGGGTGCTTATGCGCGATGCCTGCAGGCTCATGCGACCTTTTGAAGAGGTGACAAATATGGTCAGTCGCACCGAAGGCACCATCAGCGACCTAATACCCTTCGCTTTCTTCCTGGAGCGTGCCGTGCGACGAGTGACAGATGAGGCTGTAGACCAGCGTGACGAGGAGCTGGAAGCGCACGATTTCTGGTCGGAATCACCAGAACGAACCCAGGCACCTGCTGCAACGCAGGGAGAGGTGCCAGAAGTGGAGTCAGAGGAGGAAGGTGGCTTTGTGGAGGAGGAGGAGGAGGACCAACAGGAGCAGGCTTCCCAGGGGGCTAGTGGTGACCTTTTGGGGACCCCTGGTCTTGTACGTGGCTGGGGGAGGAGACCGTGGATGATGCAGTCCTTGATAATGAGGAAGCGGAGATGGATAGCTCTGCATCCAACCTTGTGAGAATGGGGTCTTTCATGCTGTCATGCCTGTTGAAGGACCCCCGTATCAAGAGGCTTAAGGAGAAGGACCTGTACTGGGTCGCAACGCTACTAGACCCTCGGTACAAGCATAAAGTGTCAGAAATGTTACCAACATACCACAAGTCCGAAAAGATGCGGCATTTACAAACCAGCCTGCAAAACATGTTGTACAATGCTTTTAAGGGTGATGTCACTTCAGGAACTCATCAACATTCCAGGGGCAGAGGTGCCAGTAATCCTGCCACGAGCACACCTGCAAGGACAAAGCCCTTTGGCCAGTCTGTAACGTCAGACATGCAAATGTTTTTCTGTCCAAGGCAGCGCCACAACCCTTCTGGATCCACCCTCAAAGAACGCCTCGACCGGCAGGTAGCGGACTACCTGGCATTAACTGCAGATATCGACACTCTGAGGAGCGATGAACCCCTGGACTACTGGGTGCGCAGGCTTGATCTGTGGCCAGAGCTGTCACAATTTGCCATGAACCTCTTGTCTTGCCCAGCCTCAAGTGTGCTCTCAGAAAGGACCTTCAGTGCAGCAGGAGGGATTGTAACTGAGAAGAGAACTCGCCTAGGTCACAAAAGTGTCGATTACCTGACCTTTATTAAAATGAATGAGGGGTGGATCTCGGAGGGTTACTGCACGCCGGAAGACTTGTTCTGACTTCTATGCAGCTGTCCTTCTCTTCAAGCCTCATGACTCCACACACAGCTGTCCTTTAGCGTCCTCCTCCTCCCTCCGCCACCGTTACAAACTAGGGTGCAAACCCTACTGGTTTAATTTTTTCTGGCCTCTGTGCTTCAGTGGCTGCAACCAAAAAAACTGGGCAAACAATGTCTACAAGGTCAACGTATGGCAAAAAATGACTATTTTCAGCATTTATATGGCATATTTTTTCTGGCAACTGTGCTTCAGTGGCTGCATCCAAAAAAATGCATATTTTCTGCATTTATATGGCATAATTTTTCTGGCCTCTGTGCTTCAGTGGCTGCAACCAAAAAAATGCATATTTTCTGCATTTATATGGCATAATTTTTCTGGCCTCTGTGCTTCAGTGGCTGCAACCAAAAAAATTTATATTTTCAGCATTTATATGGCATAATTTTTCTGGCAACTGTGCTTCAGTGGCTGCGACCAAAAAAATGACTATTTTCAGCATTTATATGGCATATTTTTTCTGGCCTCTGTGCTTCAGTGGCTGCGGCCAAAAAAACTGGGCAAACAATGCCTACAAGGTCAACGACGTTGACCTTGTAGGCATTGTTTGCCCAGTTTTTTTGGCCGCAGCCACTGAAGCACAGAGGCCAGAAAAAATATGCCATATAAATGCTGAAAATAGTCATTTTTTGCCATACGTTGACTCAACGTATATGGCAAAAAATGACTATTTTCAGCATTTATATGGCATATTTTTTCTGGCAACTGTGCTTCAGTGGCTGCGACCAAAAAAATGCATATTTTCTGCATTTATATGGCATAATTTTTCTGGCCTCTGTGCTTCAGTGGCTGCAACCAAAAAAATTTATATTTTCAGCATTTATATGGCATAATTTTTCTGTCAACTGTGCTTCAGTGGCTGCGACCAAAAAAATGCATGTTTTCTGCATTTATATGGCATAATTTTTCTGGCCTCTGTGCTTCAGTGGCTGCAACCAAAAAAGTTTATATTTTCAGCATTTATATGGCATAATTTTTCTGTCAACTGTGCTTCAGTGGCTGCGACCAAAAAAATGCATATTTTCTGCATTTATATGGCATAATTTTTCTGGCCTCTGTGCTTCAGTGGCTGCAACCAAAAAATTTATATTTTCAGCATTTATATGGCATAATTTTTCTGGCAACTGTGCTTCAGTGGCTGCGTCCAAAAAAACTGGGCAAACAATGTCTACAAGGTCAACGTATGGCGAAAAATGACTATTTTCAGCATTTATATGGCATATTTTTTCTGGCAACTGTGCTTCAGTGGCTGCGTCCAAAAAAACTGGGCAAACAATGCCTACAAGGTCAACGTATGGCAGTTGTTTAAAGAGAACAGTAGATTACTAGCCAGCAAAGCTACCTAAGCTAAAATGTCCCTCAAATCCCTGCAGACTTCTGTCCCTCCAATACAGAGCAGTATCAAGCAGATTACTAGCCAGCAAACTTACTATCATCTGTCCCTGAAATCACTAACAGCTCTCCCCCTACACTATCTCTTCCAAGCACACACAGGCAGATTTTTCAGATACATTTTTGCCCTTGATCCCCCTCTGGCATGCCACTGTCCAGGTCGTTGCACCCTTTAAACAACTTTAAAATCATTTTTCTGGCCAGAAATGTCTTTTCTAGATGTTAAAGTTCGCCTTCCCATTGAAGTCTATGGGGTTCGCGAACCGTTCGCGAACCGCTCGCGTTTTTGCGCAAGTTCGCGAATATGTTCGCGAACTTTTTTTCCGACGTTCGCTACATCCCTACTAGCCAGCAAACTTTCAACTGTCCCTGAAATCACTAACAGGCAGCAGCTCTCTCCCTACACTATCTCTTCAGCACACACAGGCAGAGTGAAAAAACGCTGCAGGGCTTCGGTTTTTATAGGGAAGGGGAGTGGTCCAGGGGAGAGCTTCCTGATTGGCTGCCATGTACCTGCTGGTCTGGGGTGAGAGGGCAAAAAAAAGCGCCAACAATGGCGAACCCAAAATGGCGAACGTCGCGCGACGTTCGCGAACTTCCGGCGAGCGCGAACACCCGATGTTCGCGCGAACAAGTTCGCCGGCGAACAGTTCGCGACATCTCTAGCAAAGAAAACCAAAGCTCTCAACTTTAGACATAACTTCTTCGGAAAGGCACATGGAGGGGGATGCAAGGGAAAGCCTTCACCATCCATCAGAAGAGACAGTGAGGGGGATGCAAAGGGAAAGTTTGCAGCTCCTATTCAGGAGGTCAGAGAAGGCTATGCGCAAATCAAAATGGAGCCATTCAACTTCAGAAGCGAAATCAAGCGATATGCGGGAGGAACAGTGCGGTGCTATCAGTCATATTAGAAACCTGTCATGGAGGTAGAGTAAAATTAGTGCTTGGCTGCAGGGCTGCCATCAGAAATCACGGGGCCCCGTACATCAAAATTTTCTGGGCCCCCTGGTCCTGCCCACTCCATCCCGCCCCCCCCCAAGCCCCACCCCCAGATCCTGCCTACACCACAGTAAAAAGGCTACACAGACATTTTGTTTTCAAAACTCATCAGTTAATAGGGCTTCTCAAGCATAATTCTATTTTAAAATCAGTCAGAGTCTTTAAAGGGCAAATTAATTTTATTATACAGAGAAAGCTCAATTTTACATGTCCTGATTTTAAGTTTTCCTTTTCCACGCCATTTTTTTGTGGTCCCACAATATATAACGCACTTCCATGATTTTCAATTTTCTTAGATTTTACACAATTTTTTTTATGGTCCCTGACAGAGGGTACCTGATTGAAATAACCTGAGGTTGGTATGTTTTTTATTTCTACATTAGATGCCTGGGGGGAAGTAAGCAGTTTATTCATAATTGCTAAAACAATTTAAGTCTGAGTCCTAGAGTCATCACCTCTCTTGTTAATATGAGAGGCCTAACACTGAGGTACTGGCCATTCTTATTATCTGGCCATTAAACGCTACACTGAAGGAATGACTGATGCCTCAGAGGCTGTTATGGCTTCCCTGTAAAAACCCTGTCCATTAACACTTGACATGCAAATAAAGGCCATAATAAAGGCCATGGTCACCTTGGGCATGACACTGACAGAGGCCAAAGTCTTAGGTTCAACAGTGCAGCAAAATGAAAGTTGTGGCCTGAAGCACCTACCTGTGGCACGCTTATTGTACAGACAGGGGCCACTGAAACACTGCATAGTCCCCTGCGTTAAGATCCACTCTCACTGTCCTACATACCTCCCAACATTTTGTAAATGAAAAGAGGGACAAAAAGTTGCGGCGCGCGTTGCGTGGCAAATTTTTTGTGGCCACGCCCATTTTGTGGACACACCCCCTAATTACCATGTTCATCAATGCAATGCACTAATGACACTTACAAGCTGCTGGGGGGTATGCTATAGCAAGGCAGAATAATAAACAAAAGGCAGGAGATGCAGAGTAACTAGGGCAGGGAGAGTATTGTCATTTGCTTCCAAGGATGACTTTAGCCTTGCAGCAATTAACAGGGGGTATTATGGAAGGGTCCTACTCGGAGTCTAGTACACGATTCCTTGCACCAAGTCGCACCGTAGTGACAATAAAGTGATAGTCTAAAGCAGCGGGAAACCGCTGGGCCAGCTAATTAAAGGCACATTCAACTGTAACAATTAAGCCAAAGTCCACACATACAGACACACCAGGGGCGGAACTACCGGGGGAGCAGGGGGTGCGAGTGGGCCAGGGCCCGCACCCCCTCAGGGCCCCCCGGCAGTCCGCGCGCCGCATGTTCCCCGGCCAGTTCTGGGTGTACGGAGGGGGGTGGGGGGCCCGGCTGCGCGTCCTGTGCCAGGGCTCGCCCCCCTCTTCTGAGACACACACAGTGACACACATACAGACAGACACACAGTGACACATATACAGACAGACACAGTGACACATATACAGACAGACACAGTGACACATATACAGACAGACACAGTGACACATATACAGACAGACACACTGTGACACATATACAGACAGTCACAGTGACACATATACAGACAGACACACACATACAGACAGTCACAGTGACACATATACAGACAGACACACTGTGACACATATACAGACAGACACAGTGACACATATACAGACAGACACACTGTGACACATATACAGACAGACACAGTGACACATATACAGACAGACACAGTGACACATATACAGACAGACACACTGTGACACATATACAGACAGACACACTGTGACACATATACAGACAGACACAGTGACACATATACAGACAGACACAGTGACACATATACAGACAGACACAGTGACACATATACAGACAGACACAGTGACACATATACAGACAGACACACTGTGACACATATACAGACAGTCACAGTGACACATATACAGACAGACACACACATACAGACAGTCACAGTGACACATATACAGACAGACACACTGTGACACATATACAGACAGACACAGTGACACATATACAGACAGACACACTGTGACACATATACAGACAGACACAGTGACACATATACAGACAGACACAGTGACACATATACAGACAGACACACTGTGACACATATACAGACAGACACACTGTGACACATATACAGACAGACACAGTGACACATATACAGACAGACACAGTGACACATATACAGACAGACACAGTGACACATATACAGACAGACACAGTGACACATATACAGACAGACACACTGTGACACATATACAGACAGACACAGTGACACATATACAGACAGACACAGTGACACATATACAGACAGACACAGTGACACATATACAGACAGACACAGTGACACATATACAGACAGTCACAGTGACACATATACAGACAGACACAGTGACACATATACAGACAGACACAGTGACACATATACAGACAGACACACTGTGACACATATACAGACAGACACAGTGACACATATACAGACAGACACACTGTGACACATATACAGACAGACACAGTGACACATATACAGACAGACACAGTGACACATATACAGACAGACACACTGTGACACATATACAGACAGACACACTGTGACACATATACAGACAGACACAGTGACACATATACAGACAGACACAGTGACACATATACAGACAGACACACTGTGACACATATACAGACAGACACACTGTGACACATATACAGACAGACACAGTGACACATATACAGACAGACACAGTGACACATATACAGACAGACACAGTGACACATATACAGACAGAACCAACAGTGACACATATACAGACAGACACAGTGACACATATACAGACAGACACACGTGACACATATACAGACAGACACAGTGACACATATACAGACAGACAACAGGACAACCATATACAGGACAGACACAGTGACACATATACAGACAGACACAGTGACACATATACAGACAGACACATGTGACACATATACAGACAGACACAGTGACACATATACAGACAGACACAGTGACACATATACAGACAGACACAGTGACACATATACAGACAGACACAGTGACACATATACAGGACAGACACAGTGACACATATACAGACAGACACAGTGACACATATACAGACAGACACAGTGACACATATACAGACAGACACAGTGACACATATACAGACAGACACAGTGACACATATACAGGACAGACACAGTGACACATATACAGACAGACACAGTGACACATATACAGACAGACACAGTGACACATATACAGACAGACACAGTGACACATATACAGACAGACACAGTGACACATATACAGACAGACACAGTGACACATATACAGACAGACACAGTGACACATACAGACAGACACAGTGACACATATACAGACAGACACAGTGACACATATACAGACAGACACACACATACAGACAGACACAGTGACACATATACAGACAGACACAGTGACACATATACAGACACACACAGTGACACATATACAGACAGACACAGTGACACATATACAGACAGACACAGTGACACATACAGACAGACACTGTGACACATATACAGACAGACACAGTGACACATATACAGACAGACACAGTGACACATATACAGACAGACACAGTGACACATATACAGACAGACACAGTGACACATATACAGACAGACACAGTGACACATATACAGACAGACACAGTGACACATATACAGACAGACACAGTGACACATATACAGACAGACACAGTGACACATATACAGACAGACACAGTGACACATATACAGACAGACACAGTGACACATATACAGACAGACACAGTGACACATATACAGACAGACACAGTGACACATATACAGACAGACACAGTGACACATACAGACAGACACAGTGACACATATACAGACAGACACACACATACAGACACACAGTGACACATATAGACACACACATAAAGACACACAGTGACACACATACAGACAGACAGACAAACAGACAGACAGACAGATACACACAGACAGACACACACACACAACTCACACACTCGATCTGTAACTGACACAGTAGAGTTTGCCGGCTGCAGCCTCCCTAAATCCACCCCTCCTCCAAGCCAAGCAGTTACTCACAGTTAGGGATGTAGCGAACGTCGGAAAAAATGTTCGCAAACATGTTCGCGAACATCCGGACAAAAATGCGAACGGTTCGCGAACGTTGCGAACCCCATAGACTTCAATGGGAAGGCGAATTTTAAAAGCTAGAAAAGACATTTCTGGCCAGAAAAATGATTTTAAAGTTGTTTAAAGGGTGCAACGACCTGGACAGTGGCATGCCAGAGGGGGATCAAGGGCAAATATGTTTCTAAAAAATCCATTGTTGACACAGCGCTGCGTTTTGTGCTGTAAAGGGCAGAAATCACACTACGTCACTCAGGTGGTGTTTCTGGAGACGGTATTATTATTGATATTTAGACAGAATGTGAAAAAACTCACACAGCTAAGTGGCAGTGGTTTGAAGAACAGATGCAGATGAGAGATCAGCAGCAGGACAGACAGCTGCCCACAGCAGCTACATACAGAGCACTGCAGTAGAAGGTAGATTACTAGCCAGCAAAGCTACCTAACCTAAAATGTCCCTCAAATCCCTGCAGACTTCTGTCCCTACAATACAGAGCAGTATCAAGTAGATTACTAGCCAGCAAAGTTACTATCAACTGTCCCTGAAATCACTAACAGCTCTCTCCCTACACTAGCTCTTGCAAACACACACAGGCAGAATGAAAAAACGCTGCAGGGCTTCAGTTTATATATGGAAGGGGAGTGGTCCAGGGGGTGTGGGGGTGGTCCAGGAGGGAGAGCTTCCTGATTGGCTGCCATGTATCTGCTGGTCTGGGGGAGAAATGGCAAAAAAAAGCGCCAGCTAAGGCGAACCCAAATTGGCGAACGTTGCGTTACGTTCGCGAACATTCGGCGGACGCGAACGGTCGATGTTCGCGCGAACAAGTTCGCCGGCGAACAGTCCGCGACATCCCTACTCACAGTGCACGCACAGTTCCAGCACACACGCACAGCATTCAACAGGCATTTCCCTCCGTGATGAACAGCACAGGTTTGGCAGCACTGCAGTGTAGAAGGGGGATGGAGCCATACTTCCACACTTGTTTAACGGCACCTGACCTCTCCCCCCCCCCCCCCGGAGCAGCATGGAGCCTTGAGTGACACTGGCCGGACAGAAAGACTAAGCTCCCTACTTACCCATAAACATTTGCCATCCGGTGCGTGGCAATAAAACAAGCGCTGTCCCCTAACACATGCCTTTCTTTAGGATTCCTTTCCGGGTAACTAACAGGCGTCATAGCTACGCCACACGGAATCCCTGCAGTGGAGGGTACCCATCATACCCCGTGCCCCGCCGCAACAAGCAAAACTTTATTTGTATAGCTGGTTAGCACGCATCGCACAGTACCAACGAGCAGCAAAAATCTCACGAGATTTCAGCCAGCTACAGTTTTTCCCATGAGGCTTTGCGCCCGACTTTCAGAAAGTCGGGACTTTGGAGTCTCGTGCACAATTTTAAAACCCTGCCTTAATTACATTTATTTAGAAAAAGACGGAAATATGTAAGTTTTGTTAACTATTTAATAACAGTCCTACTGTCAACAAAAAAGTGACAGGTTTCCTTTAAGAACAAATTGTGGTGGGTCGTGGAGATGGAAAAATGTTTATGGTTATACAGATAAGGTCTTCTTCATAACATCTGAACAAGAAATGTATATGTCTCCAAGATCAGCCCTCCCTTCCCTTTTCTTCACTTGCCTCTTCCTAAAACTCCCTCCTATCTTGGTAAGTGTCTTCTACCTTTTATTAAGTTACCTTTAGTCATTTAAAACCAGCCATGGCAGCTAAGTCTAAAAGACATCTAGGAATACTTGCTCTTTAAAATTGCCTTTATTAATTTATTTACAGCTAGCATATTTGCTATAATATTACATCAAAGCATTACAGTTGCTGTGTATTTGATAACATTGGAATCAGAGTGCAAGACTTACCAATAGCCTTACTGCTACGTGGCATCAATTTCTCACATGAATTCACTGCAGGATTGGTTTGAAATGAAGTTTGGCTTCTTTTGTCCTGCAGTAGAGGGTGTTACTCCCCATTAGAGTTCACTGATATAATTTGAGAAAATACCACATAGACAGCTGGAATGTACTAGAAATATCAAAGTTCCTCCTGTTGCCCCCCTCCCTCATGCCTCCTGACTGCCCCATTATTTCCTTCTTTGGGTCAAATCTCTTATAAGGAGAGTAAATGTTATATAGTTACAGACAAAGAATCTGACTATAAACTTGGTTTTTATCTCTTGCTTAAAAAAAAACTCCAATACCTGATTTCACCTTATTTATTATTAAAAAAAAAACTCGATTTAATCAGTTTGGGTCAAAACTTGATAAAATGGAACGAAACCCTGAATTGTACGATTTTTTTCTGGGGTTTTTTCCCGAATTGATTGATGTTTTGGGATTTTTCCTGAAAAGCCTGAATTTTTTGGATTTTTGCCCGAAATGCTCAAAATGGTCTGATTTGCGGACTAATTCCAGAGCAGGCCACAGAAACTTCAATGTAGGATAAGGACCTCTGCCACTGACTTATATACAACCTCAGCAGTCCTGAGTAGTGATGGGCGAATTTGCGCGGTTTCGCTTCGCGGAAAAATTCCCGAATTTCGCGCGAAATTCGCGAAACGGCGAAAAATTCGTGAAACGGCGCCGGCGTCTCGTTTTTGACGCCGGCGGCCGTTTTTGACGCCGGCGACCGTTTTTTACGCCGGCGTCCGTTTTTTCGAAAAAAAATTTTTTGACGCCGGCGAATTTTTTCGACGAATTTTCACGGGCGTTTCGCGAATTTATTCGCCTGCCGCGAATCGCGCAAATTCGCCGCAAATTCGCGCCTGGCGAATAAATTCGCCCATCACTAGTCCTGAGATGGCGGATTTTTGGATTCAGGCTTTATGCAGTATTGGGCATTAATACATCTCTAGAAATTTGAGTTTTGCCCCAAAGAGCCCAACCAGATAAATTCAGAGTTTAGTAAATAACCCCTTAAATTATTTAGAAACAAGATATCTCATTGCAAGAAAATGAAAGAGAATACACACTTCTATACACAAGGGGAAGAACAGATTGCAGTGGGCCATGGTGATGGAGAAATATACAGCCTTAAATTAGCAATTTTGAAAATGTTTAGAATATGGATATACAGACATGTCATTGCAGATCAGTCGTCCCTTCTTTTGCATTTTGCTAAACTTCCCTCCTACCATGGTTAATGTCTGTTACACTTTAGGTGGTTACCAATAGTCATTTAAAAACAACCATATCAACTGTGTATAAAAAGCATTTAGGAATACTTGTTCTTTAAAATTGCATTTATTAATTTGCATACAGCAAGCATATACTGTAGGTACACTGCATTGCAGTGTGATAAATATTAAAATAGGAATCAAAGTGCCAGACTCACCAATATCCTTAGTGCTACACGACATCGGTATTCCTAGTTATAAGTACAGGATTTGATTGCAACACTATTTTTAAATGCAGTGCCACCTTATGTTCTTCAGCAGAAGATGGAAACTCCCTATTAAAGGGCGTAGAACCAAAGATGTTTGACTGCAAGAAAACATAAACAGGCAGAATAAGAAAAACAACTAGAAAAACTAGTTATAAGATATTTAGATTGCTTCTGGCAACTAAGTAGAACAGTCATATCCAGAAAAATGTCTACCAAGGTGACTTATAGGTGAACTATAGCAAAAATAAAAATGTAATATTCCTGTCATTGTCTCAAGTATATTTATTCTGAAATAATCTTCACTCTCTCCCTTAGCAATTGGTATTACTTCATCCTCTCTTCATGCAGGAGTCAGCTTTTAGTTGACAGGTATATTATGGGTGTTATCTACTAAACTCTGAATGCAAAAATCACGAAAAATTTGTGACTTTTTTTTTTTATATAATCGGACTTTTAAAAATCACAGATTTTTCGGAATTTATTAAACCCTGAGGTTTAAAAAATCGGAGAATTCGGGTGAAAAATCCGAAGTAATCTTGAAAACCGGATGAAAAAACTTTCTTTGCAAACAGGGAACACATCGTCTGCAATAATAGGCAACCACTTCCCTCATTCGAGGCCAGAAAAACTGATCACCTGTCAGACCATAAGTCTTTTCAACCCCTAAATTCCCATTATGGTCATGTAAAATCCTTAACACGGTTCGTCAATAGGCTTGGGGTTACACCAACTGCCTCCTCTCAGAATGATCATGAATCCTATAGAGACTGCCATTAATACATTTTAACTTTTCCCATTCCTTCAGGTAGATTCAACTCTCCTTAGGTATGGCCTTGCTCAAAAGATCACCGGATCTATCTTCTGTTCCAGAATCATATCACCAGTGCTCAATTGGAGACCTCTGGCACTCCCAAGGGCCGTGGGGTACGCATACATGGGAGGAATGCAGTCTTCTTTTCCTCCAAGGGAATCCACTAGCCGTAATTCAGAGAAGGCTATGCGACTACCCAGCATGGCTGCTGTAGCACAGCGAGCAGCCACCAATAAGCTCAGAATATCTTCCCATCATCCTCTTCCAGGTGAGTGGGTAGACCAGGACATCGAGATAAGGCATTGCACCCACATTCTTGGGATCCGGCTTATATTTCAAAGAATACTGGTAATTTGATAAAGCTGCCAACCACCGATGCCCAGTCGCATCCAACTTAGCGGTGGTTAGGATATAGGTTAACGGATTATTGTCAGTCCTTACTTCAAACTTAACCCCATATAGGTAGTCAGTAACAGTCCATTTCAACCCTAAGAAGTCCAACTTGTGCACTGGGTAGTTCCTCTCAGCAGGGCTAAGACTCTGGCTTACATACATGACCGGCTTCAATCCTCCAGGGTGTTCCTGATGAAGGATGCCCCCCAGTCCTTTGTAACTGGCATCAACATGCAAAACATAGGGCTTCTAAGGGTCTGCTTAAGCGAGGACAGGGGCTTCTATGAGTATTTTCTTTAAAGTCAAAAAGGCTTCCTCACAAGCTGGGGCCCACCTGGCCTTAAGAGGAGGTTGAAGAGAGTGGGTCTCCTTGGGGGCATTGCAGGCCAACAGTCCATTTAAGGGATTTGCGAGTTTGGAATATCCTTCAACAAACCTTCGGTAATAACCACAGAACCCCAGAAAGGATCTAAGTTAAGTCAAGTTAGTAGGCCGTGGCCAATTCCGTACGGCAACAACTTTCTTGGGATCAGTGGCAACCCCTTCAGCAGACACGATTTGACCCACAAACCGTACTGCCTTGCGAGCAAACTTGCATTTATCGACAGAGAGCATAAAACCTTCCTGCCAGAGGCGCTCAAGTACATTAAACAACCGGGTAACATGTTCTTCCAGAGTGGAGTCAAACACGATTATATCGTCCGGGTACACTATGCAATGTCTGGGGTTTAAATCACCAAGCACCTTTTCCATGAGACGCTGAAAGATGCCAGGAGCCCCACTTATGCCTTGGGGCATCAGGGTGAACTGGTAGAAACGGGCAAACAAAAGCTCTTGATCTTGATTATCCATACTTATGGGGATTTGATAATACCCTGACTGCAGATCCATTACAGAGAACCAGGCACTACCATGCAATGCATCCAAGGCCTCATCAATATGATGCAATGTATACTGATCTGGGACAGTCAACACAGAGATGAACATTGTCATTTTTCTTTCATACAATCACAATGGGGGAAGCATAAGGACTGGATGACTCAACAATTATCCGCTGATCCTTCATCTTTCCAGGTAATTTCGAACATCCTCCAGGTCACAAGGGGGTATCCGCCAGGACCTCTCTTGGAAAGGTGTGTCTTTACTCAACCTTATGCTATGCTCCACATTTCTGACACACCCCACATCTATCTCATCTTTAGAGAAAACATCACGTACAGCGACAATTGTTGCTCAAACACCTGGCGATGTTCTAAGGGTCAGCCTCTTCATAATTAAAGGCCAGTTTAGTGTCAGCTGCTCCCAATCTAATCGAGCGGGAGTCCACACTCTCCACTGGGTAACAATGCCCAACAGTGTTCCAGGCAAGGATTATCACAGTATGGGAGGTAATGTTTTTAACCGTAACCACATCAGTCCTGGACATCTGCGGCAGTAGTCCTTCCTCTCAGGCACTATTTCCGAACCATTTCAAGCTGCTTTGTTTGGGTTGGTTTCCAACAGAAAATAACTGCCTTGGGTCGCCAACACAATCTCCACATACACTCGGAGGCTGTGAACCCCACCCGGGGGGATCTCCACAGGGTGCCAAGGATTTCCTACACAATCCCCAGGTAGCTCTGGGGCAAAAGTCTGGAAAATCTCCTGCAGCTCTGGAGGTATGGGCAGCACAGAGAGAGGGGTGCTCTCCCTGGTTGAAGGAACCAGAGGAAAGCCTCCTCCATGGCTTTCACATTGGAGCCTACAATCACCAGAGCAACCTCCTTGCCTCCAGGCGGGGGACCTACATAAGCAATGACAGTGATTGGGGGAACTTTATCCCGTACAAGTCCAGGAATACGCAGCTGTACCTCCACACAGACATTCATGTAAGTAGGACCCGTCCCCACACCAAAAATGGGCACTGCGCACACAGCTTGCAGTGGAATATGGCTAAGGTGTTGAAGATGTATAATAGTCAATTGTGAGCCAGTATCAAATAGCGCTGTGGTCGGGATACCATTCACTAGCAGTTTGAAAGTGCACCATCATCCCACTCCCTGGAGTTTCAATGGTCTCACAAACACGAATATGTCCTCTCTGTCCCCGTCACACAAGCTTTGAAACATATGAAGCAAAGTGTGAGGATTGTGACAAGTGCCATACTCATCCTCTAAGGCTTTCAGGCAATCTCTAACAGAGGCATTTAGGTTGGCTTTACAGAACATTTTAACCACTCGACTGGTGGGAGGCCGCAGGTTTTTAGTTAAGCAAATTCATTTATCACCCTCAGGACACAGACACTCCTCCAGAATTTGGACCATATTCTCCTGCCACTCTTCAAACCCCTGTTCACCCTCGGGGACCAGAAGATTCTCTGAGAAAACCTTCAGCTTTGGATAGTTAAGTGGGCGAGCCAATGCCCGGGCTCAGGATCATCACCTTGGTGTCTCCCCTGGAGGCAAATTAGCTACCCACTGGGGCAGTGTCAAGGCTTTCCATCTTAATCACAGAACCTGATGGGGAGGATGAGTCAGGTCCGGCATATATAACTATGACTATATGACAGGGCAGACGATCGGATGGTTCCCCTTCGGGTAAACTTTATAAGGCCCATAGTCATCCTCTAGTTCCACAGGACTAGCATAGAGTCTTACACAGTAATCCGTGACTCTGGAACCCCTTTCTGCAACTAATTGGATGTCCGCTAACCTTGCATGGTAAGTGAGGGTAGGGTTCATGATCTCCGTGTCACAACCTCTGGGCACTCGAAAAAGCACAGCGGGGGTCAATGTATTCCACAATCGCCCATGCGTGCACCTCTTGTGGACAGAGTAATAGCATCGTAGACTACAATTACCGCTTCTTAAGGGGGTAAACTGGAGTCGTTTGTAAAGCTTATGCACGCGGAAGTAAAAACCACAAAATCCTCATTTTACCTATTGAGTCCACACCCGCAGTGACTGTCACACTAGGCTGTGGTATTACAGTTATCCTGTCATCCTGCACTATAATAAATTTAACACTCCCGGTTTCACTTAAGACCTACTTTTTGTATATTTGTGCCACTGATGAGACCCTTTTCACAAGGGTAAGTCCTCACAATGGGGTGGAGGCAGGGTGTAGTGCAACTGTAACCACATGCTAATGCACAGGAATTGAGCGCCATTGGTTCTTTAAGATTACCCAAACAACTGAGTTTATTTAGCTGAACAATCCACATAAGAGTTTATAACATTGGACAGAACATACACCAACAAAGGAGTAGAGTATACTCACAGTATTAGAAACAGTTGTCCTTGAAGGCAAAGGGAACACACACAGTGAGACAGCAACTAAGAAGTATGCCCAGCTTTCGGGCTTTTCCTAAGTGGAACCCAGGGGAATATCTACATTCCTAAGTCTATGCACTTAGTCCCTACTTCTGGGTTATTAGTACCCGGGATCTTAATCCCTCTGACTCTCCTCATTGGAGCCTTGAGCTGCTCAACTATATAACCTAGAGTGATCTATGAAAAAGTATAACTACCCGCTTTACTAAGGGCAAATCTTGGGTTCCACTACCCCTTCCCTTTCTAATGAACAGGGAAGGGCTAAAACTAAAATGGACCCGAAGTACATTATCACAACCCTTTTACAGTGCCATCTACTGGGCACTGTAAGAACAAAAGGCATAACCAGAAAATAGGCCCCTGAGTAGGACCCATTTAGCTGTTGAACCACTGATGATTTGCCTGCCAGTATTGACTAGGGGTGGCTATTTTACACATCCCTACAACTTAATTACATAATATAAATTATTTGAATCTTGTTTTCTTTAGTCTGGGAATTCATAATTGTAAAAAGCAGGCAGGAGCCATTTTGTGGACACTGTTATTAAGACAAGTCTTGTATCATATCAAAATCTTGTTTGTGCACCAAAATGGGGGACCTGATGTCCATCCCCATGTCCTGGCTACACAATTAAATGGTTAAGAAACCTTGGGGAATGTGGGGATTGCAGTGACATCTAGTAAGTGCTGAATGGAAAGTGAAAGTAATTGTCTGCCCCACCCTTATCCCTAAGGAATAGAGCAGGGATCCCCAACCTTTTGAACCCTTGAGCAACATTCAGAAGTAAAAGGAGTTTGGGAGCAACACTAGTATGAAAAATGTTCTTGGGGTGCCAAATAAGTGCTGTGATTGGCCATTTGGTAGCCTCTGTGTGGATTGACAAACTACATTGTTTGGCAGTGCAACTGCTTTTATGCAACCAAAACTTGCCTCCAAGCCGGGAATTCAAAAATAAGCTCCTGCTTTGAGGTCACTGGGAGCCGATACAGGGGTGTTATGGTTATTCCTTAACTGAACCATAAGGTATAGAACAACTCATGTTGGGTGCCTCCCAACATTCTGGACATGGCTCACAGTTCCGACTTTCTCTTCAGGAGGAGCCCTCCGTTACTTGAATGATGCCAGGTCTTAAAGTGAGAGAGCCAAGGCATGAGTTCTGGGCAGACAAGGGAACCATAATGTGCAACTGGAGGAATGGGGTTAGAGCAAAGTGCAGTCTTAGATCAGGCCAGGGTCAAAACCATTCAGAAGGCAATAGGACATCATGAACCAGAAGCATAGTCAAGGACCCAGGCCGAGGTCAAAGCAACCAGTAAATGCAGTAAAAAGCCAGGATCCAGAAGAAAGGTCAGTACAGGCAGTGAATCAGCAGTGAATACATGTGCAAGAGAGGAGGCGGTGGGCATCCCCACCACTTCCCAGTTAGCATTAAAAGAGAGAAGTGCCTTCTCTGCCATCTACCCTTAGTCCAGTCCCCAGTCTCTTCACTCCTCACTCATGCCCTGTAGTAAGAGAGACCATGTGCAACCATTTACATATGCTCACCTATTGTCAGGGGGCCTATCGGCTCCCAAAGGGAGTAGTACGGACCAAGGTGGAAGCCAGGAACAAGAGTCCAAGATCGAAGTATCCGAAGGGTTAAACAAGAGAATAGTCCGGTCACAGGCAAAGTTCTTCAGGCAGGCAGCGAAGGGTCAAAGTCCAGAACAAGCAGGGATCAAGATCAGGGAACAAACAGGAAATCTTCACAGGAAAAAAACAGGTACAATGCAGGCAATAATACCTATAATTGGGCAGGGTTTCAGTGTCCAGGGCGCCCTTTTATGCCAAAATCCCGGCAACAGTGATGACATCATTATGCAGCAACGCTACACCCATGTGTTTAACATGGGAGCCGCCATCTTGGATTTTCACCGCGACCGGTTTGAAGGTGAGCAGCGCTGTTGGGTGCTTCTGGCAGTCCTGACAGTACCCCCTCCCCCACAGGGGGCCACTGGACCACCAAGTCTAGGCTTCTGGGGAAACTGTTTGTAGAACTCGCTTACCAACCAAGGGGCATCAGAGTGTTTCTCCCAAGAGCATTCTTCTGGACCGAAGCCCTTCCAACTAATAAGGAATTAAAGAGAACCTCTGGAGATTCTGGAGTCTATGATCTTTTCCACCTCGTACTCTTGTTGACAACAGAGATAGCAGAAGGGGGAGACTGATCAGCAGAGAAGTGATTGGAAATTGCTGGCTTCACCAGAGAAACATGAAACTTGTCTCACACGCCCACCTCTCGCGCCGGTTTCCTAGTGCGCATGCGCACACGCAATTCCGGGTTTAAAGGCGCATGCGAGCTGACGTGGTGACGTCAGCTTGCAATGGCGCCAAATTTGAAAGTATTTAAGGGGCATTTCCACTGTTTGTCATTGTGATAGGATTTGTTCTTGGTGCTGTTAGCTATTGCTATTCCGTTTGAATCTGATTCTGATTATCTGTTTTGACCCCTGCCTGTTTGACTATTCTGATCTCTGGAACCTGACCCTTGCCTGCCTTCGACAACTCTTCCTGCTAAATCCCTTGATTGACAACCCGGTTTGACCCTTGCCTGCCTGACGATTCTCGATATCTGCCTGCCTCGATCCTGCCTGTCTGACGATTCTCTTGCCTGCTCCATTTGTACCGTGACCTTCGGCCTAACTGACTTTTACAACAGTCGTGCCCCTTTGCTTGCCAGAACTCCTCGCTTTGCTCCTCTCGAAAAGTCCAGGTGGCATTTGAGTACGCTGAGGGCTCCTCCTGAAGCCAAAGGCGGTCACACTACTGGTGAAGCCGAGACCAGGGAGCTTGGCATTAGTTCTGGTTTAGGGTGCCGACCGTGACAGTTGGGAATTCGCATCTCAGGGGGAAGCTGAAGTCTTACGGCCACAGGATTGATGATTTCCATGATGGAGAATGGACCAACAAACTTTGGACCCAACTTGGGAGAAGGTACTTTCAAATGAATGTTTCTCGTGGATAACCACACCTTGTCACCAACTTTGTAAGGAGGAGAGGGCCTGCGTCTCCGATCAGCAGAAGTCTTGTGCACAAGAGCACTCTTCTCCAAATTCGATTTGGTTGCTGCCCAGATAGCAGACATATGGGCTGCGTGGTCATCTGCAGCAGGGACATCAGACAATACAAAATCTTGCGGAAAGGCCTGGGGATGTTGACCATACACAGTCATAAAAGGAGACCTTCCAGTGGAAGTGTGGCATGCATTGTTATGAGCAAATTCCGCCCACGGGAGGAGATCAGACCAATCATCTTGACAGAGGGAAACATGATTCCTCAGGAATTGCTCTAATGCTTGGTTAACACGTTCGGCAGCTCCATTCGTCTGGGGATGGAAAGCCGTGGAAAACTAGAGAGCGATACCCAAGTCTTTACACAAGGAACACCAAAACATCGCTGTAAACTGAGATCCCCTCTCAGAAACTATCTCAGCCGGAAAGCCATGCAAACGGAAAATAAATTGGATGAAAAGCTGGGATAATTCCACTGCTGAGGCGAGTTTTCGTAAAGGGATAAAATGTGCCATCTTGCTAAAGCGGTCAATCACAACCCAGATCACAGTGTTCCCTCTTGCAGGTGGAAGTGAGTCCATGGACGAGAGGGGATAGGTAAAGGTTGTAATAACCCACTAGGATGAGTATGGCTAGCCTTGGAAGTGGCACAAATGGTACAGGCAGCAACAAAGTCTTTAACATTTTTACGGATAGTTGGCCACCAAACTAGACGTTGTAGGACTCAAGAGTCTTTTCAGGACCAGGATGGGAAAGGGAAAGGGAAAGGGATCTTGGATACCTCAAAGACACATTTCTCCAGCTTGGCAAAGAGAGAATTCTTCCTCAGACGAGAGAGTACTTCCTTCACCTGGGAGCGATGGCCCACTAGGTCCTTGGAGAAGATCAGGATGTCATCTAGGTACACGACCATAGATTTACCCAAGAGATCCCGGAAGATGTCATTCACAAATTCCTGGAAGACAGCAGGGGCATTACAGAGGCCAAAGCGCATCACAAGATATTCATAGTGCCCATCTCAAGTGTTGAATGCCGTCTTCCATTCATCTCCTTCACGAATGCGAATGAGGTTATATGCCCCGCGTAGATCCAACTTCGTGAAGGGTACTGATTCTTGACAGTAATTTTATTAAGTCCACGGTGATCTATGCAAGGACGTAGACCACCATCCTTCTTCTCCACAAAGAAGAAACCAGCCCCTGCAGGAGAGGTAGAGGGACGAATAAACCCCCGCTGGAGATTTTCCTAGATATAATCTTTCTCTGGAGAGAGAGGATAAGTGCGACCTCTAGGGGGCATGGTTCCAGGAAGAAGGTCGACTGGACAGTCGTAGTGTCGATGAGGAGGGAGGAATTCTGCAGACTTTTTACAGAAGGCATCAGAGAATTCCTTGTAGCAGGAGGGCAGCGTTTTCAAATCTGTTGTAGAGATATTCACCCTCTGGTTTAGCAGGAAGACAGTGCTGTTGACAGAATGGACTCCAACGAGAGATCTGCCAGAGGACCAATCAATGGTGGGGTTCTGCAAATGCAGCCACGGAAGACCCAAGGCGACTGGAACAGAAGGGCAGGAAATAATCAGGAACGATAAATTTTTCTTTATGTAAAGTCCCAACCTGCACAGGTAATTCCACATAGAGTCGTCATAGAGATAATCTCGGATGCTAGACGCCTGCCATCAATAGCAGTAACTCGAAGGGGAGTAGACAATGGATACAGAGGAACACCCATATATTTAGCAAAGAGAGTGTCCATGAAATTCCCAGCAGCCCCAGAATCAATGAAAGCAGAGCCGACAATAGTCTTAGTGGTCAAATGAATCTGTAAAGGCAGAAGGAACCAATAAGAATTCTCTTGAGAACTTGGGGTAACACCTCCCACATTAGTCTTTCCAAGATTACCTTGAAGGAGAGGGCCCTTAGGCTTTACAGGACAAGAGTTGGCAAAGTGAGACTGACCACCACAATATAGACAAAGTCCTGCCAAACGCCTCCAGAGTTTCTCCTGCTCAGAGAGACGTGCTCTTCCAATCTGCATAGGTTCCTCCGGAGGAGACGTGGCTGCAGCAACTGGAGCTGGCGCTGATGTTTGCATTAGAATGGATAATTTTTCCAAAATCGCCTCCAATGTGTGTCCGACATAGGATTGCCGAGCTTCATACTCCTCCATGCGAGTGTGCAGACCACAAAATGCCCGGCCAATATCAGGCTGAGCTTCCTCAGTGGGGTCCATGGCCCAATTATAATGTCAGGGGGCCTATCGGCTCCCAAAGGGAGTAGTACGGACCAAGGAGGAAGCCAGGAACAAGAGTCCAAGATGGTTTAAACAAGAGAATAGTCCGGTCACAGGCAAAGTTCTTCAGGCAGGCAGCGAAGGGTCAAAGTCCAGAACAAGCAGGGATCAAGATCAGGAAACAAACAGGAAATCTTCACAAGAAACACCCAGGTACAATGCAGGCAAGAATACCTATAATTGGGCAGGGTTTCAGTGTCCAGGGCGACCCTTTTATGACAAAATCCCAGCACCAGTGATGACATCATCATGCAGCGACGCTAAACCCATGTGTTCAACATGGGCGCCACCATCTTGGATTTTCATTGTGATCGATGGGAAGGTGAGCAGCGCCATCGGGTGCTGGCAGTCCTGACACCTATTTGGGAGTGCAAGCACACTCATCTGCACACACGTCAGGGGGAGTTGCCTAGGGCAACCGGCCGGTCTGGCTCGACACCGCAGTGAAATTTCCTTGTGGATAGAGCTCCAGCAGCCACTGCTTCTCACACTCACCAATACCAAGAAGCTGCTGGGGATAGTTCCATGCATAGAAACCAGGTTGCTTGGTACTCTGAAAGAACAGCCAGCAAAGGACTTTCTTGAGCCAAAAAAAAACATTTACTTCCCTGATATATCACCCTGTTTGCCAGTGGTTTTTGGACAATTAAGTTCCTCTTAGAGGTCATACATATTATAAGGGCCCCCTTATTTGATTGCAAGTTTACAGATGCGTAAACACTTTACTGCATCTTCTATCTGTTAGTTTCATTAACCACTGAGATTCAGGCTCAGATCTCTCAATGACTTTTTGGTATCTCCTCCTTGATGAACCAACAACACCATCATCTTTCCACCCAAACCTGGCCCTTTTCCTCCTTTTACCATTGCTACTAATGACATGAGCATTAACCTTGTTTATTTTGCAGACTATTGGGGGACAGCACCTGTCCTTCTCAAATCATTCTAATGCCACTGCCAAAACTTGCCCCCTATATTATTTCAAAGATACTTATCCTTATCCTGTTTCATCCATTATAATCACCTGTCTCCCCCGCAATCAGTCTTAAACTCTGTTACTAGAATCCTCTTGCTTTCCCCTATAGGGGGTCCTGTTCATCTACTGTTAAAATATCTATCATGGCTGCCTGTTAAGCTAACAATAGGATACTAAATCCTCTGCTTACATTCATAGTTCCTTACTGTATGTTCCAGGCCTTTTTGTGCTTGTATGTTAACTGCCCATTTAGACTGTTAGCTCTACAGGGCAGGCACCTCCTACCTTGTGTGTAACATAATATACAGTAGCTCTTACTTTCTGTTTACTTATACATGTGTAACCTGTGCATCCTAGTAGTGATATAAATATATATATACAGTACATAATGTATATACCTAATTATGCAACAGAAACTACATGTTCACCACCTTATCTCATCTAAACTGACATTAACACTGGTCTCCCAGGAGTTGATTTACTAGAAGAGAAAACTGATGTTTATCTTAGTCTCCACCTTAATGCCTCCAGGGTGGCCTGTGCCCAGAGACTACACCTGAAAATGTAGGAGGTGCAGCCCCACAGCCTTAGGTGATAGATGGGGAGTGTCACAAAATAGCAATGTTTTTTTTAATGCATTCTTATCATATTACATGGAAATTATGTTCATTTTTCAAAAGAATGGCTCAACATAAGATTGTTTATGACAAGCCTTGAACCTGATCTGAGATAAGAATTAAGAATGTGTCCTTTTTCACACAAAACCAGGAGAAAAGATGCTGTATAGGCAGAATAACTTTGACATGTGCAATAGAAACACATTTTATAGTAAGAGCAGGACTGTATGTTGGTGGAAACTGCTAGAGCGATGAGATGGAGGAGCTGAGTCCAGCCACAAGGCTGAGATTTTATTACTTGAGGGAAACTGTGTGTGTGCATTAAGAATAATGTTTGTTTTTTTAATCAGAACCCTTATTAGTGACTAGAGTGCAAGCACAAGTGCAAATTTCCAGAAATTTCTCAGAAATCACTAAGATCTGTTGCGGTTAGAAAACTGAAAGCAAAAGTCTGTACGAGTGATGGACGAATTTGTCCCGTTTTGCTTCGCCGAAAACATTTGTGAATTTCCGGCGAAATTTGTGAAACGGCGAAAAATTCCTGAAACTCAAATTTTTATGCCGGTGTTAAAGTCAATGGGTGTCCAAATACTGTTGATGTGCAGTGGTTTTGACACAAGCAACTTTTCCGATGTGCTTCCAAAAATTTTTGACGCAGGTGCATTTTTGTGGCAGTTTTGCAAATTTATTCGCCGACAGTGAATTCGTGCCTGGCGAACTAATTCATCCATCACTAGTCTCTACCTTTAAATCAGTGTGTGAGTGTGTCAAGGGTTCTGCACTTTCTGTCCTCCAGGTCAACCAAATAGAATAAAATTGTGGGAATTATAAATTTACACTTAACAGTAACAAGATTTACTAACAGATCATTTTCTTGACTTTTATTAGTGTAAATTGGATGTAAAATTGTGCAGACCAAAAAAGAATGTGTTCAGTAAAATCTGCATCTTAGTGAATTTGCAGAGTAAAGTCCATTCGCCAGAGCGAAAATTTGCCTGGTGATAGACTTCGAATGATCACTAGTGTCTGTCTCTTTCACTAGCAAAGTTACGCCTGCGCCCGTTAGTAAATTGGCCAAGTGCCTGAAATAGGTAATTCTGGCGAATTGTACCAACATTAGTCACTTCACCATTTAGTAAATCTGCCCCTAAGTGTCTAAGAACCTGTTCCTGGTGCGACGGGGGGGGGGGGAGGTAAAACGTTGAGTCAGCCATCTGGGCTCGATGCTTCGGGGGTTGGTTTAACATTCTTGGGTAATGGAGGTAGGAGTTTGGGGTGAGGCCGACTTATGCTTTCACTTGCCCACCTTAGTGCAGTGCAGCTGGATGGCAGGGGGGCCCGTTTATTCCAATGAAGTAGGCAAACATTCCCAGGAGTAGTGTCAATTCTTTATTCAATTGTTTATTCAATTGTTATATAACCTATTTGTTTGTTCAGAATGTCAATAAAGCTGTGGCCATTTCACATACTTCCTGGATTGTTGTGTGTATTTTCTTGGCGAGAACAGGGAAAAGGTAAGTGGCAATGGTTCAGTAGAAGACTCCACATGCCTTCATACTGCCCTGGTCAACACAAGGAATAAAAAGTAACAATAGTAATAATACAATTGTAAGATCACAGAGCGATCGTTTTTTGGCTGTTGGGGTCAGTGACTCCCATATGAAACCATGAAATATGTAGTAGAGGAAGGCACATAATTAAAAACCTATAACAAAAATAAATAATGAAGACCCATTGCAAAGTTACTTGGAACTGAGTTCAGTTTTTTATAGTTTACTTATCCTTTAAGGTCCTTCTTTAGTTCATTACAAAGTTACTTATGTAATGCATAAATGTTTTCTGAACCTGCCTATCCAGCCAGTTTCAATGTAAGGGACAGAACATTATAATCTACACCAAATCTCAATTAAATTGACATTTACTCTGTTTTTCCTCATTCTTCACCTTAATTCCCTCAGATAACAGTTGTGTCGATCAGTGATTTATTTAATGAATTCTGGTAATTTTTGAACAACGAAGGAATTTTTAGTTTGTCAAAGGTGTGGCTTAACAGTAACCTTCCATGAATCTAATGTGATATAGCAATTCTACATAGAGTCTGGCCTGAGCACAGTCGGTGCATGGACCTTGTTTTGCCCCCCTGCAGACGACAAAGTTGGCAAGCGACTGACAGTGGTGTAAATAAGTCCCAATTGGCAGAATATTCAAATGTCACCATATGCATCATCTCATGAAGTCATTGCTTTGTAACACATCAGAGCTATGATTAAATGTAATAAAAGCAAGTTTAACAGTAATCACCAAATTTATTAAAACTTTCGATCAAGTTATTGCATGGTGACATCATTGTGAAAAAAATCCCCATTAGATACCCCAATGACCAGTATCGAAGTGTAGAGAAGTAGGGGCATGACAGGGGTTATCAGGACTGAATTTCTGTTGCGGGGACATGGACACCAGGCAATAGTGTCGTTATGCAGTTATAGGGTTATTATGGTTCATGGTTGCTATACAAACATCCATGCTATGTTGTGTTATTTATGTTTCCATTTATTGTTTATTTATGGTATGTTTTACAGAAAAAAATGTATTTAAAACTATACCCCCAAAATGAACACTTAAGGAACAGATAGTTTATATCATATTAAGTGGCATATTAAAGAATCTTATCAAACTGGAATATATATTTAAGTAAATATTGCTCTTTTACATCTCTTGCCTTGAGCCACCATTTCGTGATGGTCTGTGTGCTGCCTCGGAGATCACCTGACCAGAAATACTGCAGCTCTAACTGTAACAGGAAGAGATCACCTGACCAGAAATACTGCAGCTCTAACTGTAACAGGAAGAGATCACCTGACCAGAAATACTGCAGCTCTAACTGTAACAGGAAGAGATCACCTGACCAGAAATACTGCAGCTCTAACTGTAACAGGAAGAAGTGTTGAAGCAAAAGACAGAACTCTGTCTGTTAATTGGCTCATGTGACCTAACATGTTTGGTTTGTTTGTGTGCACCGCGAATCATACAATCCCAGGGGGCGGCCCTTATTTTTTAAAATGGCAATTTCCTATTTATGATTACCCAATGGCACATACTACTAAAAAAAGACTATTATTATGAAAATGGTTTATTTACATGAAGCAGGGTTTTACATATGAGCTGTTTTATGCAGTATATTTTTATAGAGAACTACATTATTCGGGGAGTATAGTTTACCTTTAAAGTTCTGCTTTTTGCGCTACTGCGCAGGCTCGAGAAAAAAGAAGAAACTGTATCTGACCAGAACTCTGTTTGTTAATTGTCTCATGTGAGCTAACAAGTATAGTTTGTTGGCACCGTGAATCATACGATCCCAGGGGCGGCCCTTATTTTTTAAAATGGCAGTTTTCTATTTATGATTACCAAATGGCACATTCTACTAAAAAAGTATATTATTATGAAAATGGTTTATTTACATGAAGCAGCGTTTTAGATATGAGCTGTTTTATGCAATATCTTTTTATAGAGACCTACATTGTTTGGGGGTATAGTTTTCCTTTAAAGGTAACGACCTTTAAGTTTATCTTTAGTTAGTATATTTTAGAATGGCTAATTCAGAGCAACTTTAATTGGTCTTCATTATTATAGTTTTTAAATTATTTGCCTTTTTCTTCTATCTCTTTCCAGCTTTCAAATGGGGAGGGGGGGTCACTAACCCCATTTAAAAAATAAATGCTCTGTAATTTATTGCTACTTTTTATTGCTCATGTTTCTATTCAGACCCTGTCTTATTCATATTCCAGTCTCTTATTTATATCAGTGCATGGTTGCTAGGGTAATTTGGACCCTAGCAACCAGATTGCCAAAATTGGGAACTAGAGAGCTGCTAGGAGAGCAAAAGGAGAGCAAAGTGCAAACAAACACAGAATGTTACATTGATAAGCCATCCTCATAGTTGCTGTACAGATATGGGATCCGTTATCCGGAAACCTGTTATCCAGAAAGCTTCAAATTATGGAAGGGTCATCTCCCATAGACTCAATTTTATCCAAATAATCCATTTTTTTTAAATAATTTCCTTTTTCTGTGTAATAATAAAACAGTAGCCTGTATATATAATTAATCCTTATTGGACGCAAAACCAGCCTATTGGATTTATTTCATGTTTACATGCTTATCTAATAGACTTTTAGAAGGTATGAAGATCCAAATTGCGGAAAGATCCATTATCCGGAAATCCCCAGGTTTTGAGCATTCTGAATAACAGGTCCCTATACTGCATACAAAGTTTTTGAAACTTATTTAAAATAAGAGGCTTTTTGGCACAGAGCCCAGAACATTCTGCAGCTCCACTTGGATACTTTTGTAACTATTCAAGATAAGTAAAGATATAAGTGTAACTATTTAAGATAAGCAAGTCTCTTGTGAGAATTTAGACTAGCAACTTAAGGTGGTCTTAACGTGAAGGTGAAGATCCAAATTACAAAAAGGTCCATTATCTGGAAAACCAGAGGGCCCGATTATTCTGGATAACAGGTCCCATACCTGTACCAAGTTTTCTTGCAAACAAATGTGGTTAAATTTGTTTAAAGTTTGCCCTGATCTAAAGCTGGAGCTCTCATTTACTAGTCATAGGCACAAATAGGCATAATAGGCATAGGTGAGATGATGAGAACAAAAAATTTAAAGATACAAGAGCAGCTTTTTTTCCACCCCTGGTAACTTGTGGGGCACTGGCACTTGAGGCAAGTTTCTCAACTTAAAATGCAGTAGTTCCTCACAAAAAGCCTAACGCGTTTCATGCTTACTAAGCACTTGCATTTCTTCATGGTTGCCTATGATAAGTGCTGGGTAAGCATGAAATGCGTTAGGCTTTTTGTGGGGAACTAACTGATTTTGAATTGACATGATAAATGTAAATTGTTTTGCTTTTCATCTTGAGCTGCATGGGTATCCTTATTTTGCTGCTGATATATTGCCTCTGTTAGTGACTAGTAGTCTCTCATGCACCTTTGAATAAAGTAATGCTTTGTAGCCAACTCTACTAAAGGGTTTAAGCACACGGGCCGATTCGGGGATATTTAGTCGCATGGCGACTAATCGCCTCTTCTGTGGGGCAACAATCTGCCCGAACTGCCTTCCCCCTGCCTCCCGCCTGATATAATGACAAAACGCCAGCGCAGTGGCGTAACTACCGGGGGAGCAGGGGGTGCAATTGGGCCAGGGCTCTCCGGCAGTCACGCGCCCCACACGCCCACTGCAGCGCCGCACGGAAGAGGGTGGGGGGCGGGGCCCGGCTGCACGGCCTGCACCAGGGCCCGCCCCCACCTAGTTCCATCTCTGCGCCAGCGCCAATGCACTAGTGGCCCCACGAGGAAGCTTCAAGCAACTTCGGAAATCAAAGCGTCTGTGTTGTGCATTGGCGCTGGCGTTTTGTCATTATAGCAGGTGGCAAGCAAGGGGAAGGCAGTTCGGGGAGATTGTCACCCCGCAGAAGAGGTGATTAGTCACCAGGCAACTAAATCGCCCTAAATCTGCCTGTGTGCTTGAACCCTTATACTATAAGTTTCTCGTCTTGCCTCATTGCCGCAGCACCCCTGCTTATATAGTTAAAGTAAATATCAGTGCCACAACAAAGGAAGCAAGACTTGAAATACCTGTTTGTTTATTGGAAGATCTTATAATGAAAGGGATGTGCACATATTGCAGGCATAAGTTTGATGCTTATTCCCACTTTGAAGTTAAGGGTTAAGGCAGGTGGGACGCAAGGCCCGGCCAGCAATTTCCATTAACCCTGATAGGACTGTAAATTTGGATATTTTATTGGTCATGGAATGTCCAGACAAATAATATCTTCTTTATCCACAATTAAAGTAAACATAATGCTAATTCATGCTCCTTCAAATTTAATTGTACGGTCATTTTTAATTGTAGTTGCAATTAAAGACAGTTTGCCAGACTATGGAAATAATGTATCATAAATTAGTCAATGTAGGTTGACAATCCACATAGGGGCTACCAAATAATGACCAATCACAGCACTTATGTGGCACCCCAAGAACATTTTTCATGCTAGTGTTGCTCCCCAACTCCTTTTTCTTCTGAGTGTTGCTCACAGGTTCAAAAGGTTGGGGACCCCGGCATGAAAATCGCCAGCGATGGCTTCGCAGCCATCGCAACACTTCGCCAGGTCGAAAGTTTGCTCAGACAACTTTAATTTATTAAAATGCGAAGTTGCATCCTGGGTGCCGAGCGCTGGTGAATTTTCTCTAGCATTACATCGGCAATGCGAGCAAATCAAAGTGAAGATACGCTAGTGTTCAATTCTGCCTAGCGCAACATCGTTAGAGGTCTTCCCCCAGGCTAATTTGCATATGGCGGGAAGTTTAAAGTTGGATGGATCTATTTATATTACATGTTGCAGTTAACACATTACATTTCCACTGATAACCACACATGTCCAGGGAACCTAAATAAAGACAATAGAGCTGTTATATTGACCTACACACTGTATAGTTTTTGTTCCATATGTTAGGGAATGTATGGGGGAACCCGGGTAGCCGAAAAAAATGTTATGCCATTTGCAGCCTAACACCCTGAAAAAATAAAAAGACGCCAGCGTTTTTGGACTTTTTTTTGGATTTTCCACACAAAAATTATGATGTACCGTATATACCCGTGTATAAGCCAAGTTTTTCAGCATCCAAAATGTGCTCAAAAAGTCAGCGTCATTGCAGTCACTTTTAATCATTCCTATACCAACAGTTCACTTGGGGAGAGACTGCAATATCCCACAATGCCCTCTGTTGGTTATATGAAAGAATAACAGTGCCCTCTGTTGGTTATATGAAAGAATAACAGTGACTGCAATATCACACAGTGCCATCTGTTGGTTATATGAAAGAATAACAGTGACTGCAATATCACACAGCGCCATCTGTTGGTTGTATGAAAGAATAACAGTGACTGCAATATCACACAGCGCCCTCTGTTGGTTATATGAAAGAATAACAGTGACTGCAATATCACACAGCGCCATCTGTTGGTTGTATGAAAGAATAACAATGACTGCAATATCACAGCGCCATCTGTTGGTTATATGGAAGAATAACAGTGACTGCAATATCACACAGCGCCCTCTGTTGGTTATATGAAAGATTAACAGTGACTGCAATATCACACAGCGCCCTCTGTTGGTTATACGAAAAATTAACAGTGATGGCAATATCAAACAGCGCCCTCTGTTGGTTATATGAAGGATTAACAGTGATGGCAATATCACACAGCACCCTCTGCACATGGTAGTGGGACAGTGGGACAATGCACACAGTAATCCGTTTGGCAATTCTCTGTCGCCATCAACTTTGCAAAGAAGTCCGGTTGATCGCTGGGGGGGTCGCTTTGGCAGAATGTGCGCTGCTGGGAGACAGGGCTGTAGTTGTGTCTAGGCTTATACTAGAGTCTATAAGTTTTCCCAGTTTTCGTAGGTAAAATTAGGTACCTCGGCTTATACTCGGGTCGGCTTATACTCGAGTATATATGGTAAGTAAGATTGAGGAAGATCTATGCAGTTCCATTGCACTTCTCCTGGTCTGAGCTGGGAAGGCAAGTCTGGCGAAAAAGGCAACATTCAGTAAATTCCGCATCGAGTAACGTCCATTCGCCAGATAGAAAATTTGCCTGGCGCTAGAGTGTGAATCACCGCTAGCATCTATCTTCTTTGCTGGTGAAGTTACGCCTGTGCCCGTTAGTAAATCGGCGTAGTGACTGAAAGCGGTAATGCTGGGGAATTGTCGCCATCGTTAGTCAATTCGCCCTTTAGTAAACCTGTCCCTAGGGCTCATGTATGACCACAAGAACAGTTGCAAACAAAGTTACAACAGTTGTGCAAATCTCCGCTCAGTCAGTTGCATGTAAAACCCCTTTTATTAAAGGAACATGCGTTAAAACACGCTCTTGCACTTCCATATAATTGCACTAGCAGCTGCTGCCTTCCTGTTTTTCATATGGGGAAAAAAACATGACAATTGCGATCAGAATTGCGCTTTGCTCACTGCAATGGCGTCGCAGTGGTAAGAGTGGTCAACGCACAAACATTTTTAATTACAATTTAATTTACATAATACATTTATTGCTTCAAGGAGAAGGAAAGCTACCGAAGCACTTTATTGTCAATAGATTAGCCACAATAGTGCAAACTATAACATTATATTTATTCTGCAGAATGCTTTACCATACCTGAGTAAACAGCTCTAGAAACTCTCTCTGTTTGTTTAGGATAGCAGCTGCCATATTAGCTTGCCATAACATCACTTCCTGCCTGACTCTCTCCCTGCTCACTCATAGCTCTGAGCTCAGATTACAGCAGGAGGGGAGGAGGGAGAGAGGAACAAACTGAGCATGCTCAAGCCCTAGCCCTGGAGGTTTAAGATGAAAACAGGAAGTCTGATACAGAAGCCCATGAGTACACAATAGAAGGAAAGAAATGTGGTGTTTCTTTTGACAGAGGACTCAGAGCAGCATTACTTTGAGGGTTTACTGGTGTATTTATATAGACCTTTCTGATAAAGTTTACTTAATTCTAACCTTTCCTTCTCCTTTAAATCAAGTTTCAGTTTTAGGTGGGTATTTCCTTTACCTTCTGGTGGACATAAGTGTTGGGATGAGACTGAAGTTACTGAGCTCAGAATGATAATGCCAGCAATGTACAAAGGACCAGTTTATACATAACTCTGTAGCCTTAATTATATCTTAGTTGGGATCAATTACAAGCTACTGTTTTATTATTACACAGAAAATGGGAATCATTTTTAAAAATTAATTCAGAGCTTTCTGGATAACATGTTTCCATATAATGGATCCCATACCTGTACATTGTGCCACTGACACAGTCATAATTGTATATCTTCTAAGCGGTAACATTCATGGGATATTATTTGTTAATGCTTCAAAAGTCTATTCAAAAGCAAATCATGTTTTAGATTTAAGGCCTTGGCTTTATGATCTCCTGATTGACATTCCATGGATGTTCACTGATCACTTCTTCCTGACAAAAGTGTGAATATTCTACAAAGTGACTCTGGATCCACAGCTGCTGCCTGAAAGTGTCTTTTCTGGGTCTCAATCTTTACTTTGTGCTTCTGATTCTTGGCAATGGAAAGTGATGACTTGTTATTTTGCAATTTTGTTTGTAGAGTCGATTTGTTTTGGAATTTTCTCTGGGAAATGCCATAACTCGGTTTGTTCCGGACATTATTCATTCAAGGATTTTCGTAATTCGATTTGAGTGTCTTTAAATCTGAAACGAAAGCTCATTCCTCAGAACTTGTTTTAGGGAGCACAAGAGCTAACGCTGGGTTTCAGGTTTACAGTAAGTAGTTGTGCAATAAAGGGATACTAACAGCGGCCTCTGGAACACAATTAGGACAGTTTCCAAGTTGCTAATCCAAGGCATGCTGGGTATTGTAGTTTGAGCACCAGCTACTGCTGCTGCATAGGATTATGGGTACTGATGCCACATTAAATCATTAAATTGAGTTTATAAAAATAGAGAATGTTTAATAAACGCTTCCTTATCTTTTCAAAACTTTTTTTATTGGTTTATCACATTACAGCCATGTTCAATATGTAATAACCATGTTTCTGATTTTTCGCAGATAACAGATGGTCCCCTACACAGAGGGAATCACCAGCATTACAGTCAGTTACAAGGAAAGATGACATTCCATTTGTATATTACATACCAATAAAAATTTTAGGGTTTCAACTCGACCAGAAAACCCAAAACAGTGTGAATAATAAGGTACACATTTAGGGGAAAATTTCTCAATAATATGACAGTATTACATACTAGAGATGTCGCGAACTGTTCGCCGGCGAACTTGTTCGCGCGAACATCGGGTGTTCGCGCTCGCCGGAAGTTCGCGAACGTCGCGCGACGTTCGCCATTTTGGGTTCGCCATTGTTGGCGCTTTTTTTTGCCCTCTCACCCCAGACCAGCAGGTACATGGCAGCCAATCAGGAAGCTCTCCCCTGGACCACTCCCCTTCCCTATAAAAACCGAAGCCCTGCAGCGTTTTTTCACTCTGCCTGTGTGTGCTGAAGAGATAGTGTAGGGAGAGAGCTGCTGCCTGTTAGTGATTTCAGGGACAGTTGAAAGTTTGCTGGCTAGTAATCGTTTTGATACTGCTCTGTTATTGGAGGGACAGAAGTCTGCAGGGGTTTGAGGGACATTTAAGCTTAGGTAGCTTTGCTGGCTAGTAATCTACCTTCTACTGCAGTGCTCTGTATGTAGCTGCAGTGGGCAGCTGTCCTGCTTCTGATCTCATCTGCTGACTGCTGCAATAACAGTAGTCCTTGTAAGGACTGCTTTTATTTATTTTTTGTTGTTTTACTACTACTACTACTACTACTACTACTACTACTACTATAAGAGCCCAGTGCTATTAGTCTAGCAGTGTTGGGGAGTGGGACTGGTGTGCTAATCTGCTGCTCCTAGTAGTTCAGCAGCACCAACTTTAATTTTTTTTTTTTAATATTCATTTTTTTTTATTTTACTTTTTTTTATTTTACTACCGCTGTAGTAGTGTATAAGTTGACCTTTTAGGCATTATTTGCCCTGTAGGCATTATTTGCACACTGTTTTCTTCAACCCGCCATCGAGCTGTGTGACCTTGTTCACATTCTGTCTAAATATCCATAATATTACCGTCTCCAGAAAAAACACCGGAGTCACTTTTTTCAAGCAGCCATAATATATTTTACGTAATCCGTATCCACCGCTGTAGTAGTGTATACGTTGGCCTTGTAGGCATTATTTGCACACTGTTTTCTTCAACCCGCCATCGAGCTGTGTGACCTTGTTCCCATTCTGTCTAAATATCCATAATATTACCGTCTCCAGAAAAAACACCGGAGTCACTTTTTTCAAGCAGCATTCATATATTTTACGTAATCCGTATCCACCGCTGTAGTAGTGTATACGTTGGCCTTGTAGGCATTATTTGCACACTGTTTTCTTCAACCCGCCATTGACTCAACGTATATGGCAAAAAAATTACTATTTTCAGCATTTATATGGCATATTTTTTCTGGCAACTGTGCTTCAGTGGCTGCGACCAAAAAAACTGGGCAAACAATGCCTACAAGGTCAACGTATGGCAGTTGTTTAAAGAGAACAGTAGATTACTAGCCAGCAAAGCTACCTAAGCTAAAATGTCCCTCAAATCCCTGCAGACTTCTGTCCCTCCAATACAGAGCAGTATCAAGCAGATTACTAGCCAGCAAACTTACTATCATCTGTCCCTGAAATCACTAACAGCTCTCCCCCTACACTATCTCTTCCAAGCACACACAGGCAGATTTTTCAGATACATTTTTGCCCTTGATCCCCCTCTGGCATGCCACTGTCCAGGTCGTTGCACCCTTTAAACAACTTTAAAATCATTTTTCTGGCCAGAAATGTCTTTTCTAGATGTTAAAGTTCGCCTTCCCATTGAAGTCTATGGGGTTCGCGAACCGCTCGCGAACCGCTCGCGTTTTTGCGCAAGTTCGCGAATATGTTCGCGAACTTTTTTTCCGACGTTCGCTACATCCCTATTACATACTAGTATAAGATATCCAAGGCGTCCAGATCTTGGTAAAAACAGTATATTTGTCTGTTATGATACTTAACATTCTTTCATTAATCATTATCCAGTGCATCCTGGTACGAAAAATAATTATAGGAATGAAACGTTTTAACGCGGTTCCTTCATTTCCACTTGTATATCCAGTATTTCCATTGGTGACTTCAGCACCTTTAATTGTATATTGAGTAATTCTGTTGGTGCTTGAATTTCCACTTGTATATCCAGTATTTCCATTGGTGGTTCCAATACCAATAACATTTGCTCTAGTGCAGGGAATGTTATTAAACATAGAAGTCAAACTATCCTTACTGTAGTAATTAGCAGCCTGGCAGAGGCTTTCCATGGCACAACCACGCACCCATGCTGTCGAGAAAAAAAATATTTCACATTTAATTCACAGAAGGAACCTTCAGAGCTTAGTTTTTATAAATAAATAATCCTTGTCTAACACTAAATTTGACAATCATAAAAGACTACAGGAACAGGATGTCAAGGAACAACTCATTTAAACAGTGGACTTCATTTACTCTTTGCCAACTTGCAGTACAGCAGTAAAGAGTGACTGAAGTTTATCAGAGCACAAGTCACATGACTGGGGGCAGCTGGGAAACTGACAATATGTCTAGCCCCATGTCAGATTTCAAAATTAAATATAAAAAAATCTGTTTGCTCTTTTGAGAAATAGATTTCAGTGCAGAATTCTGCTGGACCAGCACAATTAACTGATGTGTTTTGAAAAAAAATACTTTCCCATGACAGTATCCCTTTAAAGAAGTGGTAAACTCAGCTCAGTGTCCCCTAGTTTTCTACAGAAGATGTCAAAAAACATAATAGTCAATGCACGAAAATTCACCAAGATTGTTATCTTACATAAAGAAATAATTATGTCATTTATTTCTTCATTATATTACACTTGAATCAGATACTGTGCTTAAATCTTCCAACTCCAATTACAGGAACAAACAAAAGTGAGCGACATTTATACAGATCAGCTGGGATACTTATTGGAGAATTGTTTGTATTTTAAAGCAGTGGCTGGCTGGGTGGATTGAGGGAAAAGTTTTATTATGCAATATTGCTTTATAAATAAATACAACCCTGATGTTGCTGGACTACAGCTCCCAGCATGCCTCCACCCTTATTATATGTTACATTATTCTGGGATTTGTAGTCCTGCAACAAACAAATAAAGTGTAGTTGAGCAGTGCAGTTCAGCTGGGTCTACTACCGCTTTAATTTTGCATTGATTTGCATGACAGCTACAAGCTGGTATAAATTATTATTGTATGTATTATAGAATGCCTTGTACTGGCATTAGATGCTAATTTTTGAGAAAACTTCAAGAAGGAACAAGGACCCTTGAATTGGGGGAAAATCCTGCATTTTGGAGAAAAAAACATGGTACACTCCACTGATTATTTTTTCCATTAGTAAATGAGGCAGATAGTTTTTGTCCATAAAATGTGATAGAACCCCTCCAACAACTGGATTTTTTTTCAATATTTCAATATTTTAAGTGAACATTTGAGTTAAAGTAGAAGGAAAGGTTATAATTAAGTAAGTTTTATCAGAAAGGTCTATATAAATACACCAGTAAACCCTCAAAGTAATACTGCTCTGAGTCCTCTGTCAAAAGAAACACCACAATTCTTTCCTTCTATTGTGTACTCATGGGCTTCTGTATCAGACTTCATGTTTTCAGCTTAAACCTCCAGGGCTAGGGCTTGAGCATGCTCAGTTTGCTCCTCTCCTTCTCCCTCCTCCCCTCCCTGCTGTAATCTGAACCCAGAGCTATGAGTGAGCAGGGAGAGACTCAGACAGGAAGTGATGTCACACCAAGCTGATATGGCAGCTGCTATCCTTAACAAACAGAGAGCTTCTAGAGCTGTTTACTCGGGTATGGTAAAACATTCTACATTCTATAAAAATAGTATGCACTATTGTGGCTAATCTATTGGCAATAAACTGCTCCTGTAGCTTTTCTTCTCCTTTAAACAAAAACATTGTGAAATAATTCCCAAATGGTAATGTCGTTATTATTTGCTGGTGTTTTTTTGTTCCTCAACTTCTGGAAGGCAGTAGGTTGACCGGCACTAATAAAGATCTGTGATTCTTCCAGGCAAATAAAAATATAAATATAAATATAATAAAGCTTACCACTTTACAGTGATTGTAAGAAACAGTAGGTCTCGTTCCCTTTACACAATAAGGTCTCACTAATGAAACAGTCGGATGAGGATGAGAGGCAGGTTGGACACCATAATCCATTTGGCTGTGTATTATAATCTGGTACTGAACGTTAGAAAACAAAAATAAAAAAAAAAGGGTTGTCTTTTATAGTAGGCAATGTAATAATGTGCATAATTTGTGTTTCGTATCACAGTCATGAGCCTATAAATTACTGGCTCTTAATTATTTAAGGACCTCCCAAAAGATACACCATACACTGAAACTTCTAATTAGTTAATTGTCTGCTACATAATTATAACACCCCAAACAATTGCTGGAATTGGACCAATCTGCAACTGGTACTGCCATTGTAGCTAAAATGGCTTAAAGGGACACTAAACCCAACTATAAAGCTGTCCAACTGCGCCCCTTAGTTCTCTGTACAAGATAAACGTAAATTCTACTGTCCAAAAACGTAACTACAGACTCCACCAGTGAGAATGCTGATTCCCAGCACTAGGTCAGCCATTTTGCTCTTATCTACCTACAGGGATTATTGTGCCATTTTTTAAAATGCCATTATATGACATTGGAATCAGACTTGGGGATAAAGGACAGACTTGTTCAGTGCTTAACGCTTCCAATTCCAATTATAGGAACAAAGAACAGGGAGTCAGATTGATACAGATCAGATGGGATTTTCATTGGAGGATTTTTTTTTGCATTTGTTGGCATGTTTTGCTGGATGTGGAGATTTGGGGGAATGTTTTGGAAAATTTTATATTGCAATATTGCTTTAAGAATACAATTCAGATTTTGCTGGACTACAGCTCCCCTTCCTCCTGTCACCCTCCCCTTCGTCGCTCTCCCCTCCCTCCTGTCACCCTCCCCTCTCCATCCCTCCCTCAACTTCATTGTGAAGGGCCCGGCCTTGTGCAAGGTTTTATATCAGGGATAAGAAAAATGTTTACTCTTTGACACAGAGGCACTTACATGGGTTTACCGTGGGAGTGCAGTTATTTGAAGAAAAACAGGAGAACCCCAGCTTCCCTTTAATGTTAGTAATTTCATACTGTATTGGTGTGTTGCACATCTGTTCCTGAATAGATCCTCTGGTTATAGTCGTATACTTTACTTGACCTATAAACAACAAGGGTAACTGGGGATTATTCAACATTAGTCAAATAATGAATCATTAAACTAGCACTGTGTATACAAGTAGCGCTATATAAATAAAAATATAACTGGGCAGTAGTGATAGGCAAATTTATTCGCCAGGCGCGAATTTGCGTGATTCGCCGACAGCGATTAAATGAACGAAATGGCCGCAAAAATTCACTGGCGAAAATTCACTGGTGTCAAAAAAATGGATTTTGGCATTTTCGCCAAAAAAAAAGGCCGCCGGCATCAAAAACGAGACGCCATTTTGCTAATTTTTCGCAATTTCGAGAATTTGCACGAAATTCATGAATTTTTCGGCGAAACGGCGCAAATTCGTCCATCACTACTGGGCAGTGCAATGGTTAGAAAAGGAAAGACGGATATATCAATATGGCTTAGAATTAATATTGCTCTCATGATACATAATTCTATATCGGGGTTTCATCCTGTTTAAGCATCACATGAGTGTATTTTAAATAAATGTAATATAAGTTTCCTGAACAATTAGATTGTATAAAGCAGTGCTTTGGTTTGATCTGTTAAGCAGTGATCTGTATGATTCTTGAAAACAAACACATTTTCCCCTTGGAATACACAGCATACCTGCAGATACAAAATATAGTTGTGAGCCACAAATTGTTCCTGCCGGACATTGTATATTAGAGCCGACGCACAAGCTATTTCCCAACTGAGCGCACAATGTACAGAAAAGAGAAGAATCTGTAAAATAAAATACACAATATATACATTTGGTGACAGGAATAAGAGATACAAATACAGGTATGGGATCTGTTATCCGGAAACCCGTTATCCAGAAATATCCGAAATACAGAAAGGTTGTCTCCCATATACTCCATTATAATTAAATAATCCAAATTTTTAAATATGATTTCCATTTTCTCTGTAATAATAAAACAGTATCTTGTACTTGATCCCAACTAAGATATAATTAATCCTTATTGGAAGCAAAACCAGCCTATTGGGTTTATTTAATGTTTATATGATTTTCTAGTAGACTTAAGGTATGAAGATCCGAATTATGGAAAGATCCCTTATCCAGAAAACAGCAGGTCCCGAGCAGCTGGGAGATTCTGGCATGGGGCAAGGAGTAGGCGGATCCAGGGCAGGAATGAGCGAGATCAGTTTTTAATTGCAGTAAACTTAGGGGTGCACTCTAGCTATGCCATTGGCTACATGTAATTGAGAATTTATGGTTTTTAGCAACTTCTATATAAAACTAGGGGGCGCTGTAGGACATAATTACGGCTGGTTTATATCTACAGCCCCTTTGTGGGTTCAATTCAATTTGACAACAAAAATGTACTGTATCTCCTACTTCATTTCCAAATTTCCTTATAGACTTCTATTGGATTTTCATGAGAATATGGGGCTGATTTATCAAGGGTCGAATTTAAATTTTGAAATCCAAATTTCGGGTTAATTTTAGTGTAATTCGACTGGGGAATAGTCCAAATTTGATTCGAGTTGAATCTCGAACGCTAACGAAAATTCGCCAACGTGATGTCATTTTGCCACTTTGACGTAAATTCTCTAGCGAAGTAGACAGACTCTAGTGGTATTTCGCACCCTTACTCCAGGCGAAGTTGCGATCTGGCGAAGGGACGTAACTACGCTAATTCACTAAGTTGTGGATTTTACTGACTGTTAGCTCAGACCAGGCAAAGTGCAATAGAGTAGATACGAGTTTCTCTAAAAATACGCTGGTGTTTTTTACTTTTAACTGGGTGATAGGCTGAAAAAGATTGAAAATGTTTTTTGGGGTACCTTCCGTCCCCCTTACATTTTGCACCTAAACGAAACTGTGGGCACATGTGTATAAGATCTCTATTTCATTGTATTAAGTTTCCCTGGCCTTGTGTAGTGTAATGTAGTTGCTGCAGCATAAATTTCCATTGTACTTTAACTGCACGCTGTAGGCTAATTAGGCTTCGCTAGTGTAACTTATGGTATTATCGCAAGCGCCACTTTGCAAGCGTTCGGTAACCTGTGTGCAACTTCAGTTCTTCGCGAATTTGCGCAGCCTAAGCCTAAGAAGTGCGGTCTAAGCCGTCGCTAGTGCATTTACGGCGCTTAGTGAATTTGTCCCTAAGAATTCAAATTCGACTATTCACCATCTAAAACCTGCCGAATTGGTTTTTTAGCCTATGAGGAACCTCCTACAACAAATTTGGAGTCATTTGGTGGACTTTTAAAAATCAAATTATTTTTTTTGAAAAAACTCGAATCAAATTCAGTCGAAATTGATTTGATTTGTTTCGAATTTTTGGGTCGATCCAATTCACTCGAATTAAAAAAATTAAATTTTTTTTTATAAATTTCGACTGGTTGTTTTTATTTTTAATTTCAAGTTTATTAGAAGCTCGAAATTCGACTCTTGACAAAAATGCCCCTTCGTGTCCCTCATCAAATTGAATCTGGCCTAAAGTTTATTCATAATCTGTATTGTCCTAATACTTGTCAGAATAAAGAGTTTTATGGTATGTGGTAAAGGTATATATGATTTGCTTGTGCACTAGTGATGGGCCAATTTCTCCCTCTTCAATTTGCCGATAAATTTGCAAATTTTCAGTGAGATTCGCAAAACGGTGAAAAATGTGCGAAAAATTAGTGAAAGGCGAAATTTGACGGCCGTGTTAATTTTGGATACGAGTCCAAAAAGTCAATGGGCATCCGAATAGTGTATAATTTGACAGAAGGTGATCTTTCGCAGGCGACTTTTTCGTGAATTTCTTTGAAATGCGGAAATTTGCTGTGAATTCTTACAAATGTATTCGCCCATCACTATTGTGCACCCTTACTTTATGGATTAATCCATATAGAATATTTCATTTATCTTTGAAAACATTTATTTAATTACCATTGGACTTATCATGAAATGATCCAATTCAGATCAATCTGCTTGGAAATCACATTCACATTTTGGGTTAGATAATATTCAAGGAGAATTGCTTTTCTGCTAATACAATGCCACATATTCCCATAGACTTCATGGGGTTTTCATCAGATAAACCAAGAGATAGTTTTTTCTCAGCTAATTGAATCTAGCCATTTATTCGATCAGTCTCAACATTAATCAAATTAACATTTTTTTAAGCATTGCCCATAGCCTTTTATGAGATACCGAAACCCAAGAAAGTCAACAAAGTTGACTAGTGATGGTCAAATTTGTCCCATTTTGCTTTGCCAAAAAAATCGCAGATTTCCCAAGAAATATGCGAAATGGCGAAAAATTCGCGAAACGTATTGAAGTCAATGGCCATCAAAATTATTGAGGCGCGCATCAATTTTGACGCCCGCGACAATTTTTATACGCTTACATATTTTGTCCAAATGCATTAAAGTCAATGATCGTCTGAATAATTTTGACGTGCGTAAATTTTAATGCTCCTGACTCTTCTGACACGCCAGATTTTTTGCCAGCTAATTTTTGCCGCAGTTTCACAAATTTATTTGCCCAGCAGCGAAATGCGGAAATTGGCCACAAATTAATTCGCCATTCACTAAAGTTAACATCAATTTTAATTGATTGATTATAATGGACAATCGCATTGTTGGCAATTCTAGGAAACTTGAAGGATTGCAAATTCCCTCTTTAATAAAACCTACCCACTGATCTGTCCATTCCACTTTCCCTAATAAACAGTCGAAGTTATTGTTGCTTGAATTTTCCCCTAGACAATTAGAGATTCTTAATACAAGATTCTTCATTATATGACACTGGAATATGTGGATAAAGGGCAGACTTGTTCAGGGTTGGGAAACTGAGCTTAAAGGAGAATTCAACCCTAAAGTTAAAAAACCCTAACCCCCTACTCTACACAGACCCCCCTCCCTCCTCCCCCCACGATAAGTGTTACGCCGTGCAAATGCCCCAAACATTTTATTTACCCCTCAGTGCAGATTCAGGCATCGGGCGCCATCTTCTCTTCAGAAATCTTCTGAATTAGACCGGTGTGGTGGCGCATGCACAGTTGGTTACAATGTAATTCTCCTACCGCACACCTGTAGTTCACCAATCCTGCAAGCTGGTGGTGCGTTCCTTTCCGTTGACCCGGCCGGGTCCCTTAGCAACCAATGTGTAAAAGAAACGGATCCGCACACACACCGATTAGTGCAGTCGGGGAATATCCCCTTTTATTCAGCCACCAAACATCAACGTTTCGGGGGGGAACACCCTTCATCAGGGAATCTCAGAGACAAGGGAGTAATCCTCATTCATCATGAATAACTTGCTCAAGAAGAACAAGTCCTCACTTAGGGCCTTTCTTTTGTATATGGTAAAAACACACCCAAATTCCATCTCTGTATGATCTCTTTTTATTGTGTAGTAAATTGATTCTCAAGTACTTTAAATTTAAATAAAGCCAACAGGCTGGTTTTGCCTCCAATAAGGATTAATTCTATCTTAGTTGGGATCAAGTACAAGCGACTGTTTTATTATTACAGAGAAAAAGGAAATCATTTTTAAAAATTTGGATTAGCTGAATATAATCGAGTTTTTGGGAGACAACCCTTTCTAGATAATGGGTTTCTGGATAACGGATCCCATACCTGAACTACTACATTTTGCTGTTTAACAATAATTCTACCTACAAACACAGGGTGTTTTTGGGCAAGTAGGCAAGTAGGCAAATTATCTATTTGGTGACAATTGATACTTGATAAGTAGAAAGATTGCAAACCCCTGTTACCTAATAATAACTTAAACCACCAGGTCACAATAAAGGTCTGACCTATGTCAGTACTATTATAATTGTAGAAAGGAGAGAAAAAAGAACCCCACTTGACCTTTTATGAAATAAGATAGTCACTCCAGAAATAATGTTATTTGTCTATTAATCGCTAATCAATTATCAGATGTCACACTTATTATTCCAACTCTTAGGTATATAAAGTGCCGGTGTTTAAATGTAATAAAGATCAATAGGAATGGGGCCTTCTTATTCTAAGATGTCAACACAACCTAATAAGAAGCTATTCATTGTTTCATACCAAATGTTATTTGCCCTAAAGCAGTGATCCCCAACCAATAGCTCGTGCGTAACATGTTGCTCTCCAACCTCTTGGATGTTGCTCTCAATGGTCTCAAAGCAGGTGATTATTTTTGAATTCCAGGCTTGGAGTCAAAAAACCAGGTGCACTGCCAAGCAGAGCCTCAATGTTGGTTGACAATCCACATAGGGGCTATCAAATGGCCAATCACAGCACTTATTTGGCACCCCAAGAACATTTTACATGTTAATTTGCTCCCCAACTCCTTTTACTTCTGAATGTTGCTCACAGTTTCAAAAGGTTGGGGATCCCTGCCCTAAAGGTTAAATATTTTGCAAAAATGCCTTAAAGGGCATGTAAAGGCAAAAAAATAAAATCCCATTTTTGCTTTCTTTAATGAAAAATAAATCTATCTCCAATATACTTTAATTAAAAAATGTGTACCTGACTGTATGCAGTGAAATTCTCCCTTCATTTACTGCTGTGGATAGGAATTGTCAGATGGTCCCTAACTGCTCTGCAAGGAAACAATCATACTTATGAACAGCAGGGGGAGCCCCGCCTTACTTCCCAGCCATGCAGCACTCAAGCAGCTTTGTTTATGACGATCGCTAAGCAGCCCAGATCACACTGAGCATGTGCACAGTCTTAGTCTTGCAAAGATGTATAACAAAGTTACAAGATGGTGACCCCCTGTGGCCAACTTTGAAAGCATAAATCATTTGTTTGATTAGGCTTGTGGTGCAGTAAGTTCAGGTTTAGGTTTAGTATACAAAATACAGCATTTCTAGCCTTATTCTATTTTAGACTTTACATGCCCTTTAAACTCATTTCACAATGTAAATTACCATACTCCAAATTGGTTTTCAATACAGCCTAAATATTAACAATTATTTAACAGTTTAGCAGAAAGCAGGGCAGTAAAAGTGGTCAAGGTTGGCAGGAAGAAAAGTCACATGATGCCATGTTGGTAAAAGAGCGGTGAGACAATCACAATTTAAATGTAGAGACAATTATTTAGTGTCACCTACAGTGCTACACACAGTTCCAAAGGGGTCCACTGTGGTACATTGCTACCCACAGCAGCTGATCTGATACAGGATTAAACTACCCCAAATTACATTATATATATATATATATATATATATATATATATATATATATATATATATATATATTTTATGCTACAAAACTGGTCACCCCAAAACCCCTCCTGCAATGTGGCTTACCCACATCCCAGCCTTGCTGAGCCTCTCCATGATCCCCCACAGATAGATCTGTGGGGGATCAATTTATATTCCAAAAGATCTCTGTCATGTCCCTGAAACAAAATCCTACCCCCTTCATTCTTTTTTTGCAGTATTGATCCCTAGTGCATTAGTTCTATCCTCCATACACCCCCCCCCCAACAAGCCAGAGAGCTCCAAAGAGGGGTACAGGCTTTTAAAATAAAACCCGGGTGGTTGTGATCCAGCTACAGTGGAATCCGGTTACCAGACACAAACTACATACATCAGCTAATCAGATCCAAATGTGTTTTATTCAATTGAAACTGTTATTTGTTGTTTTAGTGAATTTAAATTGTAATAAATCAGTTCTAAGGTGAAGCGGAATGAATAAAATTTAGCTAGCATTGGCTTAGAACCATCATAAATATCATTGCAGTTGCACCTAACCATTAATAAATGGGTCTTGTCAACTTCATCAGTAGGGATAAGCGAATTTTTTCGCCTCGTTTCGCCAAAAAAATGATGCCCATAGACTTGTATGGCGGTGTGCGTCAAAAAAAAAAAAAGACGCGCATCAAAACTATTTCAGCGCGCACAAATTTTTTTTGACGCCCATAGACTTTAATGGGCGTCTGCGACATTTCACAAATTTTTGGCGAAACGAAATGGGTCAAATTCGCCCATCCCTATTCATCAGTGATGGGCAAATTTGTGAAACACAACTTTTGTTGCCCACGTCAATTTGCGTAAATTTTGAATAATGTTGACAGTTTTTACACGAACATTATTCAGACTCGCATCCAAATTTTTTTTGACGCTGGCGAATTTTCACTGGTGAATTTTCGCAGCAGTTTTGTGAATTTTGGAAATTCGCTGTGAGTTTGTGCCTGACAAATTTATTCCCCTTCACTAGTCTTCATCTCCGTACCTTGCTATCTTCACTTCCATCTTTTAATGCCAGTCAGTAGGTCTAAATACAGAAGGAAGTTAAGGCAACAGGCATTGTATCTGGTGATACCAATACTTGCCTTTGCCAGACACTGCCCTAAAGATCCCAGTTATATTCCAGCTAAACTCAGCTTGAAGTCACTGCTCTTTGCTGCCTTTCTAAAGTACAAACCCTGACACTGAGAAACCATCTCTATGGCCATGTACAATAAACAATGAACTTAAAGAATGGAGATAAATACAGGTAAATCCAATCAAACAGAACGGATGTAGTGCTGTGAGTATTTATAGCTCTGAAAAGAATTTATGTTTCAGCTGCACCCAAATAAACTCAGCAATGATGACACTGCTGAACCAGATCTGCAAAGAACTTTTACAAAAAACACAGAGAATTAAGAGAAATCCTGAAGATGTTGTTTTCTTGCACATCTAAGAAGCCTGAAGTCCTTCTACTCTTATTATTGTGCGAAAAGTATCTGTGTCTGCGTCAGTCTGGATGTGGTAATAGGAAGAAATTACTGTTTGGAGAAAACATGACGTATGTGACACACCTGACCCTTATATCCCTTGAGATCCCATTCAGTCTGGAAAAAAAATGAAAATAAAAAAATAAATAAAAAAGTCTGCCAATCCAGTTCCTCAACATGTGTAGAAGCCATTGATCAGCCTTGTGGCAACATTCTTGACCTTAATCTTTCTTTCCTTGATATCCATTACTTGCCACTCACTGTCCACAAGTTGCAAGTTGGCCAAGGACTTGTGAACCCCAATTAATAAACTGATTGACCCTTGGATATCCATATGTGGCTTTATATATTATATCCAACACACTATTGTACCCTATCAAGCACAAGACAAAGATATGACATATACAAGTAAAAGGGAACTAAGTGGTACAAGAGTATGCCCCTTACTGCCCATTTAATGTATGTATTCTAAACCAGTGTGTGATTCACAGTTCAGATTCAGCACCCATTTTCTGCACTCTGCACCCTACTCTACAGGTAATAAATGACCCCTAACAACTTTTGATATTATTATTAGTCTGGGGGAGCAGTGTTAGAGTTCCGATATACATTCATAGAAAATCAATATGCTCTTCATTCATTCCTGCTCCTCAAATTCGAAGGTGCCTTTCCATACTGAAATTTTATTATAATCTACACAACAGGAATTTTAGGGTGTCATGCGTATGTCTTAATAGTTTTTAAGGTATTTTTAGGGATATTTGAAAGAAACCCATGATATAAATCACCTGCAGAAAAACTATGTAGGAGGGGCAGGTGCATCTTTGTCGCATTTTCTCTCATTCTGTCTGTTTTTTTCCATGTCTTTATTTTTCTTCATGTAGCGTAAAGGCCTTCACGCCTTCTAACAGGGAGTTCCACCTTCTATTGATAAAACCTAAGAAACAAACCACATTTAAAACAGTGGTGCAGAGAATTTAGGAATATGGAGATTGTGTACCAGTAAGGATATTGGTAAGTCTGACCCTTTGATTCCAATTATTTTCCATATCCTGTAATTTGTAATTGTCTTCTACTCTCAAATGGCCCCAGAAGATGTTCAGTATGGTACAGATATTTCAATCTTACATCACAAGGCTGAGAGTTAATAATAATGAGGTCCATAAAACACTAAACTGGCTGATTTCTGCTCTGTGCAGATCCAAAAGGAAGACATCCACTGAAAGATAGTCTTGTGATTGGAACATTAAATAACGGGGTAAAGTTTAGTCTGTTTTTGTGGGAACTAAGATTTAGACGCTTATAAATAAACCTTACAAACATATTCTGGGGCTGTTCCATTACAACCAGCTATTGTTGTTCCTATCAGTTCTCCTCTTTTTTCAATTAGTTTTTGCATCTAGAATTGTAACCCAAGACAGCAGCTGTGTAATAGGTCTCACAAAAGATAAGAACATTTCTTTGCCAAATATAAATTTGTGGCAAAATTTCAACGCATTTGGTATGAGAAAAAAAGTGAGGAAAAATACCCATTGACTTCAGTGAATTGAATCAGCAAAAAAAAGGTCAGTTGAATACAATTTGTGAAATTTTTGGGCAAATTTTTGCTATTTTGAGAATTTTTTCCAGGGTTTTGTGATTCTTTTGCTGAAGTAAACTGGGTAGTTTCACTCAACATTATTTCTCACTAGTTGTTTTTTTTGCTAATTACTGTGTGATATTGTGTTACTCGAGCAATGAGTTTTTCTCCTAATGTTCAGTATGTAGATAGAAAAGCCTTCTAGGGATGATGATCCACGAAACACATTGGCCCAGATTCAATTCAATGAGAAAACGTTCATGGTTTATCAAGTGAAAAGTCAAGGACAATATTATATTCAAGGAGAAAAAAACTTTTCTCCAACTTCAGTTCCAGTTTTTTTTCTATAGACCTCAATGGAGTTTTCATGTGATAAACCATGAGATAAGTTTTTCTAAATTGAATTGCATCTCAAATTGAACCTTGTCCATTACTTTTTACGTGATAAACTGTTTTCTCGCTGAATTGAATCTAGCACATTATTAGTTATGTTAGTGGTTAAAACAAGACACATTTAGAGGCACATTTACTAAGCTCGAGTGAATGAATAGAAGAAAAAAAACTTTGAATTTCGAATGTTTTTTTTGGCTACTTCGACCATCGAATGGGCTACTTCGACCTTCAACTATGACTTCAACTTCGAATCAAAGATTCGAACTAAAAATCGTTCAACTATTCAACCATTCGATAGTCGAAGTACTGTCTCTTTAAAAAAAAAAACTTCGACCCCCTAGTTCGCCACCTAAAATCTACCGAAGTCAATGTTAGCCTATGGGGAAGGTCCCCATGGGCTTTCTAAGATTTTTTGGATAGAAGAAAAATCGTTCGATCGATGGATTATAATCCTTCTAATCGAACGATTCGAAGGATTTAATTGTTCGATCTAAAGATTTTTCGGTCGATCAAACGAATTGCGGTAAATCCTTCGACTTCGAAGGATTTCCATTCGGCAGTCGAATATCGAGGGTTAATTAACCCTCAATATTCGACCATAAGTAAATTTGCCCCTAAGTACCAGGGATAAAGACTATGACTATAAGTTGGGATGGAACCTGTAAGTCAATGTTGCCAATATTTAGATGGACAGGAGGTTCTGTCTAAAAATTCAGGGTTTTTCTCTCCCTGAATCAGTGGTACAGGCTGATACATTAGATAGGTATAAGAAGGGGTTGGATGGTGTTTAGCAAGTGAGGGATATGGGAGATAGCTCATAGTACAAGTTGATCCAGGGACTGGTCCCATTGCCATTTTGGAGTCAGGAAGGAATTTTTCCCTCTCTGAATCAAATTGGAGAGGCTTCAGATGGGTTTTTTTTTGCCTTCCTCTGGATCAACTGGCAGTTAGGCAGGTTATATTGTATATAAACATAAAAGGCTGATTATATGTTACTATGACTGTTATTATCACCTTACAATCTGATGTATCAATGTCCACCTAATGGATTCCAAAGACAACACAATTATTTATAGTTATTGAACCAATATGTCATTCTCCTGCAACATATACTGTATATCAGGCTGAATGGAAAAAATGGACCAGCATTTTATTCAAGGGAGTTCTTAAGTTGGAATATCCTCTTGATGGATCTCTGCACAAACGATGAGCAATTGAGGAATTTAGTCTTATGATATGTCTCAGAATAAGCAAAATTAGGGACTGTTCCTGCTTGTTTTACGCATGTGACTGTACAAGGGGACCATTCCTTCTGAACTCTGCTAAGGGATACTGACAATTCAGGATACTTACATTGGCATCGTTTTTTTAAATTTTCTGTTTAATTTTTGACTTATTAGGTAAGAGAATGGGACTTACCAGTGGTTCCAAAGCTTTGGGGTTGGTGCACTTGAGGGGGTCTGGTGCATTGGCAAGGGGGGCGATTTTAAGAGAACATCTGTTTCCTCTCTTGGATACTGCTGAATGCAGGCAGCAGTGTATTCATTGGGGGAAAACAGATCTTGGTGCTTCAATTTGGAGCTCCTTGACCTGTAGCAATTTATCAAAATGCATGGTATGGTGCAAAGTGTTATAAACATGGCAGATTGTACACTTGTTTTCCACTTTGCACCCTGCTCGGCACATAGTAAATGAGCTCCACCATGTGTGAATATTCAGTTTGCATTTCTGTTAAACTCTAATATTTTATTACAGTTTAACTTATTTCTACAAGCATGAACATTGCAGAGCTTGCCCACTGGTTTTCATGGAATTATTTTTTCAGCTCTTCCAAAGCTCTTAGGATCATTGCACAGAATATATTTGCTCAAACCAATGTTATTATTATCATTATTCAGATGGGGACTACGGGATATTGCCATAACTCTACTGTGGTTATTCAGCAAAGTCCGAATTGATCTCAATATTTTCTAAAAAAAAAATCAGACCAAATCCAAACTAGTTTTTTGGCTTATTTATTGCGACACATTCCTGAAAATTGTGTTTGCAGGAAAAAATCTGAATTTTACGAATTTTTCGGAATTCCCACACGAAAAGTCAGATGTTTTCGAATTTGTGCCAGAAAACTTTGATTATTGCACGAAACCCAGCGCAGATCAAAAAATCTTTGTGATTTCTCCCATTGACTTACACTGTATATGCAACCTCCACAGGTCTGAGATGCCAAATTTTCTGACTTTTTCCATCCCGGGGTATAGTAAATTCCAAAACATTCATGATTTTTTTTTTTTCAGATTTTCTGCATTCGGAGTTTAGTAAATAACCCTCTACACATTCACAAATAATACCCTTGCTGTGCTTAGTATTTGGATTAATGGAATATAAGGGGTATGTTACAGTATATTTTTATGTAAAATGTATAAGTAAATGTTTTACATACCAGTCTTATTTACCTCTTTCCACACTCTACAGGTGCATCAGAAAAAAAGTCTCTCAATCAGTGTTGTTTTTCCTGTCTAAATATGGACCTTTGTTATATTTCAAAGATTTTTCTGCTTGGTGAGTTTGCTATTTTTGTGGATTCCAAAGTATACTTAGTAAGACATCTGCTAATTGTTGAGTTAACACCTTTACCTTCTAAACTACGGCAGATCAAAGCTGTCAAATGCACATTTACTCGTGCTCCACAGAACTCTAATCAGGCACAAAGTCAGTGTTCCTGTAGTCTTGCTGCATGGTGGACCATGAAGTCCCACCGAGTTTCCACTTCTTGCATAACTAGTAGGACAAAATGCTTTTAACTCAAAAGACTAAAGACCTAAAATATTTACAAGAGATTACCAAGTTGTAATGTATCTACCTAAATTAACATGAAGGAACTTAAGAATAGCAATGACCTGAAAGCCTACAATAAATTAAAATTAACTGCTTAGCTTTAACATAAGGCGTGCACTACTTTTCATTAATGTGTCTTAGATTTCTGTAGTGTAATTATGAAAAACATTCTGGATCAGAAAAAAAGTTGGTCATGGACAGGTCAATAAAAGCTGCTGACTCAACAATTCATGATGGAATCAGCAGCTCACTGTTACCTGCTGATTGGCATGACCAACCATCTTGCTGAAAATTGGCCAGATATCTATTAGGCAGGTTTGAGGCCGGTATTATGAAGTTGATGCAGTTCTCTCCAGAATATCTGCATAGGTGTCCCATGTGATCTAATCATTGGCCCAGTAGACAAACCATTGGAGTAGTCCAAAATGGCCAAAATCTGCTCTTTTGGTGACCTTGATAAACAAGTGGATATATCTGTGTATGGACATGAAAGATCTTTCTATAAATGAATGACTTTTGCTGTAGCAAGTTTTATTACATTTTATTGTCCAGTGGCACATTTCCTTAATTCTTGGCCACTTACTATATGTACGGCATCATTCTGAAATTTATATTCACTTATATTTTTGTCTTTCTTTTTTAGCTTATATTGCATTGCAAGGAACAGCTGCAAAAAATGGTATTCAAGTATTTATATTTTTATTCCTATAAAATATATTCACATATAACTGATAAATAGTCCTGAATAAGATAATGTTATAATTCCAAGAAAATATAGGCTGACAATTGGGGGCAGATTTATCAAAGGTCGATTTTGAGTTGATGGGAGTTTGTAAAAACTCCCATCAACTCGAAATTCGAAAAAAATTACCAATCGAAATTTATTAAAAAAAAAAAAAATTATATTTGGGTGAATAGAATCGACCTGCAAGCTTGAATCAAATTCGTATAGAATTTTTTTGACTAAAAGAAAAGAAATGTTTTTAAAAAAACAAACGACTCCAAATTGATTGTAGGAGGTCTTCCATAGACAAAAAAAACACCAATTCGGCGGGTTTTAGATGGCGAATAGTCCAATTCAAATTCTCAAAGGGACAGTACATTCTAATTTTGATTTTTTTTTTTTAACTCAAATCGAATTTGGATTATTTCCTAGTCAAATTACACTAAAATAAACTTGAAATTCATTTTTAAAACTTTAATTTTTAATTAGACCCTTGATCAATCTGCCTCTAAATGTCCACATGAGATCTCAGCTGAGTTAGCCTTGAAACTGGGCTTCCAGGAGGAAAGCTAGGCATTCACCTCAAATCCTCCCGTAAGTGTTCCTCAGTATATCCTCCCCAGCCTCTACACTGGGCTGAGCATCCCAACAGTTTCAAAACCACTGCCATGAATTGTAAAATTATAATTGACTATAATATACCATAGTGCCAGGGCTGATAACGCAAGGGATACATTTCCAATCCCAATGAATGTAATGCCTCAAACCAGTATATAAGTATAGACAAATACAAGAGTCCTCTGCACTCAAACCATTATCAATATATTTAAGACAGAGACATTTTGTGCTACTGCTACTGAAATATGCCTTACCCTTTAAACAACACAGGGATTGTTTGTCCATATATTGCAATATATTTAAGCTGGCCAACTAAGTCAAAGTCATCCCATATCTGGCCAGTCCTATGCTCAATTTTCATCTGATTCATTAAGAATTCTATTGCTTCATTATACATTTTACAAAGGGACTAAGTTTTACCTGCAACTTACTTGCTGCTTTCAAAGTAAAACTCCCAAACTTGGCTGCCCTTTTATTAGACACCAGTGGGATCACCTGACTATAGCTGGGAAGGGAGGGAGCTACAACATGGAGCTGGTCACTGCTCCTGTATAAACTATATGGACAAACAATCCCTGTTTTGTTTAAAGGGTAAGGCATTTTTCAGTAGCAGTAGCACAAAATGTCTCTGTCTTAAATATATTGATAATGGGTTGAGTGCAGAGGACTCTTGTATTTGTCTATATGTATTTTGTGGTCACAGCCTCATTGCACCCCCGCCTAATGGTTTTAAAAAATAGTGGTGAGCACAACTTTCCCTTGTTTGTTACCAGTATATAAGTACTTTCAGTTTAAGGAGGCTATTCTCATTATTGGTGGTGCTTACCATATTTTCCATTTTTAAATTATTTTAGGTCTTCTGTATGAATATGGAAATGCAACTGACAGTCTAAGCAAAAACGAAGATTATGGTTCTGTGGCAATAAAGTTCACTGTCAACTTCCCCCTTTTTGGAAACACCTATTCTTCTCTTTATGTGAGTTATGCATGTGCAATGACTCTTCTGCGAATACACACAGATAATATGAGGATAAAATTAGATTTTTCCTGCCTTTGCTAATTTGTAACCTCACCTCATCTGATCATATGAACATAAATGATTTAGTAATATAATCCCATGCTATTCTCCAATGCACCCACCAGTAACACTGCAACCTAAAACGGATATACTATATTACTAAGAAGTTTACCAAAAAGTAAAGATGCAAGCGACTTAACCAATAAGAAAGCAGATTTCCAGCACTGTGCCATCTTGCTGTTATCTTACATACAGAGATTATTGTATATTTTTAACTTCATTATATTACAAACACTGAAACAAACACGGGCATAATGGACATACTAGTCCAGTGCTGGGGAAAATGTTTTGAAAGCTTTGGGGGCAAATTAACTAACCTGCGGAGTTGCACTAGTGCAGGCTTCGCCACACTTCGCCGCACTTCACCAGACGAAGTTTCAGTAGGGCGCCGCTAATTCACTAAAATCCGAAGTTGCACTCAGGGAGGCGAACGGTAGCGAAGTTGCGCTAGCGTTAATTCGTCAAGGAAAGTGAAGTTAAGCTAGCGATGCCTAATTTGCATACGTATATTCAAATTACGCCACATATATGTAGCAACAAACACATTACACTACACAGGCCTGGGAAAGCTTCATAAAATAAAATAGAGTTGTTATTTTGCCCTAGACATATGCCCACTGTATAGTTTAGGTGCCATATGTTAGGAAATGTAGGAGGGAAGGAGGGTACCCCCAAAAAAATTTACGATCTTTTCCAGCCTATCACACTTAAAAAAGGAAAAGACGCCAGCGTGTTTTGGGACTTAGAAAAAAATTCAACTGTTTTTGAAGCAATCCCTATCTACTCTATTGCACTTCGCCTGGTCTGAGGTGGCGAAGGCAAGTCTGGCGCAAGAAGTAACGTTCAGTAAAATGCGCAAGTTAGTGAATTAGCGTAGTTACGTCCCTTCGCCATAGCGCAACTTCGCCTGGCATAAGGGTGCTATGTAGCACTAGAGTAGGTCCACTTCGCTAGCGAATTTACACCAGTTAGTAAATCGGCGAAGTAACAAAATGACGTCATGCTGGCGAATTTGCGCTAGCGTTAGGCACTTCGCACTTTAGTGAATTTGCCCCTTGAACTCCAACTGCATGAACAAAGAATATGGAGCCAGATTTACACAGATTATGATGGATTCACAAGTTTTAGGTAGTGAATAGTCAAATTTGAATTCTTAAAGGGCCATATGATAAATGTCGAAAATCAAATTAGAATTTTTTTTTAAAAAGCTCAAATCAAATTTGAATAACTCGCTAGTCAAATTTGACAGATTTGACCATAAAAAAATTCTAATTTCAAATTTTTAATTCAAACCTTGATAAATCTGCATCTAAGGGTATCATTTATGAACGATTGGGAATCGGGTTCAGGTCTTTCATGAACAAAATTAAGAGCTAAATTAAAAAAAAAATATGTATCATGCATTATTTTTCTTAAATCCACATAGTTCAAGTCTCAGTTTGGCAAATTAAAGCAAAATCTATAAAGAAAAACACTATGAATAATAATAAGCTGTAACATACCATATAACTTTATTTTGCCTCTCTAATTTTACCCTTGTGGTACGTGTCTGTAAATAGGAGACCTTGACATTTTCTATCCCACCATAAAATACCTAGGGGCTGATTCACTAAGGGTCGAATATCGAGGGTTAATTAACACTCGATATTCAACTGGGAATTGAAATCCTTCGACTTCGAATATCGAAGTCGAAGGATTTAGCGCAGATAGTATGATTGAATGATCGAAGGATTTAAATCCAACGATCGAAGGAATATCCTTCGTTCAAAAAAAGTTAGGCAAGCCTATGAGGACCTTCCCCATAGGCTAACATTGACTTCGGTAGCTTTTAGATGCCGAACTAGGGGGTCAAAGTTTTTTTTAAAGAGACAGTACTTCGACTATCGAATGGTCGAATAGTCGAACGATTTTTAATTCGAATCCTTCGATTCGAAGTCGTAGTCGTAGTCGAAGGTCGAAGGTCAAAGTAGCCCATTCGATGATCGAAGTAGCCCAAAAAAAACTTCGAAATTCAAAGTTTTTTTACTTCGAATCCTTCACTCGAAGTTAGTGAATCGGCCCCTTAATGTGTCTATTACTATATTTAAAAAAAAAATACCAGCTAATAGCTTGAATCCTCAACATCTAGGCCATCTCCAGACCAACCAAAGCTGAACCCTTACAGGACTTAGTTAACTGTGTCCTTACATATTGGTTTAGAATTGCACCAAATTTTTGTCCATCTTACACTGAATGTATTTTCTTTTAGCTGTGCAACAAAGGATTGCTGACCTTCACTGCAAGTTACTGTGTTTATGCAACAGCAGATTTTCCTATTAAGGGGTCCGTTCCCTTTATTGCCCCGTTTTGGGCAGACCTTTATAACGTACTATCCGGTGACATTTACTACCGGCAGAGCAATGATTCCACCCTGCTGGCAAATGTAACTAAAGACATCAATAAATACTTTCCAGAAGTAACATTTTCTGCCAAGTGGGTCTTTATAACGACATGGGACAAGGTGCCACGGTTTCCAGGAGCTGCCAGTCAGGTATCAGTTTGATGTTATGTCTCAAAGTGTTGTGATATTCATTGTCAACCAATTAAAAACCACGAGTAGCTGTGCAAACTTTAACTTTTAGAATGTGGTGCAGAAAGATACCTTGCAGGCAGGGCCGGCCTTAGGCCTATTGGACCAATTGGGCCCAATAGGGCCCCGCACCTCTGGGGGCCCCACACCACAGGGCAGCACAGATAATATTTCCCTCAGCACATGATGCTGCCTGGCCTGCCCCCAACTTTGAGAGTCCAGCCCATACCCAAATCCATAGGTCTAGCCTGCCCCCAACTTTGAGAGTCCAGCCGATCCCCAACTCTGATAAGCCAGCCTATCCCCCAACTCCATAGGTCTAGCCTGCCCCCAAGTCTCATAGGCCCAGCTTTCCTCCAACCTTGATAGGCCCTGCGTACCCCCAATCCAACCAAGCCTGCTCCCAAGCTGAATCGGCCCAGCCTGCCCTAAACTAATTGGCCCAGTCCACTCTCCTATTTCATCCCTCTCACTCTCTTACCTTGTCTGCCCCTTTCCTTTCTATTTTGTGCCTGTGTGCCCTTATTTTCCTAAATACTTGGTGTGTCAGTAGCCAGCAACACTTTGTCTAGGGGCCCCGCCAACATGGTCCCAATTGGGCCCCACATTTGATATGATCAGCCCTGCTGGCAGGCTGTTCAACAATTACACTCTAACACAAACACTCTGAAAGATTTGAATTGATTTAATTCTGATAAATCATCGTGAAAAGAGCATAAATACTGATATTGACCTCAAAACACTGGAAAGAAATGAAGGTAGCCTTCCATGGGATTCATCATCCCAAAATAGTCATTGTGAGACTGAATTCCTGAACATTGATTAGTATTCGTTTTCAATTGATCCGTTTGGCTGCTAAATCAGCCTCTAAATCTTTTTAAAAAGTATGTTTTTACTGAATTTTACATTTTAAAACAGAATGATATGCTACATGAGTACAGCTCGAGGTGAAAAGAAAAGGGAAACAAATATAAAAATGGAGAGATTGGTCAGAATAGAAGGCAAAGGAATCCAATAACATCTAAGTAAATCAGTCAAATCTATAGGCCAGTTTTGTCCTTCTTTGCTCAATTTGGACATTCCTTCAAAAATCCTTTGAATCCTTTGATAAACGTAATTCACAGTTTTTTTTTTTCCCATCAGCAACATCAACTGTGACATGAGGCAAGGGTTTGGTATTGTCATGTCTGGACAGTTCCATTCTCAGTCCCAAAGTAGTATTGTCTCCCATACTAAAGGAATCATTATAGGATCTATAGAATATCTTGATGCAGTTTATGGGGCCCAACTGGTATTTCTGTAAACAGAAATTTGGTGAACTTGAGAGTATGTCTTGCTGTTTCACGTCTGCCTTATTCATTACACCAGTTATAGGCCAGTTATTTATAGCATATGGGCAATTTTTTCCCATTTTTTCCCATTTTTATGTTGACATTTTTTCATGACATTACTTTTACTGTATCTGTTATATTATAATTGTACTGTTGGGACCATACTGTAGGGATCTGACACTTTCATCTCTTATCTAGGCGAATACATTTCAGGTTGTTCTTGCCACAGATGGAACCAGTTCATTTGTTCTTTTTAACTATGCTATAATTCAGTGGTCATTCCTTGCAGTGGTAAGTAATTATAATAATGGTATTTAAAAGTGTTTTATTACTGCAATGTAGAGTTTTGTGTTTTTGATTTTTTTTTACGTAAAGGACATTGCTAAAGAAGTTGATTTAATTGATCCCCAACACATTTACACCTTGAATAAAAATAATGGCTGCATTAAAAAAAGCGAATAATCAGAACAGTTTTATTTTTAAAACATGGCCGCCGGTATACAGTGCCATGTTCCTGACAGCAGACTGCTGCATAGATTTCACTACAACCATGGCACTCACTGCATGGAATTCTTCTACTTCGAATAATTTAACATTTAACAAAAAAAACTTTAAAGTTTGCTTTTTTATTAATAAATCCAAATATAAAAATAAATCCATGGGAAAAAAACTCGAGTACCTTGAATTTGTCAGTTTAAGCTCAAAAAACATTCGATAAACTCAAATTGAATAATCGCTTCAGATTTTGCCAATTGACTTCTTCCATTGACTTCTACATGAACTCTGCAGCTTTTAGATATGTAATTTTTACATTCAAGTTTTTAGGTTTAATAAATCTCTAAAATTTGAGTTTTTGAAATCTCTAAATTTAAATAAAAAAACTGTACTTGCAAAAATTAATTAAAATTCAATTTGAGCATTGATAAATCACCCCTGTAGAATTTATTAGTCACCTGTTTAAAAAGAAATGCCAGATTTAAGATTTTCTTGCTGAATCTTAAGCATTTTGGCTGTCTGTGTTTTTAGAGAACATCCCCTAATTAGAAAGCAGCATTACCCAATGGAAAACAGTAAGGCAAGGATGTCTGTAGTTAAAGGACAAGGAAAGTCTAAAATAGAATAAGGCTAGAAATGCTGTATTTTGTATACTGAACATAAGCATGAAGGTACTGCACCACAAGCCTAATCAAACAAATGATTTATGCTTTCAAAGTTGGCCACAGGGGGTCACCATCTTGTAACTTTGTTATACATCTTTGCCTGACCCTGACCCTGCACATGCTCAGTGTGGTCTGGGCTGCTTAGGGATCGTCATAAACAAAGCTGCTTGAGTTCTGCATGGCTGGGAAGTAAGGCGGGGGCTCCCCCTGCTGTTCATAAGTATGATTGTTTCCCTGCTCAGCAGTTAGGGGCCGTCTGACAATTCCTATCTACAGCAGTAAATGAAGGGAGAATTTCACTGCATACAGTCAGGTTTCTTATAAAAATGGTACACATTTTTTAATTAAAGTATATTGGAGATAGGTTTCTTTTTCATTAAAGAAAGTAAAAATTGGATTTTATTTTTTTGCCTTTCCTTGTCCTTTAAGATAGAATGCATAGAGTGCTGCTGTAACATTGCCAATGGAATATGTGTTTGATTTATTGCTTCCTACAGAAACAAGTAGGAAAATGTACATTGTGCATTGAGGCATTTCCATCGATTTACTTCACTCAGTCATAAGTTGTCTGTGATTAACAGTGTTCAAAGCATCTTTCATATTCTGATTTGTCTTCCTCCCACCAGCATTGTATGGCCAAAGTCTATTATCAATAGTCCTTAATGTGATGCTTTTCTGAACAGGCTGGGTTGAACAGTGGAAACATTACAGGATACTATCAATTAAATAAGCCAAAGGAAATTTCGTTCAACTGGACAAACTCAAGTAACGTTAATTATCCTGGGCGGTGGGCTTTCAAAGTAGACAAGTCACAGCCTGAAGGTATGTATGAAAGCTAAGTATATTAAGGAATTACACAGTACAGTCTCTGCCACCATCGGATAGAAAATGCTGCCTTAGTCCCTGGTTAATACCAAGAATAAAGAAAAAAATAGGTAAAGGACAAAGCTAATATGCTGCCTGTAAGTTCATTTTGCTATTCTGTTCATTCTGCACACTGATTCAGCCATCAAATATATAATTATTGGTTTCTTCTATTTAAAAATATGTCCAGGTTTCTAAACTTGTGAGTTATAATTGTATTTGCCCTTACAGTAGACCTTTATGTTCTGGTACAATGTATTAAAATGAAACTGAAATTCTCAAAGCTATACATCTGAACGGTATGGTTAAAATTGCTGAATATTTTTGGCCAATTTCAATGGGTTAAAGTTATAAAGTTCATTTTCGAATCAAGCGACGTATTCAAAATCGACCGGAAAATACAATCACATTTCTTGCCGCAAAACTTCACATCGTGCTTTCTTTATAATGTAAACAAAATGACAGGGAGACATCACATTTATAAAATACATGAAATAAAATGAAGTGCCGTTAACATAATTTTAATATTTTTAAAAATTTTAAAAAAAAATACAAAAATGATAATTGTTACAAATCAAACAAAACAATAAAAACAAAGATTTTTTTTTTTATTACTTTGCGGATATTATTTTTCTCTTTCATTCTGCATTTCATGACTTGCCATATTCTCTTTTCTCTCCTTTTTCTATGATCTTTTATTTGTTTCTGTTCTCTTTAGCCATTTAGTTTTTGCTATCACCCTGTGTTTTGTTTTTCTCTTCTGGTTTCCTCCATTTGTGTGTGTGAGTGGCATTTTGAATGTATGTGTCCTGTAATATGATGGTGGTGGTGCGTGAGGGATGAATAATTGAACCGTGGTAAGATGCAAATTTTGAGGAGAGCAACCAAGACCAAAGCAAACTCCAAGACGCAAATTTGTCTTGTATGGATCGTATTCTAATAATCTCTCAATTTGCCCTTTGGCTTTGTGGCACCTTAGTGTATTATATGTGCCAATTGTTCTTTTTACTACATTCCTTTGGATATTTGGACTTTTTCTTCAATGTCTAAAGTCCATCACATGAAAGAATTGCTTGGAAGACGTTATTGAACATAATAAAAGTAGGATCACTTGAATGCATTTCTACTATAAGTCCAGTAAGTATTATTATTATTATTATTATTGTTATTATTATTTACAGAGTTATCTATTCAATATTATCTTCTTCTTCTTGAATTATCTTCCAGGATTAGCAACAGTTGATTTATCCGGACCAACTCACTATGGATAGATATTTAATGTTCAGGAGAAAGAAATCCATGCTACATAGACAAATAACAATCCACAGAACATTCTTTGGTTGATGAGTTGATGCAGTAAATAGTCTGTCTATGGTATATTTGTTTTGTTTAACCCCATAACAAGGTTTTTCTTCTGAGATTGGCAGCTGATAAAGTTGGGTAAGTTTCTTGTTAGCATCTATCATTGTCCTGAGATGAGGACAAGGGGCTGAGCCCCAATCATTTTTTTCAACAGACAGAGGAAGGACCTTGACGTGGTTCTGTTGCTCACAATCTGTGGATAACACTGCTGTGGAGAACAGAAGAGCAGATAATGAAGTCTTCAGAAGTTTTTTACCAGCTTATGGACAAAGTTGGAGTATACCAGTGATCCACAACCAGTAGCTCATGAGAAACATGTTGCTCTCCAACCCCTTGGATGTTGCTCTCAGGTGCCTTTTTTGAATTCCAGGCTTGGAGGCAAGTTTCGGTTGCATAAAAACCAGATGTACTGCCAAACAGAGCCTCCTGTAGCTGCCAGTCCATATAGGGGCGACCAATAGCCAATCACAACCCTTATTTGGCACCACCCAATACATTTTTTGTGCTTGTGTTGCTGCCCAACTCTTTTTACATCTGAATGTTGCTCACGGGTGAAAAAGGTTGAGGACCCCTGCGTAGACCAAGTATAGAAGATGAGGCTAAAAAATGAAATGTGCTTTTTAGTAATCTACATCTAAAAGTAGACCCCAAAAACAGTAGTAGTTAAAGAAGTGTAGAGTGTCGACATTAGAGTAGGTAGAAACATAGTCTACTACAAAATACACAGTCAAAGACCTTCCTTCAACTTAATTCTTTTTTTTTTTTTTGCATCAGATTACTTTTCTATATCATTTCCATCTAATATGAACTACTGTTCTTACAGGAATATATTCCAAAAGTGATCGCAAGGTTACCCACAGATTGTGCTAACGCTTCCTGGATGGTTTTTCTTTTTACATTTTGAACTTGAAATTCTGTATTGTTTATATCAGCTGTGGATATGAATCCTTTAACAATTGCCCATTGCGGTTTACTGCACCAGTACCATTACTAATAGTAATGAATCATTACTAGTTTTTATAACTGTTTCAAATTAGATTATGAAAGGAAGCATGGGATTGGTTGCTTTGGGCATCTGTGCCTGTGCAAATTGGCACCTCTGTTATTAACCAGCCCCTGTGTCTTATAGCTTTTCTCCTATTAAACTTGTTTTTGAATAAACACAAAGAATAAACATCTGTATAAAGTGTTTGTATGTGTTATATTTGTGGATTACTTTATTTCAGAAATATATTCTTCAGTTCAGACTCCGACCAGGAAGCTAAAAAGAAGATCATTTTCTGCAGGTGTCACTCTAAGGGGCCGATTCACTAACTTCGAGTGAAGGATTCGAAGTAAAAAAACTTCGAATTTCGAAGTGTTTTTTTGGCTACTTCGACCATCGAATGGGCGACTACGACCTTCGACTATGACTACGACTTCGAATCGAAGGATTCGAACTAAAAATCGTTCGACCATTCGACCATTCGATAATCGAAGTACTGTCTCTTTAAAAAAAACTTCGACCCCCTAGTTCGCCATCTAAAAGCTACCGAACTCAATGTTAGCCTATGGGGAAGGTCCCCATAGGCTTTCCTAAGTTTTTTTGATCGAAGGATATTCCTTTGATCGTTGGATTTAAATCCTTCGAATCGTTCGATTCGAAGGATTTAATCGTTCGATCGAAGGAATAATCCTTTGATCGTACGATCGCACTATTTGCACTAAATCCTTCGACTTCGATATTCAAAGTCGAAGGATTTTAATTCCCAGTCGAATATCGAGGGTTAATTAACCCTCGATATTTGACCCTTGATGAATCGGCCCCTAAGTATAGAAACTAATGAATATTATCTAATTTACTGTTTTACCAACATGACCATTTATGTATGTGCCCAATCTAGCAGCCACACATTCCTCATAAGAGTCTAGAATGATTACATTTTCACACACATGAAAATGCAGCTCTCTCACTTAGGGACCAATTTCTGACAATTTGAATTAGCATTTTTACCAGGATTAGAGTTTTTTGGAGCTAAAACTCTTACTAAATTCATAGTAACATAGTAAGTTATCTTGAAAAAAAGACACATGTACATCAAGTTCTATATATAGACTTTTAAGTCTATATATAACCTGCCTAGCTGCCAGTTGATCCAGAGGAAGGCAAAAAACCCATCTGAAGCCTCTCCAATTTGTCTCAGAGGGGGAAAAAATTCCTTCCTGACTCCAAGATGCAATGGGACCAGTCCCTGGATCAACTTGTACAATGAGCTTCCATAGCCCTGTATTCCCTCACTTACTAAAAAGCCAACGTTTCAAATTCGCGTTTGCAAAACTTAAATTTTGGAGATTAATGACAGGCAAAAAACTCAAATGTAACAAAAGCTGGTAAATTCATCTGGAAGTCACTAGGGTTCATTTATAAACACTGGACACATTTGCACATGGTCAGTAACCCATGGCAACCAGTCAGATCTTTACTTTCATTGTTGTACTTGCATCTGACTAATCTAATCAAATTGCAGTTGATAACTGATTGGTTACTATGGGTTACTGCCCAAGTTTAAATTTGCATAGACAAATACAAGAGAAAGTTGAGCGTAGGACTGGCCAGATATGGGATGACTTTGACGTAGTTGGCCAGCTTAAATATATTGCAATATATGGACAAACAATTGCTGTTTTGTATAAAGGGTAAGGCATTTCTAGTAGCTTAAGGCACAAAATGTTTCAATGTCCTTAATATATTGATAATGGGTTGAGTGCAGAGGACTCTTGTATTTGTCTATATGTATTTTGTGGTCACAGCCTCACTGCATCTCCTGCTTAATGTTTTTAAAAATTAGTGGTGAGCACAACTTTCCATTGTTTGTTACAGGTGTAAATTTGCCCAGTGTTTATCAATGAGCCCCAATGGGAGCTGTCCTAACAAAATTCAAGTGAGTTTTTAAAGTTGGTAGACTCACTGAAAATGATGAGTAGAATGCAACTGCGCTGTGTGTTTTTTTCATATTTTTAGAGGATCGAGTTTTCAAAATTCAATTTTTTTTAATAAACAAGCACACATTCGAGTTTGGTAAGTGTTCAAGTTTTTTTTAATAAAACAAATGTAGGGATACATAGGGTGAATTCCCCTACGGTCTGAAACCACATGGTGGAAATTCCCTGCCTGTCCAGCAACAGGTTGAACTTAGAGTAAAGGGAGGGGCAGGAGCCCTTGTCCCTGTGCAGTGTGTCTTGCAGATACCGGAGGGTGTCACAAGGTGTCGCTGCTGCACAGCTATTTGATATAGGCAGAGCCATGCGCTCACACTGCCATTGCTGATTTCTACTTCACAGACAGAGTGATTAGAAGTGCTGAAAGATGTAGGGGCTAAAACGGAGTCCAATAGCCCTGCCGGGGCTGAGGCAGAGTACTCCAAAGCCTGGTAAGCTCAACCATGCGGGTTTAGAGCTTGGATGGACTTTTTGTGTGCTCTCACTATGGAGAGTGCTGGGAGCTGTAGTTCAGCAGAGTAGTGATGGTAGCTGTGCTATGAGGAATAAAGGGGGTTTGTCATGCTCACACTGTTTATAGTGTTGGGAGCAATGCACTGAAGATTTAAAGCGAGCTGCATGTGCTTAACTGAATGGATTTCATTGCTGTGGATGCCTGTTCCAGCTCTGGATAAGTCTACCCATCTGTGTGAATCCCCGGTGAGTTGTGCCCAAAGGAGGGTAGAAGATGAGAAGAAAGAATCCAGCATGTCTTCTGTTTGTGAAAAAGGCTTTGTTTGTGTGCCTGCCACGTGGGAGCAAATATCTTTGTCCAGCTGGAGACGTATTTGGGCAGGTAGCGCTACCTGGGAAAGTAAAGACTCTTTGTGGAAAAGGGACTCTTTGTCCACCAGGAGAGAAGTGTGGGACTTTGCCTGGCAAGGAGATGCCAGGATTGGACTGCAACCACTGCAACAGGTTCCCCAGGGTAGTGGGTTAATATGTAAATGAATATCTAATCTGTACTTTCTTCTTATATAAAGTTTATATTTGTTATAAAGCACTTTGTGTGTTTGAATGTTTATTAATGGAGCCACCTGCAGGTGTATTCCTGAATCCCATTAGGTGGAGGCACTGCCATTAGAGGTTACTCCCAGTACCCTTTCACTTATGCAAAGGGGACTCAGGACCTGAAGTTGGTAAGAAATATGTGATATATAACCTTTGGCACAGGGGGTGGTCAAAAAAGGGGTTACACAAACTTGAAATTTTACTAATTTAAATGTTGATAATCCCCCCCCTTAATAAATTAATTCTGGGGCTGCTTAATAGAAAAAACAAGCTCAGGATTAAAGGGTCTATGGGAACACATTCTGAAACAGATTTTCTCTTTCTTGAGTAAATAAATGAAATCAAGGAAACAACATTAATTTCAAATAAAGGAAGCAAAACAATCAGTACATGAGGGTTAATGGGAAAGTGGATTCAATGGCAGTATATCCCCTTCAGAGCAACCCCTCCCCCACCCACATCCCTTGCTAAGGGGCAAAAGTCACCAATTACCCGAAAAACCAGAATACTTTTATATTCTCCTGAAGCTAATGTGGTCCTAAATCCAACAGGAAAATAAAATCTGCCTGATCAACATCTGGCTGATTTTTGGAATTCACACAGTGTGTAAAACTAGAACGCAAAGTTATTCTGCATCACCCACCCGTGACCTGCAAGAATATCACTGTATAATCCATTGATGCCATGAATATAAGCATAAGAATTTCTGTAAATTGTACTTTTCACAGGAGAGCCACATTCCTAGAGTTTAATGTCCAGCCTTCTGAATCAGATATATACCAAGTTGCATTTTCCAGCATCACGTGCTTTGAGCAGCAAAAATACTTTAAAATAGGAATGTCTTGGGGCTCCTGGGTGTTTGATAACACGTACAGCATATGAGTACCCCACTAAGCAGCAAGTAGAGACCCCAAAAATATTGATAGTGCATAACTTCAGGGTATCATATACTATATTTGATGTCTCTGAAGTGGGTTCTTGCGCTGGATAATCCCAAAAAGTCAGGGTGTTTGTTCTGATTATTAGGGATGTAGCGAACGGCGAAAAAAATGTCGCGAACCCCATAGACTTCAATGGGAAGGCGAATTTTAAAAGCTAGAAAAGACATTTCTGGCCAGAAAAATGATTTTAAAGTTGTTTAAAGGGTGCAACGACCTGGACAGTGGCATGCCAGAGGGGGATCAAGGGCAAAAATGTATCTGAAAAATACATTGTTGACACAGCGCTGCGTTTTGTGCTGTAAAGGGCAGAAATCACACTACGTCACTCAGGTGATGTTTCTGGACACGGAATGTGAAAAAGCTCACACAGCTAGGTGGCACTTGGTTAAAGACTGGGCAAACAATGCCTGCAAGGGCAACGTATACAGTAGTGGATACGGAATATATTATTGCTGCTGTAAAAACATCACTCAGGTGATGTTTACGGACAAGGAATTATTATTGTTATTTAGACAGAATGTGAAAAAGCTCACACAGCTAGGTGGCACTTGCATACCTCCCAACTGTCCCTCTTTTGACCACTCAACCCCCTGTCCCTCTTTTGTACTGGAAAGTCCCTCTTTTCTCTGCACTGAACAGCCAGAAAAAAAACAGTTTCTATCTTAATTAGCTTTTGGCAGAGAGCTCAGAGCAGCTAACAGGTGCAAATAAGATACTTTGTAACAATTTTGACTCTGGTTGGTGCTGGTAGTGGTGAACTACTAGGAGGAGCAGCACACCAGTCCCACTCCCCAACACAGCTAGACTAATAGCACTGGGCTCTTACAGTAGCAAAGTAAAAAAAACAAAAAAGAAAATAAAAGCAGTCCTTACAAGGACTATTGGGTTATTACAGCAGTCAGCAGATGAGAGATCAGAAGCAGTGCCCACAGCAGCTACATACAGAGCACTGCAGTAGAAGGTAGATTACTAGTCAGCAAAGCTAACTAACCTAAAATGTCCCTCAAATCCCTGCAGAGTTCTGTCCCTACAATACAGAGCAGTATCAAGTAGATTACTAGCCAGCAAAGTTACTATCAACTGTCCCTCAAATCACTAACAGCTCTCTCCCTACACTAGCTCTTCCAAGCACACACAGGCAGAATGAAAAAACGCTGCAGGGCTTCAGTTTATATATGGAAGGGGAGTGGTCCAGGGGGTGTGGGGGTGGTCCAGGAGGGAGAGCTTCCTGATTGGCTGCCATGTATCTGCTGGTCTGGGGTGAGAGGTCAAAAAAAAGCGCCAGGTAAGGCGAACCCAAAATGGCGAACGTCGCGCGACGTTCGCGAACTTGCGGCGGACGCGAACAGCCGATGTTCGCGCGAACAAGTTCGCCGGCGAACAGTCCGCGACATCCCTACTGATTATCCGAAAAAGTTGATTTTTCGCAGCAAATTCAATTCAATTTGTATTGTATGACTGTTGCTCCAAAAACTCAATTTATGGAATTTTCGATTTTGTTGTCACCATTTGTCTCTCTGAATTTTTTAAGAAAAATGATTGATTAATGGGTTTAATTAGTGGAAGGGAGTAAGATCAACTTTGTTTTCATTAAAAAATTAGATAAATTCAAATTTTAGTAAATCGGCCCCAAGATCTTACAAATATGAATGCCATAGATCTTCTATGGATCAAATGTGATCAAATGTGTGGACTATATACACCTCAATATATTTGTTCTTGACCTCCAAAAATGTGATAATTGTAAATTCCCCCCAAGAATTTAGCAAATTAGGAAACTGGCAGCATGATGGAGCACTGAAGCGGTTGACAGTCTCTGGCATGCAATAAATACCCCACGGAGCACAGCAGGGCACACATATGGGCAGATTTATCAAAGGTCGAATTTCAAATTTATGTGAATTGTTTTTTATAAATAAAATTGAAAATACTCACAACTCGAATGGGAGGTTATTTAAAAAAAATTAGAACGTCAAATATTCGATTGAATAGTCCCGACGTGAAAATTCAAATCGAATTTGAATCAAATTCAAATTGAGTTTTCCCCCCCGAAAAAAACTCGAATGTCAGGAAGGCAATGAAAATATTCAAATGGTTCTATGGACCTCTGCCATTGACTTGTAAATTAACTCGTCAGGTTTTAGGTGGCGAATATTCAAATTAGAACTGTTTTTATGGTCGAGGTGTGATAAAACTAAAATTCGAATGTGTGAATTTTGACACAAAAAAAAAATTGGAATTCAAATTTGAATTTACTATTTGACCCTTGTTCATCTACCCCATAGTATCTACTCCATCCTATTCCATACATTCATTTCTAGATCACCCTAAAATTTAAGTAAAAGTTGAACTTTCATATTAAAGTGGATGTTTCTGAAAATAAATCTGGTTATATCGCAAAGCAACAAAAGGTAAGCATGGTCCATAACTCTTATTCATCGTACATCTTTATTTTAATATTATATTATATTTGTATTCTAAATTAATTCATTAATTAAAACAAGATGAAGGATGAAATAATCCTTAATTGAAAACTTGGCAGCAGCATTAATAATTATTCTAATTATATAGGAACTGGGCACAGCATGGGTTGGAGCATGTATCAGATGCAGCCTCCATTGGTTATTTTTTCTTGGATCCAGTCTAATTAGTTGCAGATTTTTGTATATTTTGTATACACTCCTGGTTAGGACCGTTGTTTTAGCTCTCTCGAATAAATATTCTTTTATCGGCACCGACTGGCTCCTGGAGTGCGTGTCCATTTTCTGCCATTATACTCCTGGTTTGTTGGCAAGCCCACATGGGTCATTTCTCCAAGATGTGATGCAGTGAACCATAGAATTGCATATCAATGGTCCTCCAGAGTCCCCCTAAAAGCATCTATAAAGCTTCAGTAGAAGAATATCTTTACATGTTACTGCAGGAATTTCATAAAACTCATTTATGACCCATCGGAATTCTGTTCTAGTATTCTTAATTGCATTAAGCCCATGAGAACATTGAAAAGGTCCTTGAAATTGATAGGCACTGCCATTGCATTCCTCTTTCTTAGAGAAAGAAAGGCAACTTAGCCTGAGGTCACATGGGTGGCCGTCTCTACCCCCACACTAAGGGCAGACAGGGGATATATCACTGGTAACATCAGCAGAGATTTACAGAAAATATCATTGTTCTGATACCGCTCAACTGAATGATATACAACATTGTCCACATGTTGCCCGTACATTAATTTACAATGTTTCTTGAGCAGTTACCGAGTGTCTCTTGAGAACATTGCCCAACTGGCTATAACTACAGTCATAGAGCTACATAGCAGGGGATTTAAAATAATTTGACTTTTTGAGGTTATACTGTAGGTTACATATTCTATTGTCACCTGAAATTAATCCTTTCCTCCTTCTGCGACTCCGCGCGCAGCATATTGTCAGTAATCTCATCTGTCTGGTAAGACTCTGTAAGAATCCTGGGAAACAGTCTGTACTTCCACACATTGTAAGTCATCTGGAAAGTTTGCTGGCGATGATAAAAATATAATTTATAACTAAAAGACTTGACGTTAGTGTACCCTATCCCTAACCCCCATTTGTAACAAATCACTAATATTCTTCAGGAAATAGTTCTACCCACCAGCTGTTTCCAAGAGAGCTGATACAAATAAGATGAACATGTTGGAAATAACGTTCTCTGGAGGCTTTTCATTTTGTGGGTTACAGTTACAGTAAATTATAAACAGTTTGCGTTAAGAAATCCCACATGTATAAGCAGAAGAGTAAAATAATGACTTTACAGGTGGAAAAGTTGTGACATACTCTGAAGTTATTGGAAAGGAACCTGCCACAGTACAGTTACTGTAACTTTACCAAGGAAAAACATGGTATTTCCAAAATGATCACAAGGGGGCTCAGAGCAGTGTGTGAGTTGGGGTAATTACCTTAATTAACCTGCCTAGGGCGCAACGATAGGGGGGCGTTAGGCAGTTACCTTTTAAATTGTCTTTTGTCTACTCCTATTCTGTTTTTGTAGCCCTCTTATTTTCTCCTCTGCCCCTCCCCTTCGTCGCTCTTCTCCCCTCAGTCGCTCTTCCCCCTCCATCTCTCTCCCCTCCGTCACTGCCACCTACCCTTCATCGATTTGCCTGTCACTCCTACCTCCTGTCAATCCCACCTCTGCCTCCCGTCCTACCGGCTCCATATGTAGTTGCGGTTGCGGGGGGGGAGGGCTGGAGCCGGGTGACCTGCTGGCCGGGTTTCCTAGAATGCCCAGCCGGCTTGGCCCGGCCCTGGGTATATTATTGCATTATTTTTTCAAAAAGAGAAGAAATTTACCAATCCATCATAGGTGCTAAATAGAAACCTAACACAGTAGCACGCAATTAGTCATGAAATTAGAAAACTAAAGCCAATATTTGATTGGTTGTTTTATGCAAATCCAATTTAACATATATGTCTCTAATTCAGACCAATGGGCAGATTCACTAAAGGGCGAATTGTCGAAAAGTCGCTAGCATTAGCCACTTCACCCTTTAGTAAATCTGCCCCCAAGTGTTTATTTTGTTTATTGTGTTGCTAGTTAGCTGTTTCCTACAGTTCTTATTTAAATATATTTATAGCACTGACATTTTATACAGCACTTGAATTTTTTTACATCTTCATCAGTCCGTGCATCAATGGCCTTTACAAGTCCCTTACAAGTAGAAAACACAATACCAGCACCACAGCATATCATGTTTTGACTATATTTGGAGAATGTCTACCTTCTATACTGGGCATTGGAAGAGGCAAGGGTGGGATGGGGGTCTTTTTCCACATTATGAAGCTGAATTACCAATTTTCAAATTTGGGTTTTTACCACGAATCAAGTAATAAAAATTCAAATCAAGTATTTATTTAGCTAAAAAACTGCAGCATCTAAAATCTTGCAAGGTTGTGTAGACGTCAGTGAGAGTTGTCCTAGGCAACATTTTTCAAATTTTTTGAGCTTGTAAACATGTTTTTTTTTTTAAGGTATTCAATCTTTTTTCAGCAATTTTCATAACTTCAGTTTTTCATATTCAGATTTCTTAATATATAGGGGCACATATCGAGGGTTAACTAACCCTCGATATTCGACCGCCGAAGTAAATCCTTTGACTTTGAATATCAAAGTCGAGGATTTACCGCTATTCCTACGATTGAACGATCGAAGGAAGAATCGTTCCACCGAACGATTAAATCCTTCGAATCGAAAGTTTAAATCCTTCGAATCAAACGATTCGAAGGATTTTAATCCATCGATCGAAGGATATTCCTTCGATCAGAAAATTGTTAGGAAGCATATGGGGACCTTCCCCATAGGCTAACATTGGCCTTGGTAGGTTTTAGGTCGCGAACTAGGGGGTCGTAGAATTTTTTAAAGAGACAGTACTTTGACTATCGAATAGTCAAACGATTTTTAGTTCGAATCGTTCGATTCGAAGTCGAAGGTTGTAGTCGAAGGTCGAAGTAGCCCATTCAATGGTCGAAGTAGCCAAAAAAAACATTCGAAATTCAAACTATTTTCCCTCTATTCCTTCACTCGAGCTAAGTAAATGGGCCCCATAAGGTAACATTTGTGTTTTTTTTTATAAATTGTGAGTTTATTCTAAGTAGAAAAAAAACTTGAATTTGGATAAATAAGGCTCATATTGCCCAAGAACCCAGACTGTAAAGACCACTGTGCCACCAGAACATCTACATTCGGTGACCTGAGAATTAAATCATGGATGGATTTAAAAGTCCTTATGGAGAATATAGTTGTATAAAATACATTGGGGGTCATTTATCAACACTGGGCAAATTTGCCCATGGGCAGTATCCCCTGGCAACCAATCAGATTGCTGCATTCATTGTTCTACTTGCAGCTGGCTTCAAAAAGCTAATCACTGATTGGTTGCTATAGGTAACTGCACATGGGCAAATTTGCCCAGTGTTGATAAATGAGCCCCATTATGTTCAGACAGTGTTGTTTGACAAGAAGATTTTATACAAGTTACAGAAAGCCATATCTTGCTATTGGGTAACGGCTGGACATTACTCAAATGTATAAAATGACAAATCAAAAGAAAACATTTAGCCATCTGGTTCTTTCTCCGGCTGTTAAGTTCACACACCTGTGAAATGTTCCATGACACTGGGACAATATTATGTATTTGTTTGCAGTCACAGGGAGGGAGAAGATATTCATGTTTTGTTCAGGGGATGGAATTTAAAAGAAAATACCGTATCTCTCTATATGCTAAGATTCTTAATTTATGGGAGAAAAAATTACATTGGATCAGATTAAACTGCAATGGAGATCATTTTGGAGTTATGTTCAAATAATATTAAAAGCAAGTTAATACAATACTTTAGGAATAAAAACGTGTACACTTGCATAACTAATTTATCAAAGCTTCAATTAAATTTTGCTAGCATTTTTAGAAAAGATCTCAAAGAGTATAATTTCTCAGATTTAGATGTTTAAAATACTAATTGACTTGTGAAGATTGCAAGATTTAACTGCAATTTTTTTCTTTTGACTTTTCCAATTTTTTTCAACAGCAAAAAAAAAATTGAGTTCGGAAACCAAGAATTGTTTTTAAAAAATAGAATTCACAATTACTGTATGTGCTGCGGTTTTCTAAAATTTACAATAATGTACCCCTTAGAGTAGCTTCAAAACAAATTTCAAGACATGGATCCCATTCTGAACCCTTAATATTAACCTCTATCTTCTTTCCTCAGAACTATTGTTTAAAATAATTTTAGATAATATTTAAAATCTATGTATATTTCAATAATTTTGATTTAGACTAAATTCCATCTTTCTAACCCTGTTTTTTCTAGCTGGTAAACCACTTGATAAGCAAGATTCATAAGGGGTAATGTCATATGTTTCAAAACGGTTCAAAACGGGTTCCTTTTCAAAGCTTGAAAATTCCAGGCCTGTTAGTATTTGATACAGTACCACACAAAAGGTTAGATTATAGAATATTAGTTTGGAATATAATATTTGTACCTAGATAGAGAACTGGCTGAAGGTTAGATTACAAAATGTGGTGATAAATAGAACATTTTCTAATTGGACCAGTGCTGTTAGTGAAGTACTGCATGGGGCTGTCCTTGGTCCATTGGTTTTAACTTGTTTATTAATGACCTGGAGGTGGGCACTGAAGTACTGCATCTTTGCTGATGATACTAAATTGTGCAAAACTATAAGTTACATGCAGCATGTTGCCGTTTAACAGAGCAATTTTGGAAAACTGGGCAGCAAAATGGAAAATTAGATAGTTAAACAGGTATGGGATCCGTTATCTGGAAACCCATTATGCAAAAAGTTCCAAATCCCAAAAAAAGGCCATCTCCATTTTATACAAATAATGCAAATTTACAAAAATTATTTCCTTTTTCTCTGTAATAATAAAACAGTAACTTGTACTTGATCCCAACTAAGATATAACTTACCTACTGAGGTAGGTTTGTCTTGCATAAAAAAGCGATAAAAATATAATTTTGCTTCTTTAGAGGTCTCTGGTAAGGCCTCACCTTTGAGTATTGTGGTGGTTTGGGGCTCCAGTCTTTAAGAAGGATATAAATGAGCTGGAGAGAGTGCAGAGACATGAAACTAACCTGATAAGAGGGAGGGAAGAGTTAAATTATGAGGGTACTCAGGACTGTCAAGGTTGGGGTCGTTTTCTCTGGAAAAAAAGGCGCTTGTGAGGGGACATGATTAGACTTTACAAGTACATTAGAGGACATTATAGACAAATAGCAGGGGACCTTTTTACCCATAAAGAGAATCACGTACCAGAGGCCTCCCCTTTAGACTAGAAGAAAAGAACTTTCATTTGAAGCAACGTAGGGGGTTCTTCACAGTCAGGACAGTGAGGTTGGGGAATGCACTGCCGGGTGATGTTGTGATACTGATTCAGTTAATGACTATAAGAATGACTTGGATGTGTTCTTAGACAAGCTATTGTGATACTAAACTCTACAATTAGTAAATATATTGGTATATACAGTTTTTATATGTAAAGGTCTGTAAAAGTATGTGTATATACAGTATGTGCACTGGGATTCACTTATAGGGGTTGAACTTGATAGACCCAACCAAGCAGAAGAAATGGAAAACACAGAGTAGTGTTGTTCAACATTTTGTATATAGCAGGTTCATTGCGTACATTAAGAAATATTTGTAAATGATTCATAAAAATACATCTGTGCGGCCTTTGAGCTGACATGAATCGTCATGAACATTTATTGAATTGCTAAATCTGTTCAATAACTCCAATAGCACATGCCTAATAAAGACACATAATTAAATAGGTCAAAAGGGCACCATGTTATATAAAATGATGTTGGTTCCAAGCTTTATACATTTCAGTAGGCAACAAAAGTAACTGCGAGTCAGAGTAATTGTCACACTTGGACCAATGGGTTATTGATCCTGGGCAAACTTAGAGCCTTTTATTGCACAGAGTAGTAGCCATCCTGACTGGTGTGTTGTGTTGTTATGTTTTCTTAGAGGTGAAAGACAACACATGAGCTTTGTGAGTTGAGACTTTGGGTTGACTGGTGATAACTGGGCATTTTGCCTGATACAGTATAACAGGTTTTCATTTATATTCCTATATGGGAGGAACAGCCTTGATTGGGTTAAAGATTATCCTGTAGTTTATTGTAGACAATTAAAGCCACGTTGTGGAGGTACTTTGAAAGGTCTTGTGTGGACCCAATAGGTATGATCACAGGCCAGGCGATTATCGTTGAAGTAAATGTGGGGCAATTTAGCATTTTGTTTCTCACTGGAAATCACATGATTCACCCCAGATGCCTTCAGGAGGAGCATAGATATGTCCTTGGTTAGGTAGATAATTTCTGTGAAGGAGTCAACTTGAAGAACAAATTATAATAATCTAAATAACTATTATCTTTTAACTATGTCCAATATCACCAGCCTGATTTTGCCTTGTGTTCTAGTATTCTGCATTCTGAATCAATGAACAGGCAACTCCAATCCACATCTTTCCCTTCTACAAAAAAATGATAGTATTAGTTAATCCTATATGCTTCTGATCTCCTACTTCGCTGTTCACTGTTAATAGCTTTTTAAACAACACTTAGGGGCAGATTTATCAATCAGGTTGAATGAATGAAAAAAAAATAGAATTTTGAGCTATTTTTTGTGTACTTCGACTAGGGAATAGTCCAAATTTAATTTGAATAAAATTAGAAAATTCTATTATTGAAAATGTATCATGTACTGTCTCTTTAAAAATTCGACTACAATCATTCGCCATCTAAAACCTGCTGAATTGCTGTTTGGAGTCAATTGGTGGACTTTGAAAAATCAATTGGAAAAACTTTGAATCAATTTGATCAAATGCGCTATTCCTTCGATTTGAACAATTCGAATTCAGCCAAATCCGGACCTATTCGATCAAAAACGGACCTATTCGACCAAAAAAAAAACTTAGACTTAATTTTGGTTGGTCTTTTTGAATTCGAATGTTGACGTTTTTTCAATTCGAAATTCGACCCTTGATAAATATGCCCCTTAAAATCTCAATTGACTAGACTACTCACTGAGTGAAACTTTATCCTAATTGCCCACCCATTTGGATGGCAAAGAGTGGCTTATCGGGGAGTTTAGATCAACAATCTTATTACATTGAAACCTTTGTAAATTCTATCTACCCTTGGCCAAGTGGAGGTATTTAAAGGCCATATGAGTTTGGTACCAGCAACTAGATTGTTTCCACACACAGGCCAATGGATAGCAAGACTTTATAGGCAGCCAGTATTTGCCTCTTTGTTTTACAATAATATACAAAGAATGAAAAAAACTCAGAATACAGGTTGTTGTTTTTTATATATCTGTATTATTAATGGAGGTTATTAATGCTTTTACAAAATAACCGAATTCAGATGAATTATGTGGTTTCATAGCAGCAGGGGTTTTCATTCTGCATGATGTCACTAATCCAGTCGATGTAATTGAAAACTTTGGTAAATACCGCGGGCTTATCTGGCAAACCACAGATATAATGCCCCCAAGATGTGATTCCATGAAGCTCTCCGTTACAGACCAGTGGACCCCCAGAGTCTCCCTGTATAAAAGGAGAAATCTGAAGTTGTAAAAAAATCTTATTGTGGATTATTAGAAACTAAAGTAATATTTGTTAAATAATAGCAGTGCCTTTCCTGCCCTCTATGCCCATTGGCTACTGTTATTAGTGGGTGGGTTCCATTGCTGAGCCGTTTATACCCACTGAAGACTCTGGATTTCAAAGGATTGGTTATACCCTACAAACATGGTGTTACAGGTATGATACCTGTTATCCAGAAAGTTTGGTACCTGGGTTTTTCCAGATAATGGATTTATCTGTAATTTGGATCCTCATACCTAAAGTCTACTAGAAAATCATGTAAATATTAAATAAACCCAATAGGCTGGTTTTGCTTCCAATAAGGATTAATTATATCTTAGTTGGGCTCAAGTACACGGTACAGGCAAGGGACCTGTTATCCAAAATCCTCGGGATCTAGGGTTTTCTGGATAATGGATCTTTCTGTAATTTGGATCTTCATACCTCAAGTCTACTAGAAAACCATGTAAACATTAAATAGGCTGGTTTTGCTTCCAATAAGGATTAATTATATCTCAGTTGGGATCAAGGACAAGCTACTGTTTTGTTATTACACAGAAAAGGGAAATCATTTAAAAAAAAAATTGGATTATTTGGATAAAATGGAGTCTATGGGAAACTGGCTTTTTGTAATTCAGGGCTTTCTAGATAATGGGTTTCCGGATAACAGATCCCATACCTGTATTAGCTCTATAAACACAAAAAACTTCTACAATCTGTATTAAGGTGACCCATGCAAATAAAAGGTAGAGTTATTATAATATGGCATTTATGGACACATTTAATAAAACTGGAATTAATCTAATTTGCTTTTTAAAACAAATCCCGCAAACTCCCATCCACAATTTTAACTCAGTTATCATGCATTTTTCTTGAAAAAAAACACAACAAAATTGAGCGTCAATTCAAATTGTACGACTAACGTTCTGAAAACTTTATTTTATCTAATTGTCACTGCGAAAACGCAACTTTTTTGTTTTATACAGTGCAGATCCCAATGTCAATAAACAACTTCAGGGACATCTGACATTGACTTCTACATGACCTCGACAGGTTTGAGATGGAGTATTTTTGGATTCTGATTTTAGCAGCTTTGGAGTATGATAAATCTCTAAAAATCATATATTTGTTTCAGCTGCAACTGTGTTTTATTAGTCCTAGTGGAACCTCCCAGAGGTGTGTTCCTCAGTGTTCCCTAGGTGGAGGTACTGCACTGTAGTTCCCAGTACTTTTCCCACGCAAAAGGGACTCAGGGCCCCTGGATTGCCAAGGGTAATTGCTATTTAAAGAGACAGTAACCAAATTTGGGTTATAGTTACATAGTTGCATAGATAAATCGGGTTGAAAAAAGACAAAGTCCATCAAGTTTAACCCCTCCAAATGAAATTAACTAGTTATCCAGCATCATCTCACCTTACAGGTGTCTTTCCCTCCGGCCATATTACCAGCACACAACATGTTTTCGGTTATATCATCTTCCGGGTAGCAGGCCTGGCACTCACTGTTACTCACTGTAGAAAGATTTACACACTGTAGCTTGTCTGGGTAGTTCTCTAGAGGGCAAAACAAAAAAATCAAGGTATTCACCATACTGTTGATATTGAATATATAGAAATATCCGAGGACTGAAATTCATGTAAATCAAAAGAAAATGGGTAAGTTAGCAAGAATATATCATATAAAGGGGTATCTACTATGTGTGTACAGTAGGTGGTGAGGTGATAATCTAATAGAATGTACACTTCTCATATAAGTATAAATACATAAATAAGCACAGGTATATATAAAAAAAATTTTATCCATACAATAAAACCTCTATTGGCACCAAAACACTAAACCTAATGCAAAATGCTTGAGACTTGGGGTTTTCCAGATAATTGATCTTTCCTTAATTTACTACTTTACGGGGGTTATTTATTAAAATCCGAAATGTAATTGTACATTGCAAAGTGCTAGTAACCCATAACAACCAGCCAACAAGTAGCAGCTGGTAACCTGGTTACCTGCTTAAAAGTAATCACCTGAACTCCCTGAATGCTGCCCTTCTCTAGGTCATACGATCGATGGGCATTCCTAGCTATTGTGGCTAGAGAAAGAGATCTCAGTGCCCTGGGGTGGAGTCATTTGGGAAATACCATTGATAAAGATTTTTGTGAGGCTTTGATTTACATATTAGACCAAATTTGAACCAATTAACACGTTGCATACACATAAACAATCCAGTACCTTCAGGGCTTGTGATGGTCCCCCATCCTGAGGCAAGACACTCTGTGTTATCTTCCACCAGGTCACTTGCCAGTTGGATAGTTTTCACGTGGCAATTAATGTTGGCTTTTGATGCCAGTTTGAGAAGCATGATGTCATTATTATATGTAACGGGGTCAAAGTCGCAACGAGGACATATTTTTACAGCATAAGTGTATTGCTTATGGTCTGTAGGTTTGGTTCTGTTATGAGCTCCTAGAAGAACCTGAAGGTTCCTGTAAAACAGAAATACTAGAAAGAACCAGAAAGAACACGTGAGTAACTGAGCTCTGTTAAGGAATTTGTGTTTAGAAGTTCTGTGTGGACCATTAGCATTTCCCTGGTATATTGACTATACTGTATATAGTCAGAAGACTTCTGATTGTAATTTGATCTAGTCTGAAGCTCCCCTCCTTGTTATCCTCAAAGCTTCATAATACTACTCATCCTCAATGTCTCAGTCCAACACCATTCCCATCAACCTTTGTCTGTGAGATTGTGACTTTGGTCCTATGTGTGACCATGCAGAAAGTTTTAGTGCCGTAGAAGCAAGGTTCTAATGTATACTTGGGGTTGCTGATCATTTATAATATATAAATATATTTACTTAAAGGAAAACTATACCCCCAAATTGAATACTTAAGCAACAGATAGTTTATATCAAATTGAATAACATATTAAAGAATCTTACCAAACTGGAATATATATTTACATAAATATTGCCCTTTTACATCTCTTGCCTTGAACCACCATTTCGTGACTCTATCTGTGCTGCCTCAGAGATCACCTGACCAGAAATACTACAACACTAACTGTAACAGGAAGAAGTGAGGAAGCAAAAGGCAGAACTCTGTCTGTTAATTGGCTCATGTGACCTTACATGTGGTTTGTATGTGTACACAGTGAATCTTACGATCTCAGGGGGCGGCCCTTATTTTTTAAAATGGCAATTTTCTATTTATGATTACCCAATGGCACATACTACTAAAAAAGTATATTATTATGATAATGGTTCATTAACATGAAGCAGGGTTATACGCATGAGCTGCTTTACTCAGTATCTTTTAATAGAGACCTACATTGTTTGGGGGGTATAGTTTTCCTTTAACGCCATTACAACTTGCTGTGAGATTTGAAATTCATATCAGATGTTATATTGGGGTCCTGCTAATCTACTCATATAGAAGACCTGAAGCTGTAGTTCCATCTGCCTCCTCTGAGATCTGGAAGAGCCTGAGGTTAATAATTTACTGGACCCAAAAGCAAATTATTTTTCAGGCCCCCAAAATGTCTAAAGGTTGAACTGTTTTACCAATATTTATTGAAATTGTATATGAATTAGGGCATCATGGGGCCCCTATACATCCTGTGCCCCCCTGCAGCCACAGGGTCTGCTTCCTCTATAGTTACACCCCTGCTTTACAGACTCCAACAAGCACTATTCTGTGTTCAGTAAACAGACGCCAAAAAAAGAAAACACATTGATTGGCTAAAAGTAGATGTTGTACATGTCTTGTTACAATAATTTGGGGCCTGCTCTAGGGGTCTTACATGGTCTGGGGGTCAAAAGAATCGTAGAATGGGCACAACCCTATGTTGCTGTCAGAAACAAAGGATTCTGAACGAGAAAGTCAACACTTTTTATTGGCTCCAGTATCAGCTGCATCACCTCCATACAGAACTAGTGATGGGCGAATTTATTCGCCAGGCGCGAATTTGCAGCGAATTTGCGCGATTTGCCGCCGGCGAATAAATTCGCGAAACGGCCGCAAAAATTTGCTGGCAAAATTCGCCAGCGTAAAAGAAACACTGTTTCGCAAATTTTTGGCCGAAACGGCGCAAATTCACCCATCACTATATAGGACCAATGGACAGATTATATTTAAGAATGACTTATGTTGAACATATCAATACTTACGACTGATTGCAGTGAGCAGCTGTCAGTACCCACCATTCATCTATTAAAATTCCTCCGCAGATATAGTCGCTAAAATAATAGAGCGCAACTTGCCATGGCTGTGAGTGTGGAACACACTCTTCTCCTCCAATAATCCGGTCAAAAGTCTTGGTCTGAACTAGAAGAGATAGAAGAACAATATTAACACTGAAAGGAGAACTAAAGCCTAACTAAAGAAGTAGCTAGAAATGTTGTACATGATGTTTTGTGCTTCTTTACCAGCCCAAGGCAACCACAGCCCTTTAGCAGTAAAGATCTGTGTCTCCAAAGATGCCCCAGTAGCTCCCCATCTTCTTTTCTGCTGATTCACTGCACATGCTCTGTGCTGCTGTCACTTACTGAGCTTAGGGACCCACTCACAATATACAGTACACATAGAATAGAAATGTCACAATATAAGGCTGATTAGTCATTAATACACATAATTACTACATGGCAGCACAGAAACCAGTGCAATTAGCATCAGAATTTAATAATCAGCAAACCTGTAGCATCAGCTTATATTACAGCCAGGGAAGCTCATTTTCTGCTGGATAATTAGTGACGAGCCCTAAGCTTAGCTTCTCAACAGCCAATCAGAGCCCACTGAGCATGTGAGTGTCACAGACACTTTCCAAGATGGTGACCCCCTGTGACAAGTTTGAAGTCCTGGATCATTGCTGCTATTGACAAGCTCAAACTTTAGCCTCGTGCAATAAGTTCACTATATAAAATATGCCATTTTTAGCCCTATTCATTTTTAGGGTTCAGTTCTCCTTAAACACACAAAAATTCATATACAGACAAATACACAGATTTAATTGTGTTTGTCTGTTTTTGGAAATTTTCATCTGTTTTAACATGGTAGTATTTTTTAAAATTAACTTTCGGTGGCACTGTTTTCTGCGAATTTCCAAAAAAGCTACACTTTTACTTCTTACCACCATCTTTATTATCCATCTTCTGTTTGGTTAGCCTTCAAATAATATTATTATCCTACTGGAATCTGAAAATTCATCCCAAATGATGTCCACTTGCTGAACCTTGAATCTTAGAAATAAATCTCCCAAAGGAACAAGGAATCCAAGTGACTATAAAGCAGAGACTAAAGTATTCCCTACATATTTCAACTGCCTCCAAATTACTCCATTTTTAAGGAAACACACAAGAAAAGAAGAAGCTGTAGCTGTGTCTCCTCACCTGCCGATCCCAGCAGAATTGCCACAAGTAGTAGTAAGTACATCTTGGAAACTACACGAAAGGGGAACAATCTATTTTTTTTATTCGTCACATTAGATTACACAGTAAATTATTAACAGTCATGAAATAAAACCTTGACTTTTCATCCTAATTCAATGGTGCTACAAACAGTATTGTTAGAAACAGAATAAGTGGGAATGATCAAATCCACCTTCAAAACTGGCCAGAAAAATGAATATTTAGGCTTTTCCGTAATTTGGAGCTTTCTGGATATCGGGTTTCCGGATAAGGGATCCTATACCTGTAGTAACTAAAACGATTCTTCTAATGTTTGTAACTTAAAATAAATTGCATCCTTCATTCCACACATTGGCTCTGCATACACCTGTCAACATCTGTGTTTAAAGGGGAAGTATACCGTCATATACAACTGCTTTGAATAGTAGCAAATAGAATTCAGCACCAAATTTATGCTGAAATTACATTCTGCCTAATCTTTTCATAAAAAAATTTACCCTTTTTTTTATTATAAAGCAGAAAATTGTTTTTTTTCCACACTATGGAGCCCATTTATTACACCTAAAAAAATATGTGGTCAAGATTTTTCAGGGGAAAACTTGCATATTTTGTGGGGGGAAAAAAACTAAACTAAAGAACTAAAAAACTAAAATCTAAATTTATCTCATATTTCATTTAAAAAAAACACAACCAAACTCGCTTGCTTGATTTGACCATATTTATTAAAAAATTAACCAGTTCGCCGAAAAATTCCTTAAAATCAAGCAATTTTGGCGGGCTTTTCCCCAAATCGCTTGCTTTTTTTGAGCTCTTTCCAGAAAACCCCGAAAAGTTAGATTTTTGAGCAAAACCCTCCGAAGACTACAATAATGCGATAGTCTGGGGGTTTTTTTTTCAACAATCCGAAAAAGTCGAGTTTCCACAGTTACAATCATATGATAAGAATTGACTCTCGATTTTGTCGCAGCACTCCTTCTTTTTTGAGAAAAATGATTGACAAATTCGTTCAGTTCATGGAAGAGAGTTTGGTTGACTTTGTTTTAATGAAAAAAAATCTGATAAATGTAAGTTGTAGTAACTCACTTAGTATCACTGGAGATAATGAGAAGTATATAAACAACCCCCTCCCTGCAGCCCTTTGTTGCTACTGTTTGTTTTACAGAGAAGCAGAAGTACAAATGCACTGGTAAGCCTGACACATAAAAACCAAGAAAACATGAACTTATTTCTGTTTCAATGTTTATCCTATAACAAAATATATTACCCTATATGTAATAAATGGCATTATGTTAACCCATTAGCAGTAACCCATAGTAACCAATAAGATGTTTGCTTTTAAATAGGTGACCTGTAAATTCCGCCTGCTGATTGGTTGCTATGGGTTACTGCTCCTGGGCAAAATTATTGCCTTTTATTACATATCCCCCATTGACTTTTAAGAATGGTGCCGGCACATTGAATTATGTCTATGCTGAGCACTGAGATGAATTGGGAAGGCTCGTTTATTAGGTAAACCATAATTGATCCTTATTGGAAGCAAATATTTAATGTTTACATGATTTTCTAGTAGACTATGAAGATCTAAATTATGGAAAGATATGGAAAGAACCCCAGGTCCAGAGCATAACCAGTCCCATACCTGTACATAATCCCTTTTTGAAACTCAGTGATTATATATCACTTTTTAAATAAATGTGTTTTATTTTATTGTTATTCTCAGCTCTTGCCGTCAGCTGCTCATTTCCCAGGGTTACAGATATATCAGCTGTGACCTTATTCATAGCCAAGTAAGAAACATAAACAGCAGGAATATTACATGGATGTTTGTTCTGTTCATTGAGTCGGTAAAACTGCACTGGAAGCTCAGGTTTAAATAATCAGACAGGAAATAATATAATTACATTCATTGTGGTGCTAGTCACCTCTCCATATTAGTTCTTTTTCCATAACTTGCCATCATTTTGAAACATATCTGATGTGTTTATTCAGCTCCGATTTAGAGAGAATATTTTAGCCCATTGAGTTGGATCAAGTGTTGCCGGCCAGCTACAATCTCCATTCATTAAAGGGGAAGGAAACCTAGTTGGCGCAAACCCCCCCACCCCCCTCCCGTTTGTTGCCCACCCTCCCTCCTCCCCCCTGGCCTACCCGTCCCGCTGGGCAAATGCCCCTAACTTGTTTCTTACCCTTCTGCGCAGTTCCAGTCCAGGAGTTCACAGACGACATCTTCTTCCACGTGATCTTCTTCCTGCTGTGAACGGCGTTTTGGCATGCGCAGTAGATCGTACCGGCAAAATGATCCTACTGCGCATGCGCCAAAACGCCGTTCACAGCAGGAAGAAGATCGCGTGGAAGAAGATGTCGTCTGTGAACTCCTGGACTGGACCTGCGCAGAAGGGTAAGAAACAAGTTAGGGGCATTTGCCCAGTGGGACGGTAGGCCAGGGGGGAGGAGGGAGGGTGGGCAACAAACGGGAGGGGGGGTGGGGGGTTTGCGCCGACTAGGTTTCTTCCCCTTTAAGCAAGATCCCAGAAACATACAATAGAGTCTACAGAAAAGGCAGCGTAGCCAACACCATAGAATCAACACTCTAGAGTGGGAGTCCCCAACTTCTTCACCCATGAGCTACATGCAACAGAAGCATGAAACTTCCAATTTGTGCCAAAAAAGTGCTGTGATTGGCTATTTGGTAGCCCCTATGTGGACTGGCAGCCTACAGGAGGTTCTGTTTGGCAGTACAACTGGTTTTTATGCAACTAAAACTTCTCCAAGCCTGGAATTCAAAAAGAAGCTCCTGCCTGAGAGCAACATCCAAGGGAATGGTGAGTAACATGTTGCTCATGAGCCACTGGTTGGGGACCACAGTTTTAGAGCACTTAAAAATTAATATAATTAGAGGATCTAGTGGATGCCCGTCTCTACTTGTGCCCTCCTTATGTTCCTTATAGAAGGGTATGAAACCTACCTGCCAGGATTGTGTTTAGATAGAATAAAAGAGTGAGACCTAGGAAAGGAAAGAAGAAAAGGAAGAGGATGAGCCACCATATTTCTCTCGAAACAGCTCAATGAAGGAGGGAGGATACAGTCAAGGGACATCAGTCCAGTGTGTGTCCTAAGGCAGAAGGCCTCAGAAGAGCCAAGTCAGAGGGTCCAGTGAATGAGGAGTAGCAAGAGGAGAGTTAGGTCCTCTAGATCCTCTGATCCTCTGATCCAACTGGGGAGTAATTGCTGAAGCTGCCCATATGTGGAAAGATCTGCTCATTTGACTTGGTCACCAAGGAAGTGGATTTGTACCCAATTTGGCCATCCAGGTGGATTATTCCAGTACAGGGGAAAAAAGTGTTATACAAGAAATTCCCAGTATTTTATTATGTCTACAAGATTACATGACTCTAAGGGGGTTATTTAATAAACTCCGAATGCAAAAATCACTAAAAATGTATGCTTTTTTGCCCAAAAACAACCTCGACAGGTCTGAGATGCCGGATTATCTAATTCTGAATTTTCCATCCTTGGGGTTTAATAAATTCCGAAAAATTTTATAAAAAAAAAAATCACAAATTTTTTAGGATTTTTGCATTCAGAGTAAATAACCCCCTTAGTGTTGTGGGCCATAGGAAGTTTTGAGCGCCATTACTTGAGGTTGTAATGAGACAGCTACTAATCCCATTCAATTTTGATAAAAATAAATGACAGAAATGGAGTGAAATGTTGAGGGATATGTTAAACGAATAAATGGACAGTAATGATTCAGGGGTTATTTACTAAACTCCGGTCGGGCCTTTTTCTGGTTTTTTTTTTTAAAGATAAATTATTTTGAGATTTCTTAAAGCCTCATGCAGCATAAAGCCCAAATCCAAAAATCCGCCATCCTATGATTCGGGTTTTCGCTTGATTTTATAGAGGTTTTACCCAAACCAATTAAATAGAGATTTTTTAATAATAAATAAGGTAAAATCGGGTATGGGAGTTTGGTTGTGTTTCTTTTATTTAAATAATGAGATAAATTTGGAATTTAGTAAATAACCCTCCCCAATGTTTCCATCTATCTGTCCTTATATATGAGGTCTGATATGAAATAGTATTTAAATATCACCCAATAGTGGCCCAAACCTCCTCGGGCCCCAACGGACACAAAGGTTTTCGGTCCAGAAACTACTAGTTCCATTATTGATATCACCCATATATCATTATAATAATTCTCATTACTCTAAACAATATGTATAATAATATAATAATACTTTGAATTGTTGCATTAAATGACATTTATTAAAAAAAATTAAAATAATGTTTTTTTTTATTTGGGGGTATTGGGAGAGGGAGTGTGCACCAACACTGAAATAAATGTAGAAGAATAATAAAAAGATAAACTAAATATTATCATTATCCTTGTGAATCAAGTAGGATTAACTTCTCTCCTTTGGTTTTGTGAGAATCTGAGCCTCAATCAAGACACAAGTAGTGATGGGCAAATTTGTGCAGTTTCGCTTCGTGGAAAAATTCGCGAATTTCCCAAGAAATTTGTGAAACGGTGAAAAATTAGCGAGATGACGCCGGCAAAAATTTTTTTTGATGCCGGTGAATTTTCTCCAGCGGATTTTCGCGGGGGCGTTTCGCGCAAATTCGCAGCGAATTCGCGCCTGCCAAATAAATTCGCCCATCACTAGACACAAGATCCCAGAACAAACACTTATGGGGCCGATTCACCAAGGGTCGAATATCGAGGGTTAAATAACCCTCGATATTCGACTGGGAATTAAAATGCTTCGACTACGAATATCGAAGTCGAAGGATTTTAGCGCAAAGAGCGATCAAACGATCGAAGGATTATTCCTTCGATCGAACGATAAAATCCTTCGAATCGAACGAGTCAAAGGATTTTAATCCAACGATCGAAGGAATATCCTTCGATCAAAAAAACTTAGGCAAGCCTATGGGGACCTTCCCCATAGGCTAACATTGACTTCGGTAGCTTTTAAATGGCGAACTAGGGGGTCGAAGTTTTTTCTTTTTCTTACTTCGACTATCGAATGGTCGAATAGTCAAACGATTTTTAGTTCGAATAGTTCTATTCAAAGTCGTAGTCGTAGTCGAAGGTCGAAGTAGCCCATTCGATGGTCGAAGTAGCCCAAAAAACACTTCGAAATTTGAAGTTTTTTTACTTCGAATCCTTCACTCGAAGTTAGTGAATCGGCCCCTTCTGTGTCAAGTTTGCTTGTTCTTAATTCCAAGAGATCCCTTACTTATATATTACATGTGACCATGTTTAGAGTGTCAACCAGAATGTATCTATTTAGTGAGATATTCAAAGGCTTTTAGGCATAACATTGATATTTACATATTTTACACCCGTTTATGTTCTATAATGTGTCCTGAAGAGGTTAAGTACACTGAGAGCAGGACATTTCAGAAGACAAACATCACATAATGGCTACAAATATAATAATTCCTGCTGAATTCAAGCACCTCAGATTTGACCCTTAGTAAATCTGCCCCTTAATATTTTTTAAAGTGATTTCCTGTTTCTGTGTAATAATAAAAAGAAATACCTTGCACTTGATCCCAACTAAGATATAATTCATTTTTATTGTGGGCAAAACAATCTCTGGTTTATTTAGGGGGCTGTTTAGTAAACTTGATTTTTTTCTGGTCTGGTCGATGTTTTTTGGACAAAAACTATTTATTAGAGGGAAAAAAAAAGATTTTTTTGAGATTTATTATACCTTAAAGCTGAAAAAAGTCTGAATCTGAAAGAAGTAAAATGAAAATTGTGGGCCCGAGCTCCAGTTCCCTATTGTCTCTAGGGATGTAGCGAACTGCCGATTTGGTGTTCGCGAACGCCGTTCGCGAGCACTGGCAAAAAATGCGAACGTTCGCGGACAGTTCGCGAACTTCGAACACCCGCTAAAATCGTTCGATTCGAACGATCGAAGGATTTTAATCGTTCGATCGAAGGATTTTCATTCGAATCGAATGCTTACAATCGTTCGAACGAATGGAAATCGTTCGATTTTTAGCGGTCGAAGGAATTCGAAAGGTCGAATGGTCGAACGATTTGTATTCAAATCGGACTGGTAGTTTTTTTGCAGATGATACTAAATTGTGCAGAACTATAGGTTCCATGCAGGATGCTGCCACTTTGCACAGTGATCTGTCTAAACTGGAAAACTGGGCAGCAAACTGGAAAATGAGGTTCAATGTTGATAAATGCAAGTTATGCATGGGTGAATTAACCATATGGGTCCCTACAAGTATATAGAGCCAGTGATGCTTAGGGGCCGATTCACTAACTTCGAGTGAAGGATTCGAAGTAAAAAAACTTCGAATTTCGAAGTATTTTTTGGGCTACTTCGACCATCGAATGGGCTACTTCGACCTTCGACTACGACTACGACTTCGAATCAAAGGATTCTAAGTAAAAATCGTTCGACTATTCGACCATTCGATAGTCGAAGTACTGTCTCTTTAAGAAAAAACTTCGACCCCCTAGTTCGCCATCTAAAAGCTACCGAAGTCAATGTTAGCCTATGGGGAAGGTCCCCATAGGCTTGGCTAAATTTTTTTGATCGAAGGATATTCCGTTGGATTTAAATTATTCGAATCGTTCGATTCGAAGGATTTAATCGTTCGGTCGAAGGAATAATCCTTCGATCGTACGATCGCACTTTTTGCGCTAAATCCTTCGACTTCGATATTCGAAGTCGAAGGATTTCAATTCCCAGTTGAATATCAAGGGTTAATTAACCCTCGATATTCGACCCTTAGTGAATCAGCCCCTTAGTGTAACCTCATACATGTTTGTGCCTGTGTTTTATTCACAGCAGGCTTTTAATTCCTTACATAATATAATTATAAATAATTGCATGCTGCAAACATAAACAAACAAATATTTCATTGTTCTGAAGACAGATCAGACTATTGGCAATCTGAATACAGTATTTCTAAATTCTACATTTTACAAAGTAACTCAATCACTATTGGTACAAATAAAAATGTTACAGGTGTTGAGTAATTCATTCCAAAATCTGGTTTTGACCAAACAAACAAGAAAATCAAATAAAATCTGAAACTTAATTACTTAGAAAGTGGCTAATGCCAGCAAGGAGCTAGGAGGAAAAAAATGACCACGTGAAAAACATTGAAGTTGATTTATACTTTATTATTGTGAGTCTCAGCAAGAAAGAGAGAGCAGTGTGGGAATAAACGTTGTGCAACAGGAGGATACTAGATCATGCATACATGGAGGGTATTTTATTGTATTTTTATTGTAGAAAATGTGATGGGCGTATCTGTCGCTTTATTGAAGAATTAGTCAAATGTGATAAAAGCATTGTAGTTTTTCCAAAATGCAGACTTTTAGTTTTTCAATGCATGGTTACTAGGGTCATTTGGACCCTAGCAACCAAATTGCAAACTGTAGAGCTGCTGAATAAAAAGCTTAATAACTCAAAAACCACAAAAAATAAAAAATGAAAACCAATTGCAAATTGTATCAGAATATCAAGCGGTACATTATACTAAAGGTTGAACATCCCCTTTAAATTATAGATAAATGTAATAGATTACAATGTTCAGAGCTAGACATAATGAAATTAGGGTGACCGTGCTACTTGGTTATGAAACCAAACTAAAGGGAAAAAAAAATCACACTATCACCATAAAAACATGTGTTTCAGCTGCCACACCTGCAGAATTGATACCTTTAAAGTTCGAACCATTTAATCGTTCGATCGAACAATTTCTATTCGATCCTTCGACCGTTCAAATATGCTAAAAATCCTTCGACTTCGATATTTGAAGTCAAAGGATTTCAATTTGAGGGTCGAATTTCAAAGTTTTTTTAACTTCGAAATTTGACCCTTAGTAAATCTGCCCCTTAATATTTTTTAAAGTGATTTCCTGTTTCTGGGTAATAATAAAAAGAAATACCTTGCACTTGATCCCAACTAAGATATAATTCATTTTTATTGTGGGCAAAACAATCTCTGGTTTATTTAGGGGGCTGTTTAGTAAACTTGATTTTTTTCTGGTCTGATCGATGTTTTTTGGACAAAAACTATTTATTAGAGGGAAAAAAAAAGATTTTTTTGAGATTTATTATACCTTAAAGCTGAAAAAAGTCTGAATCTGAAAGAAGTAAAATGAAAATTGTGGGCCCGAGCTCCAGTTCCCTATTGTCTCTAGGGATGTAGCGAACTGCCGATTTGGTGTTCGCGAACGCCGTTCGCGAGCACCGGCAAAAAATGCGAACGTTCGCGGACAGTTCGCGAACTTCGAACACCCGCTAAAATCGTTCGATTCGAACGATCGAAGGATTTTAATCGTTCGATCGAAGGATTTTCATTCGAATCGAACGATCGAAGCCATTCGATCGAATGCTTTTCATTCGATCGAATGCTTACAATCGTTCGAACGAATGGAAATCGTTCGATTTTTAGCGGTCGAAGGAATTCGAAAGGTCGAATGGTCGAACGATTTGTATTCAAATCGAACGCGAACTCAAAATGCGAACGTTCCCAAACGTTCGCGAACATTCGGCGGACGCGAACGGTCGAAGTTCGCGCGAACTAGTTCGCCGCAGAACAGTTCGCTACATCCCTAATTGTCTCTAGTATTAATAAATTCTCTTGAACTTCTAAAGACCACATTGTGAAAGCAGAAGGCCATCGTGGCCATGGTTCCAAAATAAAATTTGCAGTTTTCACCTGGTCATCAATTTTTTTTTACTTTTTATTGGAGGCCCTGACCACCTTTTTTTCCCCTCATTTTATTGGGGGGGCCCTGACCATCAATGTTTTATTTTTAGCTTGTGTGGGAGCTTTGTCGCCAATGTCACACATGTAAACAGGTATGGGACCTATTATCCAGAATGCTCGAGATCTGGGGTTTCCCGGATAATGAATCTTTCCAAAATTTGGATCTTTAGACTAAGTCTACTAGACTTAAGTTAAAATGTTATTATTACAGAGAAAATTAAATCAATTTTAAACATTTGGATTGTTTGGTTATAATGGAGTCTATGAGAGATGGCCTTTCTGTAATTTGGAGCTTTCTGGATAATAGGTTTCCAGATAACCAAGCCCAGCAGTGGGCTGCTTTGATTTTTTTTTTTTTAGCCAGGGCTGATTTTTTCTCCAAGTCCGACCCTGCTGGAGACCCTGCTTTACCCCCAAATGTGGTATTATGGCATGCTCTCAGTATGTTATTAAACCTTTTTGAACCAGACCATACAGTATCCTATGAGTGGCTATAGGCTGTTGTGAAAAGCTTGTTATACATCTTTGCAAGACCAAGACTGTGCACATGCTCAGTGTGGTCTGCTTAGGGATCATCATAAATTATCAAAACAGCTGTTCATAAGTATGATTGTTTCCCTGCAGAGCAGTTAGGGACCATCTGACAATTCCTATCCACAGCAGTAAATGAAGGGAGAATTTCACTGCATACAGTCAGGTTTCTTATAAAAACGGGACACATTTTTAATTAAAGTATATTGAAGATAGGTTTCTTTTTCATTAAAGAAAGTAAAAATGGGATTTTATTTTTTTGCCTTTACATGCCCTTCATTACCCTTTTATCAAGCTTATTGAGCTTTTTATTTACCCCACACAATGCTGTTTTTGAACCTGTAAATGTAAAGGATAATGTCTCTATCAGCTTCCTGCCTGTGTTTCTAGCTAAATGCCCAAAAAGGCTGGTTCATTCACCTACCATGAAACAAAAACTGCGGCACTTGGATATGCACATGTGTAGGCCCCCAGTTTACATGTACACTGCAAGGTATGGCAACTTACACCAGGACTTTAAAGGGGGTTTTTCTTACTAGTCAGTTCTTTTATATATATAATGAATATATATAATATATAATGAAGCAACAGAATTCTTAATGAATCAGATAAAATTAAGCGTAGGACTGGCCAGATATGGGATGACTTTGGCGTAGTTGTTCAGCTTAAATATATTGCAATATATGGACAAACAATCCCTGTTTTGTTTAAAGGGTAAGGCATTTTTCAGTAGCAGTAGCACAAAATGTCGCTGTCTTAAATATATTGATAATGGGTTGAGTGCAGAGGACTCTTGTATTTGACTATATATATATATATATATATATATATATATATATATATATATATATATATATATATATATATATATATAAAATAAAATTTTTGATCAGTAGAATTTTCATTGGTGAAATTGCATCTATAATTATGTTTTTTTGCAACTTCTATAGAAAACTAGGGGGCGCTGTGGGACAGTGTTATGGCTGGGTTTACAACCCCTTTAAGATAGACAGTAATGTCAGCCTGGTTACGCCACTGTCAGTCCCAGTATGGGTTCCCTCCCTCCAATGAACAAACTGTGTCCACATGCTGGTGTGGGGAAGTCTATTGGGCAAAATAGGAGGCACTACATGACAGTCTACAATAGGAGAAACATGACATTAGAACCCTGAAATGTTCACAGCCAACTGCCAGTTCCAATGGCAACAGCAAGAAAAGGTAAATGTAAATACCTCTGTATGAAGCTTCAATTACTTCACCCCAATCCCCTTTTTATGATAACCCCTACCCCTCCCCTCAAATTTCTCCACTCCTTCTTCCTCTCTGTGTCTTCTTCCATCTGTCAATGTTTAGGCCCCTAGCCCCAAATCTTCCTCTACCATTATGTTATATAGCCATAAAATGTCATCCTCCTTCACTGCTCACATTCTAACATCATTGGAGCCCCTCATACCACCCACATCCCTGGTAATTAGGGTTCATTCTGGTTCTTCTGTGTTCCCTCCATATTTTCTATGTATAATTCATGTGATTTAGTTGTATAATCACATTTACTTTACAGCGCTACACAAAATATTGGCGCTACATAAATACATGTATATAATAATAATACTATACTGGTAGCATCTACAACTAGCCAAATCTAAGTCAGCACCTCCCTAGTCCCTGTTCTACCAGACCAGAAAGTTTGTCATCTTTTTTCCTGATCTCCTGCCCATCATGCCCCAAACCATTCCTGTTTCTCGTGCCCATGGAAGGCTCCTTATCCATGGTAGACCAAGATATTGGGCATTGAATGGACCTGGTATCTCTACATGTGACCCTAATCATTATTCCGATTGCTTACCTACATAAGGACAATTTCTAAGCCTCATGTGTTTTCTTTGGTAGTAACCCAGAATGTAGTACTAATAACGCCCAACTGCTGCGTATATAAGGCCAGTCCTAAGGTTTTTTGGAATACAGCCCCCAGTCCAAAAGGGCCCAAATATCAGTTACAAAAATTATACTCCAAAAATGTTTCGTTCAGTATTAAAAATCAATATTTATTCAATACAAAATGTAAAAAAGTAAGCATACTGACAAATTGATGCTCCGCCTTACGCGTTCCATACCCACCCATGCCTATGACTAAGTATCAGTGATTTGATTTTTAATACTGAACGAAACATTTTTGGAGTATAATTTTTGTAACCCAAAATATGTCCATGTCCTATAGGTAGTATTCCTTTACCTTTTAGGTTTGCATTCACTTTACCTTTTCCTTTATTTTTATAAATGTCCAGCACCAAATACTGGTATTTCTCACCAATTTATGTTTACTTATTGAAACACAAGAGCCGCCAGAGATTTGCCAATTCATTGAAGGTTTCTCTTCTTGTCAAGCTACAATGTTTTTTCTGCTTCCTTTTAATATTGACCTTAAAGGAGAAGGAAAGGTTAAAACTAAGTAAGCCTTATCAGAAAGACCCCATCTAAATATACCAGTAAACCCCCAAAGTAATGTTGCTCTGAGTCCCCTGTCAAAAGAAATACTGCATTTCTTTCCTTCTATTGTGTACTCATGGGCTTCTGTATCTGACTTCCTGCTTTCAGCTTAAACCTCATTGCCCTCGGCAAGAGCATGCTCAGTTTGCTCCTCTCCCCCCCCCCCCTCCCTCTACTGTAATCTGAGCCCAGAGCAGGGAGAGACTCAGGCAGGAAGTGATGTCACACCATGTTAATACTGCAGCTCCTATCCTAAACAAACAGAGAGTTTCTAGAGCTTTTTACTCAGGTATGGTAAAACATTCTACAGAATAAATATAGCATTCTCGCTTGTACTATTGCAGCTAATCTATTGGCAATAAAATGCCTCCGTAGCTTTCCTTCTCCTTTAATACGCAATACCAAGACCAGAACTTGAATGAAAAGAAACTAGATGTTTTCTGTTATGCTAATAATTCTTTATTTCATATTTCTAACCCTGCTTTTAAAACTTAGAATAGGGAAACATAATGTCCCCCCCCTCCCTCGCACCAAACATTGCATTTTCATCCAATTTATCTTACAGAGATAGAGATGCACCGAATCCAGGATTCATTTCAAGGTTCAGCCAAATCTATTGTTGAGGATATGTTATTGAAATATGGTTCACCCCTAGCACAAAGTTACATTCAATTGCCTTGGCACCTTAAGGCACGTGAATGTGTATATGAAGTTCTCAAGCATTCAGCAAACACCATAGAGAGGTCATAGCTTCTCCGCTGAGGACTACTTGGTCTTTTAGCAGAACAGAGGGCTGGTTAATAGAGGGGCAGATGAAAAGACAACAACCTTTGCCATTTGGGAGTTATGGGACTGCTAATGCCAGTGAACACCATTTATCTAAATTTACATTGACATGTAGGAGGGTGAACTGCAATAATGCTTGTCTCCTCTCAAGGTGGTTGGGTCTTCATTGACCATTGTCTTATCCAATCTGTTCCCCATAAGCAGTCATGGCTACATTACTAGTAGATAAATGAAAGACTTGATGACATAGAGCAACTGTTGTTTTGTTGCTGCTGCAGCCAATGAAGGATTATGAAACTGGAATCGTCTTGCCATGCTTGCTGAACCCTAGCATTTTAATATTGGTTGATAAGAGGCAGAAAAGAAGCAAATGGGGGTATTTGTGTCTCTGTCTATGGCTACAGGGAATATTATCTTCTGAATATGACTATGAAGATTTTCATTCATCCAGGTCATGGTATATATAATATAATCATTATCTTCTGAATTGTATCAGCAACAGGATCAGAGCCAGTGTCCCACTAGACAAAGCAGCTCCTACACATCTACTACATTTCTGCTTGGAGACACCTATGACTGATACCTATGGCTGATTTGGCAAAGAAAGTGAAAGAGATAAGGAGGATTAGCAAAGCAAAGCGCATATTCATTACATTTTTAAACTAAATAAGGTAAATCTGAATCTCTAATGTGAAGGTAATGAACAGAACACTACCCAAGCTCAAGTGATGACAATACAAAGGGTAATATGTGATGAGTCCCCCTTAAAAGCATTGGCCGATGCCGATTCTGCACGTGTAGTGCCAGGTCGAGGACTGACAGAGCAAATTGCTGGAGCACCACTCCTCCTCGCACTCCACGTCTCCATCCATGTTGCATTTGCACTTCATCTCGCAGGTGGGGTCCTTCCAGAAGGTCTCGTTGTAGCGCACAAAGTTAGCTGGAAACAAGAGGAAAATGTGTTAGAGAATCATCTGAAGCTGCTTTACACTGGAGAAGTACAAAACGTCAATGGTGCAACCAGCTGTGACCAAATCTGGGAGATTATAGCTACCAGGACCGCCATCAGAAATCACAGGGCCCCATACAACAAAATTTCCTGGGCCCCCTGAGCTGTGCCCACTGCAAACCCCACCTACAGGTCCGCCCTCCCCACCCCACAGATCCACCCCCTATCACACAGTAAAAAAACAAAAAAAATATTGGTGGCTAGGGTTCCCACATGACCCCTTACTACCCCCCCCCCACATTATAAGAAAATTGGTGGCCAGGGCCCCTTAAAGTCCATGCCTTCCCGAAGTCAGCAGCTCTCAGAAAGATGGGTGGCCCGGCTTATCAAGTAAGTGTAGCATGGCCGGGCCCCCCTTACCCTCGGGGCCCCCTACAACTCTCCCCCCTGATGGCTGCCCTGATAGCTACCCTAGGGTTTGTAGGTTTTTATTTTCAGAGAGCAAAGCCCATGAATATCATATGGCATAGGCCAACAACAGCCAATAGAATCAATCTATCGAACCATACGGGGAAACGGCACATACCTTAATCTTTTTAAATGCTCCCAAATATAACGTACCTTCATATACACATCCACCCGCCGGCCTGAACCTGTCCACCTCAAAGACCCAACGTCCAGGGGTGTTTACATTGGATGTCTTCTTAATATTAACAATATCAGGTGTCCTTGACCCGGGAATATTAAAGTAATGAGTCTTGTCTCCACTGTTAAAACCAGCCTGAAAGGCAAGAAAACATTATTGTTATTTGTGTATTGTGATACATTTATAACCCACACCATAGAAATTGCCAATGGGGAACTGGTTTTTAGGCTCTTTGGATAGAACCCCCACAAAAAAGATATGGCCTATGTCTCTTGACTTATAACGTTGGTATGGTGGCTATAAACATCACTTCCATCACTTACTTCCAGCAATATGCAGAACAGAAAATCAGAACACCTTCCCAAATTTTTACCCAAATTTTACCCTAACAGGCATTCACGCTGGGCCCATAGCTCATAATAAAGTAACAGATACCTGTAAACAGATATAGTATATCCAGGGGTACCCAGGGTACAAATAAACACTCACCCCAAATCTGACAGTAACTGGCCTTCAGGCTGGGTCCCCTTAGCTCATAACAAGGTTACAGATATATAGAAACATTGGGGTAACAGTCACCCTGCTATAGTTCCAGGGGTACCAGGGCACAAATAAGAACTCACCTCAAATCTCCCCCTAACTGACCTTCAGACTGGGCCCCCTTAGCTCATAACAAGGTTACAGATATATAGAAATATCGGGGTAACAGTCACCTTGCTCCCCTTGGTACCCAGAATTAAATGAATTACCTGTGCTGGGATACCTCCTAATCCTGTAAGGGGGTCTCCCCCGCTGGCTTTTCCTGTTGTCCAAGTAATGGGCCCATAGTTCAAGATGATGAAGGCTAGTTTACCGTTGCTGGTTAGAACAGCCTGGAAAGTGTTTGTCTGAGCAAAATAAATGTAAAGAATTCAGCATGGAACATTCCTGATAAAAGATGAAACATCTAGAGAGTACAGGTACGGGATCAGTTATCTGGAGACCCATTATCCAGAAAACTCCAAAATGTTGGCCCATTTTAATCAAATAATTAACATTTTTAAAAATAATTTCCTATCGCTCTGTAATAATAAAACAATACCTTGTACTTGATCTCCACTAAGCTGTGTCACCCTTATTGGAGGCAAAACAATCTTTTCGGGTTAAATTAATGTCTATATGATTTTTTAGTAGACTTAAAGTATGAAGATCCAAACTTCAGAAAGACTCCTTATTCGGTAAACCCAGGTCACAGTTATTCTGGATAACTGGTCCTAAACCTGTATAATAATATTGAAACTGGGACGTTTTTGGGTGAGTTGCCTTTGCAACCATTAGGCTTCATTAACAAAGAGGCTTTGCTAGGTGCCTTACTACCCATACAGTGTATTACATTATACAGGCATGAGATCCGTTATCTGGAAACCTGTTATCCAGAACGCTCCAAATTACAGAAATGCCATATCCCATATTGGGTTTATTAGGGGGTTATTTATTAAAGTCTCAATGCCAAAAACTAGAAAAAATTAAAAAATTTTAATTATAAAATTCAAATTTTTAGTGGGGAAAAAAAACTCAAATTTTTCGAGATTTATTAAACCCTCAGGATGGAAAAAGTCAGAATCTTAAAATCCGCCGTCTCAGACCTACCGGGGTTATATCTAAGTCAACGATAGAGGTCCCTCTCCTATTTGGAATTTTCTGTCGTCTGCGCTGGAATGAGCCCAAAATCTGACTAATTCTAGCTTTTCGGACAAAAATCTGAAAAATTTTGATTTTCCGGAAAAACTCGGAAAAAATCAAGCAATTCGGGGAAAAAAAGTCTGAAAAATCGAACAATTCGGATTTTTGCTTGATTTTTTTTGTGTTTGCCCCAAACCGATAAAATTGTGATTTTCAAATAATAAATAAGTTCCAATCATGGATTCTAGTTTGGTCTGACTTTTATCATTAAAAAAGTCAGATAAATTCAGACTTAGATAAATAAGGCCCTTAATGTTTGCAGGATTCTTTGCTGAGCAGAACAGCATCTTCTTCCTCCTCCAAAATGATTAATCAGCAGATGGCTGTTGTCTCATATAAGTATTAAACGCTGCTAATATCTTGAATGTTTACACCTCTAGTTTACATTTCCATTAGGTGCAGGGTTTATATGTGCAGCATTTTTGGGAAAGTGGGGGAAAATGCTGCTTTTATTGGGTAACAGCTACTTTTTGCACTTTGCACCCTATTCCTGTTGGCAATCAGTCATGTGAGTGTAACATCTGATATGTGAGTGTAACTAAGCACCCGCATGGATATCATGTGTCTCTTGGCACCCGCATGGGCACAAATAAACACTCAGCCCAAATCTCCCCTGACTGAACTTCAGACTGGGCCCCCTTAGCTCATAACAAGGTTACAGATATATAGAAACATTGGGGTAACAGTCACCCTGCTATAGTTCCAGGGGTACCCAGGGTACAAATAAGCACTCACCCCAAATCTCCCCCCTAACTGACCTTCAGACTGGGCCCCCTTAGCTCATAACAAGGTTACAGATATATAGAAACATTGGGGTGTCACCCTGCTATAGTTCCAGGGGTACCCAGGGTACAAATAAACACTCACCCCAAATCTCACCCTAACTGACCTTCAGACTGGGCCCCCTTAGCTCATAACAAGGTTACAGATATATAGAAACATTGGGGTAACAGTCACCCTGCTATAGTTCCAGGGGTACCCAGGGTACAAATAAACACTCACCCCAAATCTCACCCTAACTGACCTTCAGACTGGGCCCCCTTAGCTCATAACAAGGTTACAGATATATAGAAACATTGGGGTAACAGTCACCCTGCTATAGTTCCAGGGGTACCCAGGGCACAAATAAACACTCACCCCAAATCTCCCCCTAACTGACCTTCAGACTGGGCCCCCTTAGCTCATAACAAGGTTACAGATATATAGAAACATTGGGGTGTCACCCTGCTATAGTTCCAGGGGTACCAAGGGCACAAATAATCACTCACCCCAAATCTCCCCCTAACTGGCCTTCAGACTGGGCCCCCTTAGCTCATAACAAGGTTACAGATATATAGAAACATTGGGGTGTCACCCTGCTATAGTTCCAGGAGTACCCAGGGCACAAATAAGCACTCACCCCAAATCTCCCCCTAACTGACCTTCAGACTGTCTGGGACCCCACAACCTGGATAGGGGTAGCAGGGTCTTGTGCCTAGGAGTAGCGCCTGCCCCGCCCCCTTTTTTCATTGCAGGCTGTAATTGGCTGGAGGGGCCCTTGGCTTGCGGTTACTGTATGACCATTCGGCGCCGGAACATGGAGGCGACAAGACGCAGCATCCCTCCCGCCCTCCCTCCCTCCCTGTAGATGGGTGGGTTTAAGTGGCAGTTGGCGGAGGGTACCTTTACAAGGACCCCCAGGGAAAGTTAAAAGGGGGTATTTCATAGTGAGTGGAAGTAGCCTGGTAGTCCTGAGTCCTCATAGGAAGGTAGGCAGCCTGGTTTAGGGCTTGGGAGAAATGGAACAGGAACCTATCTTGACAGTTGGGGTACAGCCACCCCACCCCCATTCCCCTTCCCCCGGGTGGGGGAATAATGTTATAAAGGTTAAAGGTTTGTTATACAAATGTTGGTAAAAGGTTAAAATGTTATACATGTTAATTATTCTTATTACTGTGTTAAAATAAACAACTGCGACCATCTCTTTCCAAACCAGTGGTGTATTTGTATTATTGGGGGGTAGGAGGTATGTGGTTGGGGCGGAAGGTGAAGGTACAGAATCGACAAATGCGCCCGTCAAGTTATATGAGTGAAACATCTGATATATGTGAGTGTAATTAAACAGCCGCATGGATATCATGTGTCTCTCCTCGGTACATTTTGGCAGGGGTTGGGGCGGGCGAGTGCACCTGTTGTTTAATATCCTATTTGCTTTTATGGCATCGGTGAGGATTTCACCCATAAATCTTGTATAAAATGACAGTTTTATTAGTCATCAGACGGTAATGAAAATATATCTGCCTTCTGAATGTCACAGGACTATTACATTTGTACATTGTATGGGGAAACTAAAGGGTGCGCCTCTGAATTTACTTTCTAAATAATGCATAATAATAATAATAATGTATAATATTTAGCAGAAAAGATCTGTGTCTCCAAGGATGCCCCAGTAGCTCCCCATCTTCTTTTCTGCTGATTCACTGCACATGCTCTGTGTTGCTGTCACTTACTATTTATACACCCACTCACAATGTATACTATGTATAGAATATAAAATTCACAATACAAAGACTGATTAGTTTGGATTCACATTTGATCATTTGGATTTTCATGGCAACATAGAAATCAGTGCAGTCTGCATTACAACTCATTAATAATCAGACCTGAATGCTCAGTTTTTAGTTCAGAAGGAAATTCACTTTCTGCAAATGTTTTGATGATTTCCCACTACCCCTAAACTTAACTTCCCAACAACAGCCCAATGCCCACTGAGCATGTGCAGTGCCACTGACTCACAAAAAATGCCTAACATGATGGGGAGCTACTGGGGGCAATTTGAAGGCCTGGATCATTACTGTTATACGGCTGCTGAACCTCTGATCTGCTACAGTAAGTTCTGTATATAAAACAGAGTGTATATTTCATTTTGTTTTTGGCAGCCTTTAAAGGGGTGGTTCACCTTTAAGTTATATTTTAGTATTGATTATTAACATATATTTATACAGTATAGCGCCAACATATTTCGATTTTATCTCAACATTTTTTGCTGCAAACTGTGATCAAATCTGGGTTTTTATGCTTATTATTACATTTTACCGAAAATTTTCCTTGCGTGAAAAAAATAGATTTTCAAATTTTTTTCAGATTTTTCGCTTGAAACTCACATTTTTTTCAGATTTTTCTCCTGAAACTCACATTTTTTTCAGATTTTTCTCCTGAAACTCACATTTTTTTCAGATTTTTCACCCGAAAACTCCGATTTTTTTTGTCTTTTTCATCCGAAAACTTGGGTGTTGTTTGCCAGAAAACTCCGAAAACTTCGGGGTATTGCACGATAACCCAGCACACATCAAAAAATAATTGGGACTTCTCCCATTGCTGCATATGCAACCTTGACAGGACTGAGATGCCAGATTTTTTGATCTGGACTTTTCCATCCTCAGGGTTTAATAAATTCTGAAAAATTCATGATTTTTTGAAAAGTCTGATTTAAAAAAAAAAAAAAAAAAATTGTGTTTTTTGTATCTGAAGTATAGTAAATAACTCCCCTATATATATATATATATATATATATATATATATATATATATATATATATATATATATATATAATTACCCTTTCCCATTCCATGGCACAAACCTTTTTAGATCTTGATCCAAAGTAGGCGACTTTATCCCAAGTGGCGACAAAGGCCCATGTGGCCCTATAATTAAAGTTTGGATAATACTCCTTCATGTCCTTGGATATCCTATCCAATAGATTTGGGTCTTTGCTTTCACGGTAATAAACTTTCCCCGCTATTTGATTGTTGACGTCCCCCCAGTAGGGAGCAACAAAGGGGCTTCCGTCTGTCAGAGGGAAAGCATCAGGGGTGTACTTGGACACGGCCACACCAAATGAGATCACCCCATTATTGTTCACCTAGAAATGCAAAAGTAGGGATGTCACAATTCTTAAGAGACAGCTCATGGGTCAAAAGAAGAGCAGCTGTTATACCATCTTTATCCAGAGGGTGGCAGTGTGTGACTATAGAATTTGCTACACAGTCATAGAAGCATCTAAAATTCTATTTTAAAAGGGGGGGATGACATGAAAAAGCCACGTAAATACACATCAGGCTGGCTTCTGCGTCATTTATTTTTAAATAGTCAGGACCAGCAGTGCAGCCATTAGAAAGGGACAAATAATACGGATAGATCGGCCCTGGGACTATAGAAAGAGGTTTCCTGATTCAGAGGATTCAGAAGAGAAGGGAACTCATCAGTGATTGGCGCTGAGCTCTCCCTCTATCCCAGCAAAGGGCACTTACGTATAGAGAATTGTGCTTCTTTCCAAAAAATACAAATGGAGTAGAGATTGGAATGGCACTAGTTGCCCCGTCATCTTTTCTGGGGGTTATTCTGTCACCCTCTGATGGACCATAGGGATAGAGTATTGGATCTGTAATGGAAAAACAGTCATGTTAGTTTGTGATGTGATACAACTCTAACAGACCTATTATTTCTAAATGATTCCATAAAACATGAGCACAACCTTCCCAACCGTCACCATGTATCATATATATATATATATATATATATATATATATATATATATATATATATATATATATATATATATATATATATATATATATATATAAACTGTGCCTCTCCAAGTATCACTCATGTATTATAAGGGATAATGTACCCCCTACTGTAAATGATAAGGATATTAGAAGTCACTGAGGGGTTGTTCTGTGACCATATAAAGACACAAGGCTGCAGGCTGAGTTATACAGGGAACTCTGAGTATCACTCATGTATTATAAGGGATAATGTACCCCCTACTGTAAATGATAAGGATATTAGAAGTCACTGAGGGGTTGTTCTGTGACCATATAAAGGCACAAGGCTGCAGGCTGAGTTATACAGGGAACTCTGAGTATCACTCATGTATTATAAGGGAAAATGTACCCCCTACTCTAAATGATAAGGATATTAGAAGTCACTTTGGGTTCTGTGACCATATAAAGGCACAAGGCTGCAGGCTGAGTTATACAGGGAACTCTGAGTATCACTCATGTATTATAAGGGATAATGTACCCCCTACTGTAAATGATAAGGATATTAGAAGTCACTGAGGGGTTGTTCTGTGACCATATAAAGGCACAAGGCTGCAGGCTGAGTTATACAGGGAACTCTGAGTATCACTCATGTATTATAAGGGAAAATGTACCCCCTACTCTAAATGATAAGGATATTAGAAGTCACTTTGGGTTCTGTGACCATATGGGAGGATCATTCCTTCAGCCCCAGTGTCGCTCAAAAGATCTTTAGTAAATGCTGAGAAATGATACATCTAATAAGAGCAAAACATTCTGAGTGGGTGTTTAGTTAATAGAAATGTTAGAAAATAACACAAAGTCTTTTGGTATATATAACAGTGTATGTAGGACATTTCACTAGTATTTAACAATTTGTTTTTGGTAAAAAGATGAGTGAAACATTTATTTTGATAAGAGCCGCAGCAATTGACTGAACAATTCAGCAATAACCTTACCCGTCGCCAGATCCCCAAGACACGCTGTCGCAACTGAAAGAAAAGTAAATATATATTTTTTTTTTTAATAAATAATTTCTTTTACACATTTTCAGTAAAGCTGAAGATAACAAGACTTACCAAGAAGGAGCGGAAGAATTGTTTTCATTTTGATTTAGTTCTTCACCTTTTGGTCACACCTGCGAGACAATGTTAAATCCAATCAACAACCTACTGCACAATACATCGCAGCTACGACTGAGTATCACCTATGGAGATCTGTATAAACGTTGGGCACGTTTGTTCCTACATAGAAACCCCAGGGCATTATGGTCCCCATGTTGTTTTACTCTAGCTTTGCTATAACTTTATTCTTCAACTAAGGTGAGGTTTTTTTTGGGTGGATCAGGAATTGGCACAAGAAGATGTGG